>NC_086445.1:187468765-187788209 GCF_028390025.1 Pseudophryne corroboree
AGATGATGTTCATTAAAATGAATTATAATCAATTCCTCCGTGGAGACATTCACCAGCAGCACCATTGCCTCCAGAAAGTACACGGGGACCTGAGATGGTGGATTCCAGTGGGGACGAATTAATAATCTGTGAGGAGGGGGATGTACACAGTGAAAGGGGTGATGAATCGGACGATGATGATGAGGTGGACATCTTGCCTCTGTAGAGCCAGTTTGTGCAAGGAGAGATTGATTGCTTCTTTTTTGGTGGGGGCCCAAACCAACCAGTCATTTCAGTCACAGTCGTGTGGCAGACCCTGTCGCTGAAATGATGGGTTTGTTAAAGTGTGCATGTCCTGTTTATACAACATAAGGGTGGGTGGGAGGGCCCAAGGACAATTCCATCTTGCACCTCTTTTTTCTTTCATTTTTCTTTGCATCATGTGCTGTTTGGGGAGTATTTTATTGAAGGGCCATCCTGCCTGACACTGCAGTGTCACTCCTAGATGGGCCAGGTGTTTGTGTCGGCCACTTGGGTCGCTGAGCTTAGTCACACAGCTACCTCATTGCGCCTCTTTTTTTCTTTGCATCATGTGCTGTTTGGGGAGTATTTTTTTGAAGGGCCATCCTGCCTGACACTGCAGTGTCACTCCTAGATGGGCCAGGTGTTTGTGTCGGCCACTTGGGTCGCTGAGCTTAGTCACACAGCTACCTCATTGCGCCTCTTTTTTTCTTTGCATCATGTGCTGTTTGGGGAGTATTTTTTTCAAGTGCCATCCTGTCTAACACTGCATTGCCACTCCTAGATGGGCCAGGTGTTTGTGTCGGCCACTAGGGTCGCTTAGCTTAGTCACACAGCTACCTCATTGCGCCTCTTTTTTTCTTTGCATCATGTGCTGTTTGGGGAGTATTTTTTTGAAGGGCCATCCTGCCTGACACTGCAGTGTCACTCCTAGATGGGCCAGGTGTTTGTGTTGGCCACTTGGGTCGCTGAGCTTAGTCACACAGCTACCTCATTGCGCCTCTTTTTTTCTTTGCATCATGTGCTGTTTGGGGACTATTTTTTTCAAGTGCCATCCTGTCTGACACTGCAGTGCCACTCCTAGATGGGCCAGGTGTTTGTGTCGGCCACTAGGGTCTCTTAGCTTAGTCACACAGCTACCTCATTGCGCTTTTTTTTTTCTTTGCATCATGTGCTGTTTGGGGAGTATTTTTTTCAAGTGCCATCCTGTCTGACACTGCAGTGCCACTCCTAGATGGGCCAGGTGTTTGTGTCGGCCACTAGGGTCGCTTAGCTTAGTCACACAGCTACCTCATTGCGCCTCTTTTTTTCTTTGCATCATGTGCTGTTTGGGGAGTATTTTTTTCAAGTGCCATCCTGTCTAACACTGCAGTGCCACTCCTAGATGGGCCAGGTGTTTGTGTCGGCCACTAGGGTCGCTTAGCTTAGTCACACAGCTACCTCATTGCACCTCTTTTTTTCTTTGCATCATGTGCTGTTTGGGGAGTATTTTTTTGAAGGGCCATCCTGCCTGACACTGCAGTGTCACTCCTAGATGGGTCAGGTGTTTGTGTCGGCCACTTGGGTCGCTGAGCTTAGTCACACAGCTACCTCATTGCGCCTCTTTTTTTCTTTGCATCATGTGCTGTTTGGGGACTATTTTTTTCAAGTGCCATCCTGTCTGACACTGCAGTGCCACTCCTAGATGGGCCAGGTGTTTGTGTCGGCCACTAGGGTCGCTTAGCTTAGTCACACAGCTACCTCATTGCGCCTCTTTTTTTCTTGCATCATGTGCTGTTTGGGGAGTATTTTTTTCAAGTGCCATCCTGTCTGACACTGCAGTGCCACTCCTAGATGGGCCAGGTGTTTGTGTCGGCCACTTGTGTCGCTTATCTTAGTCACACAGCGACCTTGGTGCGCCTCTTTTTTTCTTTGCATCATGTGCTGTTTGGGGACTATTTTTTTGAAGTGCCATCCTGCCTGACACTGCAGTGCCACTCCTAGATGGGCCAGGTGTTTGTATCGGCCACTTGTGTCGCTTAGCTTAGCCATCTAGCGACCTCGTGCAAATTTTAGGACTAAAAATAATATTGTGAAGTGTGAGGTGTTCAGAATAGACTGGAAATGAGTGGAAATTATGGTTATTGAGGTTAATAATACTATGGGATCAAAATGACCCCCAAATTCTATGATTTAAGCTGTTTTTTAGTGTTTTTTGAAAAAAACACCCGAATCCAAAACACACCCGAATCCGACAAAAAATTTCCGGTGAGGTTTTGCCAAAACACGTCCGAACCCAAAACACGGCCGCGGAACCGAACCCAAAACCAAAACACAAAACTAGTTGTTTGATAATCGCTCCATTTGCAAATGATCTAATTAATGATCCATGTTGAATTAGGCCCTTAGACTCAGCACTGACATCTCAGGGTTTATATCAATATATTGTTTGAAAAGAAGTCTCAGGACAATGGCCCTCATTCCGAGTTGATCGCTCGCTAGCAACTTTTTGCAGCGCTGCGATCAGATAGTCGCCACCTATGGGGGAGTGTATTTTCGCTTTGCAAGTGTGCGAACGCTTTTGCAGCCGAGCGGTACAAAAAAGTTTTTTGTAGTTTCTGAGTAGCTCTGGACTTACTCAGCCGCTGCGATCACTTCAGTCTTTTTGGTCCCAGAAATGACGTCAGACACCCGCCCTGCAAACGCTTGCACACGCCTGTGTTTTTCCAAACACTCGCAGAAAACGGTCAGTTGACACCCACAAATGCCCTCTTTCCGTCAATCACTTTGCGATCAGCTGGCGAATGGATTCTTCATTAAATCCATCGCCCAGCACTGATCCTCTTTGTACCCATACGACGCGCCTTCGCATTGCGGTGCATACGCATGCACAGTTTTGCAGAGTTTTAACCTGATTGCAGCCCTGCAAAAAGTTGCTAGCGAGCGATCAACTCAGAATGAGGCCCATTAGATCTTACAAATTTTATGCCCTGCTACATAGAAACACAGGGACTTAGGTGGTCAATCAGCTCGCATCGCAATCGCGATGCAAGCGTATTTTTTGAGAATGACCCCCGTGGGTGAATGCACAGGTCCCGTCCTCCTCATGTGCCCGCATTTAATGCTGGTGACCCTCAGTAATTGCGAACCCCTCTGCCTGATTGACAAGCAGAGGCATTTGAGGGGTGGCACTTAACCAATGGGGGCATGACATTGGCATTTTCGGGGAGGCTGCGTGTTGTCACACGCAGCCGCTCCAGATGAAAAAATGGCGCTGGGTCTCCTGCCGTCACAGCCAGGCTGCATGGGCAGGGGGCATCCACATTTTCAGCGATCACACTGTAATTGCAGCGCGATCACAATTTTCAGTGTGATTGCAGTGGGTGGGCTGCATGCTGGGGTGGCCTTGCCCTGCGATGGGTGGCCCCCAGCATGCGATTCAAAGGACTGCAAATTCAGCTTAAAAGCAGAATTTGCAATCCTTACTGAATAAACCCCTTATTCATAGCCAGACACAAACAGAATAGCAAAATGCATCTGAAACAACAGTTGCATTTTTGCAACCTATTTGGAGTTAACCACATTCGCAAATCTATAGCTACAGCTTCCTCCTGTTAATGTAGCACAAATGCTGTAATGGAGATAATACTGCATGTTTCCTAAGCCCCATAAAAATGATTTCTCTAAAGAACGGTTGTACATTTGCAATAACCCCCTCCCCCCTTTATTTTTCCTGTTGAAGTGCTATGAACCCTGCAGTTCTGCAGAAATAACTGGTATGAAATGGAAAAGGGACGTTTTCTAACTTATGCTGTATATATAAAGCTAAAAGAATTATAAAAAAAACTATTTCATCACCTGTTATGTTACAGCCAGAGAGTTCCGGCATATCCACATAGTACACATTAACAATCTCTAAACACTACTGTTATTTCCAACACAGTCACATACTACCACGTGATGAGAACAAAGACCCTCCTGAAAATCAACAAATAACATTATCCATAACCAGGGGCGTCAGAATGAAGGGGGGGCAGCTCGCCCCCCGCAAAGATGAGAGAGGTGTCTATCAACTATAGCAGAGGAGCGGCAGACGGTCAGGTGAAATAACGCTGCAAGTTGCCGCACTTCACAGATGTGCGGCAGCAGCTCTTCCTGCTTCCTCATCACACTGTATCACGGTGTCAGGTGGTCCCGAACGCCTCCATGGTGCCACCTCCTCCCCCGCAGTGGCTCCTTCCCCTCCCACAGTGGCTCCTCTCCCTCCTCCCAGTGGCTCTGCCTAGAAACATCCCTGCAGCCACGGAGGATGTAGCGGGAGAAGGGACACCAAGCCTGGCCAAACCTGTTCTGCCACTGCGCTATGTGCCCTGGTCGGCTCACAGTGGCAGTACTGTGATTTGTGGGTATTTGGGGGCGGAGCCTAATGCAGTGAAGTGCCCGCCCTCATAAGATACCTGTGCTGTACTGTAGTCAGGTACTGTATGTCCGGCTGGCTTCCAACTCTCTCTCTTTCTCTCACTCTCTCTCTCTCCTTAACACTCTCCCTCCTCTCTATCTCTGACACTGTCTCTCTGTCCCCCTCCCCACACTCTCTCTCTTTGACACTGTCTCCCTTACTATCTTCCTGACACTGTCTCTCTCTCTCTCTGTCTCTCCCTGGCACTCTCTCTCTCCTTCTCTATCTGTGACACCGTCTCTCCTTGATGCTGTGTAGATCTCTCTCTCCCTCTTTTTCTCTATCTCCCTGACACTGTCTCTTTGTCCCTGACACTATCTCTCTCTCTCCCTGCCACTCTCCCTCAGTGGTGTCACAAGGGGGGTGCGGGGGGGGGGGGGGGGGGGTGTCCCGCATCTGGGTGTCCCCCGCCTAGGGGTGACACCAAAATGCTCCTGCTCAGTAACAGGAGCCAAGTGCTGCACTGTTACATTATGTACAGCACTCGGCTCCTGACACTGTGTAGGAGTCGGCACTGCAGCCATGGCACTCCCTGGGGGGCAGCCCCACCTTCCGAACATCCGGAGTGATGAAAAAAACGGGTTGGGATGTGAAGCCCCACCCTCCCATGAAGCCCCACCCATTGTCCATGAAGCCCTGCCCCCTTTCCCCTGACGCCGCACCGGGTGTACATATAGTGACGCCTGCTCTACCTCTCCCTGACACTGTCTCTCTGTCCCTTCCCCACACTCTCTTTTGACAATGTCTCCCCACTCTCTTCATGACACTGTCTCTTTCTCTCTCTCTCTCTCTCTCTCTCTCTGGCACTCTATCTCTCTCTGTGACACTGTCTCTCCCTGATGCTGTGTAAATCTCTTCCTGGCACTGTCTCTCTGTCCCTGAAACTGTCTCTCTCTCTCTTTCTCCCTGATACTGTCTGTCTCTCTCTCCCTCTCTTTGACACTGTCTCTTTCTCCCTCTCATTCTCTAACACTATCTCTCTCCCTGACACTGTTTCTCCCTCTCTCTTTCACACAAACTCTCTCTCTTTCTCTCTCCATGACACTCTCTCTTTCTCCCTGACACCCTCTCTCTCTTGCTACTCTCTTTCACTCATTCCGTCTTTTTCCATGAAACCCTCTCTTTCTCGCTCCTCTCCCTCTTTCTCTCTCCCCCTGATACCGGCTTTGTCTCTCTAACTCTCTCCTTCTCCCCCTAAGGAGCATTATAGTGACAACAGCGGGAGGCAGGGGGGACCCTTTCAAAATGTTTCTATTGTGACCACAGAGTTGTAGTTACGCCCCTGCCTCACACCATCCTGCATTAGCCTCCTTGTCCCTGCCTATCCTTCCCTCCTCCCGCCTACCTCCCCACTCCCTCCCACGACCACTGAATTTTTGCCGAACCACTACCTATGGCTAGGAGCCTGCTAGAGCCCCTGCAGAACCACTGCCTGGCCTGCAGGGGCTCTAGCAGTTACCTCCAGGTAACTGCTCTCTTGGGCACCTCATATTCTGCTGCTGACGATATACCTCTCTCTATTTCTCCATCTCTCCATGTCTCTCTCCATGTATCTCTCTCTCTCTCTCCATATCTCTCTCTCTCTCTCTCTCTCCATGTCTCTCTCTCTCTCTCTCTCTCTCTCTCTCAATGTCTCTCTCTTTTTCCATATCTCTCTCCATTTTTGTTGTGAGGTATAACACAGAGGGGGCGACATTTAGTGATTTAGGGGCACCAAACGGAAATTATATCTTGCCCCCCCAACCTAAAAACATTGTGATGCCCCTGTCCATAACCAAAAATGTATTTCAGTGTAGCAGAAAGGAAAAAGTGGCACAGGGATGCACAGGCCACACATACAGAAAGAACAAAGAGGACAAAAGGTAAGAACGTCCCAAAAAGTACAATAGAAAAAATGAAAAAAGAAAAAGGTAATTCTAAGCATAATCTAAACACTAAAATCAAGTGCTGATAAGAGAAATAATACATGAGGGGTAGGAGAGAGATGGAGTATGAGCATGGCCGTAACTAGACCTTTGTGTGAGGGGGAAGGCAATGTTTGAGGTGATGGAGGTCAGAATAGCAGAGAGGGGACAGGGCCTCACAGTGAGTGGCAGTACCGGGCAAGGGACTGAGGTATTAGTTATTCTATGTCCAATGGATAACGGGCCGCGATCCCATGATATAGCTGACTAAGGGGGACATGTACTAAGCAGTGATAAAATTGGAGAAGTGAGCCAGTGGAGAAGTTGCCCATGGCAACCAATTAGCACTGACGTAACATTTATAATTTGCATACTATAAACATATAAAGGGCAGCTGATTGGTTGCCATGATGGGCAGCTTCTCCACTGGCTCACTTCTCCACTTTTATCACTGCTTAGTACATGTCCCCCTTAATCACTGAATGTGGAGTCCCAATACAATACAATCGTCCCCAGCATCCTCCACCCCAAATTACTTCGCCTAGGGGTCCCAGAAGCTACCTGTTCCTGGATAGTAGACTTCCTGACAGATAAGACACAGGTGGTGAAAGCGGGGGAATTCACCTCTCAAGCGCGGTCCATTAGTACAGGGGCCCCTCAGGGCTGTGTCCTCTCACCCTTGCTCTTCTCCCTGTACACAAATGACTGTACCTCAGAGGCGCAATCAGTAAAGATCATCAAATTCACAGATGACACAACCGTCATCGGCCTCATCAAGGACAGGGACAAATCGGCCTATAGACGGGAAGTAGACCGGCTGGCCCAGTGGTGCATCCACAACAACCTTGAGCTGAATCCCCTCAAAACTGTTGAGATGATAGTGGACTTCAGGAAGAAGTCATCTGGTGCACCTCCGCTAACGATTGCTGACAGTGTGGTATCGCTAGTGGACTCCTTCAAGTTTCTAGGGACCACAATCTCCCGGGACCTTAAATGGGGGTCCAACGCTGACGTCACTGTTGGGAAAGCGCAGCAGAGGTTGTTCTTCCTCAGGCAACTAAAGAAGTTCAACATCTCACAGTAGCTTCTGCTCCTCTTCTACTCCGCGATTGTGGAGTCGGTACTGTGCTCCTCGATACTCGTATGGTACAGCTCCGCCAGCGCGAGGGACAGATGCAGGCTCCAAAAGGTGGTCAGAACCGCAGAGAAGATCATCGGGGCCAACCTTCCCTCAGTCCAGGACCTGTACCTGTCCAGAGCTAAAAAGCGGGCAATGAAGATAGTAAAAGACCAGCTACACCCCGGCCACAGCATGTTTACGCGTTACAGGGCTGTCCCCGCCAGGTCCACCAGAAGCCTCACAAGTTTCTTTCCCCAAGCAGTCCACCTGCTGAACTCCTGAACATTGACTGACTAGACGTACATGTAACTAACTTGTGTCCCTACGGTATACCTATCTGTGTGACTTTACTTGCCCCCCCCCCCCCCCCTTCCCCCACCTGCTTATCTGTTACCTACTTGGCTGTTGTAGAGCAAACCGAAGACAAATTCCTAGTATACGCAAGTATACCTGGCCAATAAAGCTGATTCTGATTCTGATAACATATGAGAAATAAATATCTTCTCAATGTAAAGCATTAGGGGCCAAAACCATGGGGGTAATTTAAAGCTGATCGCAGCAGCAAAGTTGTTAGCAGTTGGGCAAAAACCATGGCCCTCATTCCGAGTCGTTCGCTCGCAAGGCGATTTTAGCAGAGTTACTCACGCTAAGCCGCCGCCTACTGGGAGTGAATCTTAGCTTCTTAAAATTTCGAACGATGTATTCGCAATATTGCGATTACAAACTACTTAGCAGTTTCAGAGTAGCTTCAGACTTACTCGGCATCTGCGATCAGTTCACTGCTTGTCGTTCCTGGTTTGACGTCACAAACACACCCAGCGTTCGCCCAGACACTCCTCCGTTTCTCCAGCCACTCCCGCGTTTTTTCCGGAAACGGTAGCGTTTTTATCCACACGCCCATAAAACGCCGTGTTTCCGCCCAGTAACATTCATTTCCTGTCAATCACACTACGATCGCCGGAGCGAAGAAAAAGCCGTGAGTAAAAAAACTATCTTTTTAGCAAAATTACTTGGCGCAGTCGCAATGCGAACATTGCGCATGCGTACTAAGCGGAAAAACGCTGCGATGCGAAGAAAATTACCGAGCGAACGACTCGGAATGAGGGCCCATGTGCACTGCAGGGGGGGGGGGGCAGATATAACATGTGCAGAGAGAGTTAGATTTGGATGTGGTGTGTTCAAACTGAGATCTAAATTGCAGTGTAAAAATAAAGCAGCCAGTATTTACCCTGCACAGAAACAAAATAACCCACCCAAATCTAACTCTCTCTGCACATGTTATATCTGCCCCCCTGCAGTGCACATGGTTTTGCCCATTAGCTAACAAATTTGCTGCTGCGATCAGATCTGAATAAGGCCCTAGGTCCCTTTAAAGACCGCTGCTCCCCTCCATATATTCCACAGTCACTTGGAAGAATCTGTTAACTATACAAAGAAATGGGTGGCGCTCCATAGTGTGAAACCATAAATTTATTAAAAACAATCAAGGACATAACAAGCGTATGTATATTAACCCTACCGAACGGCAACCAGAGTAGACTGGTTACCACATGGCTCCACAATATATAACCATCGGGTGCTATCTGGAACACTTGCTGGCAGACACACTGTAATCCAAACTGCTCCTTCTCCCTGGCCTGGAAGCTACTGCGGGGGTTCGCCGGGCCGCTGTGCTCCGCGCTCACACTGCCACCGATGATTACCAAACAGAAAAAGACTCCATCCTAATGCATTTCATCAAAAGACTTCGTCAGAAGGCCGCCCATGTGGCAACCACTCCACCCTGGTTGCTGTTCGCTTGTTATTTCCTTGATTGTTTGATTGTTTTTAATAAATGTATGGTTTTACACTATGGAGCGCCCCCCCCGCCCCCACACCATTTCTTTGTATATTTTAATAGAGAGAGAGAGTTTGGTTCGGGTGACCGGCGGTTGGGAGGTCGCCAGTCACTATACCGACGGCGGGATCCCAGCTTTTAGATTGCCAGTGGTGGTGGTGGGGAAATGCAACGAATAATAGCTGGTAGGGATATATTGCAAGACAAGCAGGTAAAGGATTCGTTAGTGGTATAATAATCACTTCTACAACACATCAAATCAAAGTCCCCCAATATGACATCTGTCGAAATCTCTAAAAATATTTAAATTGCATGATATGGTGTGTCCTAGGGAGCCTCACTCTCTTATAACTTATGTCATTACAGACAATGGGGATCATTCAGACCCGATCGCTGCTGTGCGTTTTCGCACAGCAGCGATCGGGTCTGAACTGCGCATTGTGCAGGCGCGTGGTCCCTACAGTGACGGGGACCGCCGAACAGCGACGAGGAGAATGAAGAAAGCGATCACACCGGCGATCGCAAGAAGATTGACAGGAAGAGGCCGTTTGTGGGTGTCAACTGACCGTTTCCAGGGAGTGTCCGGAAAAACGCAGGCATGTCCAGGCGTTTGGAGGGAGGATTCCTGACTTCAGCTCCGGCCCCGATCATCGGAGTGGAAGAGTAAGTCCTGAGCTGTGCAGAGACGTTTGTGCAGCTCTCTGCACAAGCGATCACACCCCTGCACAGCGATTACCCCCTTCCCCTGTAGGCGGCGACTACCTGATCACAGCAGTGCAAAAAAACGCCTGCTTGCGATCAGGTCTGAATTAGGCCATATTCTGATGGCCCTCTATTATACCATCCGTATGTTCATCGTAATTTATGACACGTCATGTACAGATGTTTTACCTACAGTACACAAAGTTATGATTCACTAATATTGGGGTATAGCAAAAAAATATTAAATTAAAGCAAATGCCTGGATTCATTATGATTGACTTATTCTATGTCAGCACCTCATATTAAGATGAGAAACAGTAACAATCTGATAATAGATATCTAAAATAGACAATCCTAGTAGTGCACCCAAGCAGAGCTCAATATTTTACTTAAAGGTATCCTCACATCTTCACCAAATATGTGCCAAAAAAGGTTGAATAGAACTTATCCAGTGCTACTGCATATGTAGGTCATTCATAAATATACCACTTCAGATACAGCAGATGTCATATCTCACAGTATACTTCTTATAAGGCTCATTCAGATATACCCAAAATGGAAGGGATAAGCAAATATAGTGAAGTACTGTTTAATAATTGTAAGATTTAATATGACAAAACATATAAACTCCACACAGATCGCAGGTATTTCCAAGTGGCCAGATTTTGACAATTACCAGATAGACATAAACTGTTTTTAAGCAGTTCAGAATGCACTTGAAACAGTGCAAGTCCTGGGTTCTACCACTGGTGCAGGCTCGGGTGTTAACTGCAGGGTTTGGCTGAAATTTTACAATTATTAAACAGTACTTCACTATATTTGCTTATCCCTTCCATTTTGGGTATATCTGAATCAGGGCCAGTTTTAGCCCTTTTTGCACCCCGGGCGGGAAATAGGGGCGTGGCGTCATACAGGGGGCGTGGTCAGTTACTCCCCCTGTACAGTAGAATAGCGCCGCTGAAATGCTGTGCGGTGCGCGATGACGTCATCGCGCACTGCACAGCAAAGGTCCTCTCACCGAAGGGAAACTAGACGCGTAGCGTCTAGTTCCCTTCACAGCGGGACACAGCGGGCAGCGGGGGGCACAGCAGTAGCGGATCTTGCCATGGTGCGGCGCCCTCCGGAAGGTGGCGCCCCGGGCAAAAGTCCTGCTTGCCCATGGCAAGATCCGCTACTGATCTGAATGAGCCTAATAAGAAGTATGACATCTGCTGTATTCAAAGTGGTATATTTATGAACAACCTGCATATGCAGTAGCACTGGCTAAATTCTATTCAACAATGTGTTAACACCTATAATTGGGGGGGTATTTCCCAAACCTATGTGGCACATACTGTATACTGTAGAGGCACACAAAAGGGATTTTAATCCACGGGTAAACTCTTGCGAGTATTACGTACTCCCACTTAATCCTGGTTAGTCTCAAACTCCACTATTGGACAATTACAAATGTGGAATTCGTCTGTTAGGGTTGGCAAGTGTTGAGTACTGTGTGGAATGATCAAATAATTGGCCTAACCCCCCAAGACTCTGTGCCTAAAATCCCCTTGGTACTATTCAGCAGTTCCCCTTATCACTGGGTATTATAATGTGTCTTCCCTTCCTGGTTCAGTAACATAGTATGCCAGTTGTTACCATTTGTATCCATAAATGTTGCTAGTATCCCAAAAAAAGGAATTGTAGGTATTATCACGTTGTTACTGTTTCTCATTTTAATATAATGCACTTATATAGAGTCAGTCAATCATCAAGGTTTATGATAATACTGTATTTCATAACGACGTTGACATATCATAAACCTTAATGATTGACTGTCTCTATATCAGTACCTCATATTAAGATGAGAAATAGATGGAAGCGGAATTCGATCAGGAATTGAAAGACAACCCACTTCTATGGACAATATATAAATTATGGCATATTCTTAGACGCGCTAGGAATTTAGGTGGGCACAAGTCCTTGTTCCTGACGTTCCTGGGCAATCCGGAGTTCCAACATGGGGAGGCGGTCTCTCCATTCACACTGTTCAACAAAGAGGGCCTGAAAAACATACGTCATATAATTGATGAGGGTAGAAGGAAGCCATTGACATTTACAGAGGCGAGGGAAATTTACCCGTTTATATCTGGTTTCCCATTAGCATTTTTTCAGATGCAACACTACGCTAGCTCAGTGATCAAGTCTCTTTCGGAGGCGGATTTTACCAATGATTTAGATACTATGCTATTGACTATGCCTGACACGAAACGAGCTATGTCAATACATTATAGAAAACTTACCACTCTAATAGACCATTCTGCATCACAATATGGGATGCAGAAATGGATATCTGATTTCCCTAGACTTACATGTGAAATAATTTTAAACAGCCTACTTCAATCGTGCAAACTATTACCTTCGGCACAGTATCAAGAAATGTTCTATAATATTACCCATAGGACTTATTTCTCCCCATATAAGCAATTTTTGGCAGGCATGACTGATTCGGATAGGTGTCTCAAATGCCATACACCCGAATCCGATCTCATGCACTGCTTTTGGACATGCCCGATGATCCGCCATTTCTGGCTGCAAGTACGGCAATATGCCATGGCAGAGCTGATTAATTTTATTCCCTTTACAGCGGAATGGGCAATTTTTGGAATTCTCCCGTCAGGGCAGAGAGTCACAAAGGGAGGCAAACGGCTACTTTTGGCGATAAGTGCGGCTGCGAGAAAGGCCATCTTACAGGCCTGGATCCTTAAAGATTCGCCTACGCTACCTCTATTCAAAGGAAAGTTGCACCACCTATTTCAAATGCACTGGATAGAAACCACTATACAAAAAGATAAATTAGTGGGGCAATTCTTTGAGTCTTGGGAAAGCTATATCGCCACCCTCCCTAATGATTTTCAAATTAGAATAAAAAATTCATTGAAAGAAACACTATGGTATGAGACTAGATTGGCGGTTGGTGACCCTCCCATAATAATAGCAAATTGATGGCTAATGGCGTTGAATGGTCCCGGCCCCCTCATAACCCCATGATATGGAGACTAACAGGGAATTGTTCTCTTTTCCACGAATCTTTCTAATTTTACTCTTATTTTTATTCAAGGGTTCTATCGCTTATAATCTATTTACACTAAAATATACTCAATTAAGTGATGATGTGTACAGGCCTCTGTTCAACACTACTTGTGAGAATTCAATGAAGACCTGGTGTTAATATTTACATGTATATATATCTTTATATTACTGAACCTGACACTTTTGTATTGTGAAGTGATGCAATGACAATAAAATGATTACGTTAAAAAAAAAAAAGATGAGAAATAGATGCAAATAATTACTCCAGTCATTTTGTTTTTATTTAATATTATTTATTTTGCTATACCCCAATATTAGGCGATTATAACTTTTTATACTGTAGGTATCACAACTGTCATACATTATGATGAACATAGGGAGGTATTTGGATAGATGTCATAGAACTTTGCTTTGATGTGTTGTAGAAGTGATTATTATACCTAACATCCACTAACAAATCATTTACCTGCAATTACACCTATTTGTGTGATGGAGGAATTCGGACTTGAGAGGGGAGGAGTCAAGACTGGTGAGGGGAGGAGTCAAGATAGGAGAGGGGAGGAGTTGGCACTGGAGAGGGGAGGGGTCAAGATTAAACAGTAAACCGCCCCCCCCCCTAAAAGAAAAGTCTAGATCCGACCCTGTCCACGGGTTACCTGTAAATAAAATTATACTCACAACAATCCAGTGTAGATCGGTCCTCTTCTTAGTTTGTAATCCACATACTTGGCAAAATAATAAAACGCAAAACACCATCCACGCACTGAAAGGGGTCCCATGGATTGTTGTGAGTATAATTTTATTTACAGGTACCCCGTGGATTCTACGTGGGCAAGGGGACCGAGCCTCGTGTCAGCATAGGTAAGTATGTGTATATGTAGGTGTGCATGTATGTAATAAAGTTGTACTGTCACGGTGTGTGTGTACTGTTTTTATTTGGGTATTTTTTGTAGTAGAACTACAGGTACCAGCGGTCCCGTTCCCCCCCCCGCATGCTGGTACTTGTGGTTCTCCAAGTACCAGCTTGCGGGGGAGGCTTGCTGGGACTTGTAGTTCTGCTACAAAAAACAATATTCTTTTTTTGACACTTGGCTATCAGCCTCCCATCCGCCGCCCTTGGATGGGGGAGACAGCCATCGGGCTTCACCCCTGGCCCTTGGGTGGCTGGAGGGGGGGACCCCTTGATTTAAGGGGTCCCCACTCCTCCAGGGTACCCCGGCCGGGGGTGACTAGTTGGGGATTTAATGCCACGACCGCAAGGACCGGTATAAAAGTGTCCCCCGGCTGTGGCATTCTCTCTCTAGATAGTGGAGCCCGGTGCTGGTGTTACGGGGGACACCTACGTGTTTTGTCCCCCATATTTTTGGCACCAGGACTGGACGCAGAGCCCGGTGCTGGTTGTTAAAATACGGGGGATCCCATGTCATTTCCCCCCCCATATTTTTACAACCAGGACCGGCTCAAAGAGCCCGAGGCTGGTTATGCTTAGGAGGGGGGACCCCACGCATTTTTTTCAGGATTTTTAACCCCTTCCCACCCCTTACCACTGAAAAACATGCTCTGATCTCTCCATATTATTTTAGTCAGTAAAAAAAAAAAATATTCTTTTAAAAAATATATTAAATAATACTTGTGGCTCCTAAATAGACAATCCAAGTAGATAATCCCTTCTAATATAAATAGATATGCTATTAGCAATCAAAAAAACACAAAAAAACATGTTTTTTAAATTTTTTATTAGATCACGACAGCAAAATGAGGCGGACTGAAATTGACAAAATGACTGTCGAAAAGCACTGTTGTCGAATCGACATTCTTCAACTGAATATACTTTTGTCGAAAAGCCGCATTTTTACCATTGCAGACATGTCGAATTTTAAAAATGTCGAATTGCAAAAAGTCGAATCTGAAACGGCACGTTTTTTTTTACAAAAAGTACTGTATTGCATTGTCGAATCCAATTCGACAGGTTTTTTTTGTCGAAAATGCCCCGTTTTTTGACATTTGCGGCAATTCGACTGCAATTGCATATGGCCCACAGTGGGGATGAGGCTGCTGCAGAGACACAGTGGTTGATAAAAGACATGAATCTAGAAGGCAGCCCCAAGAGTTCGGTCCTGAAGCTGAGTAATTTATAGATGCAGGATGCTTTAGGACTCAAAGGAGCTGATATATCAAGCAAAACAATTTTTTTTTACTGATAATCGCAACATATCGCGGCAATCAGAAATTATCAGTGGTATATATTAAAATTTTCATGCAGGGACGTGTTCTGATAAGAGCCCATGCATGTGAAGTCTGTTGGACCCAGCAGCTGTTGCTCGCAAAGCTAGAACTCTCAGGATCTGTAGGATTCCTCTCTGATAAAATGTGTGAAATTGTAGCCTATAGGCTATAATGGCCAAACTCGGTGCTCAAGGCACCCTAATGGTCACAGATGGCTTAAGTAGTCAATTTGAATTAACCATCTATGCTGAGGCATGAATATACTGTACTTAAAATCCAGACTGTTAGGGTGGCTTGAGGACTGAGTTTGGGAACCTCAGGGCTAACGCCACAGAAAAATGGCGTTAGCTATCGGGAGGGAAGCTTGACACATTTGCCCCATACTGCTGCTATGGCATGAGTGGCCATCTGAAGGGTCCTGCTCTGATAAAAAATATCAAATTTTACCTATAGGCTACAATAACTAACACCATAAAAGATACTGGTCTACAATGACGACGTTGACATTATAAATGGCAAAAGACACAATGTTGACACAAATTTTTGCCAATCTTAGGGTTAGGTTTAGGGTCAGGCTGAAGCTAGGGTTTATTTAGGGTTAACTAAGACCCCTAACCACATGATTGACGTAAAATGTCTTCATTCTGGCAATGTCAACATTATGTCAGTTTTACCATTTGGCATGTCAGCATACTGTCCATGTCAAAATTCTAGTGCTTACATTCTGGACGTCAACTATTTTACCCAACCCAGAAGATGGCATTAGCAACTGCAGACAAATTCAGAAAAGCTAAGGTTTTCCAAACGTGTTAAATAGTTGTTCTCATACAAAACTATAGGGACGGCTGCTAGTAGAGCTGTTGCTCGCAAGGCAGGAGATATCAGGATCTCCAATAAAATGTGTGAAATTGTAGTTTATAGGCTACTGGCTGAAGTACCCGGCGTTGCCCTTGTTTAAATGTTCAAGATATTAAGTTATCAATAAGCTGGATCTAACTGTCAACATTTTAAAAATAATTAGCAGCTTAGCAGCTCTTCCAACAACACCCATGAGGTGGCTGCCCAGTGTTGTTTTTTGGGGTGTCGCCAGTAGCCCTGATCCCCAGCTTTCCTTTCTGTTCAGTTTTATAATGACTTTTACATTGCACGATGGGTTTCAAGTTTTCCTTTTGTTATAAATGTTGCTATTCCAAGGCTTTTGGGTACACCATTTTTTTGTCTTCCCACCTCCATTTTTGTCAGTTCTTTTAGTTCATTTAGTTTAGATGTATGGTTATTTCAGTCAGTTATTTCAGGTCATTGATTTATGGTTATTTGTGTCAGTTATTACAGTTCATTAAAGTCTCCATCCAAATCCATCAAGTGGAATGGCCAGAACAGGCTCCCTGAGTCAAAATTCTGTCTGGTATACACCAACAAGAGGTCCGACTGGGACCTCAAGCCCCTAGTATGTTTTCTGTGATCCATTGTTACCACTCTGAAGTTTTCATCCAAATTCATCTAGTGGAAGGCCCAGAACAAGCTTCATAGGTAAAAGTTTTTCCCGGTGCACTCCGCCATGAGGTCCGAACAGGACACCAACCACTCCATTAGGTATCCCAGGCCAATTGCCACAACTTTGTGAAGTTTTTGTCCAAATCTATCCAGTGGAGGTCCAGAACAGGCTCCCTGGGTAAAATTTCTGCCTGACGCACTCCACTGCAAGGTCCAACCTGGACCCCAACAACTCCATTAGGCATCCCAGACCAGTTGCCAACCCTCTGTGAAGTTTTCGTCCAAATCCATCCAGTGTAAGGCCCAAAACAGGCTCCCTGGGTCAAAGTTCTGTCAAGTGCACTCCGCTGTGATGTCTGACCGTGATCCCAACCGCTCCATCGGGCATCCCTGACCAATAGCCACCCCCTCTGTGAAGGTTTTGTCCAAATCCATCCAGTGGAAGGCCCAGAATAGGCTCCCCAGGTCAAAGATCTTCTCAGCGCATTCCACCATCAGGTTAGCCCGGAACCTCATCCACTCAATTAGGCATGCCAGACCAATTGCCACCCCTCTGTGTTGTTGTTTTTTTGTCTAAATCTATCCAGTGGAAGACCCAGAAAAGGCTCCCTGGGCCAAAGTTCTGTTCGGTGCATTCTGCCATGAGGTCCGACCAGGACCCCAACCCCGTAAAACCTGGCTAGGATCCAACTGGACCACCTTGCATTGGTTTCATCCCAGTTGGTGCATAACCAGACAGACAAACAGACTAATGAATTAATCCACATATATTTTATTTTATATATTCTTTATTTTAGTGTTTTCAAAGAAAGGTATGGTCAGTACAGGCATACACTGAAATCAATATAATAGACAAACAAAAAGAATAAGTATAGTATACCAAAGTGACAATATTTATACAATCTGGCAGATAACAGTCATTCATACAAAAAGAAAAACATAAATTGGTACAATGGTCTAGTAGATCTTCAATAAAACAACTCACTTAAGTGGCCAATATAAATTCAAATAGAACTTATAACAAAGAAAAGAAAGAATAAATTTATGACAAGACAAGGGTTAGGGGAAGGGAAAAGCTAGGAAAAGAAGGAAGGTTAGAGAAGGAGGTGGACAGTCCAATAGTATCAAATAGTTGTCGCTTCCGTTGAGCGATTTATTAACTGAGGAAGGTACCGTAAGCAGTATTAGGTACCGCTTGGTGGTATCAGAGTCTTATTGGATGAAGTAGTCTTAAATTCTAGCTAGGAGAGCCAAGTAGCATTATAGTCCGACTGCTTCTCCATAGCGGAATAATATAAGTCTTCCATGGTCCTATAAAACTCTATTCTTTGAAACCATTCCCAAATTGTGGGCAGATCTTGGGATTG
Source organism: Pseudophryne corroboree (assembly GCF_028390025.1). Classification (NCBI taxonomy): domain Eukaryota; kingdom Metazoa; phylum Chordata; class Amphibia; order Anura; family Myobatrachidae; genus Pseudophryne; species Pseudophryne corroboree. The sequence continues at coordinate 187,486,923 of NC_086445.1, forward strand.
CCAATGAACAGGTATCACAGCTCTTTCTGCATTATTAAGGTGTTTAATGAGAGATTGTTTATATTTCGTGAACGGAATAATGGTATGGGAAAATAGCCAGAAATCTAGTTAAGTATGAGCTTGAAATCCCAGGATGTCAGTAGGGAGTTTAATGACTTTATCCCAAAAGGGAGCGAATAGGGGGCAGTCCCACCAAATGTGAACTAGAAAACCTTTGTCACCACCACATCGCTAACATAAGGGAGAAACAGAGGGGAAAAACTTGTGTAGGAGGGGAAGACAGCGATACCACCTATTGAGAAGTTTGTATTGAGTTTCAACCACTTCCAAACTCGTAGAACAACGCGTCATAACCTCACAATGTTTGTCCCAATTGATATAAATCCCTCGAGGATTAAGAGCGGCATCCCATGCCGTACAAAAAGATGCCATGTCAGGAAAATTACCATGTATCAAGATCTTATAAATACCGGATATAACATGAGTTGGCGTTGAAGATTGGGAGCACATACCCTCGAAGGGTGTGATATCACTCGTTAGATCCACAGTGTTGCGATGAGATGATATGAAGTGGCGAATCTGAAGATAAAACCAAAAGTCTGACGCCGGAATATCCGTAAATTCCCGCCCGAAACCAAGTGGACTAGTCTGGTCATGCCCACCTGTCTCCACCTAGAAGCTACTAATCCCTTGGTTCCCGGCAAAAACTGCGGATTATTAAGAAACAGAAGATGCAGGGTTTTTTGGGAGGAGGATAATATACAGTGGTATATATATATAAACGGCGCTTATGTCACGACCTGCTGTGGCAAGAGAAGCTGCTACTAATAGAGGGATAGTTAGTCCCTACATATCGGAAAGAACATACATACAATAAATATACATAGGTGTGCGCAGGGGGGGTTCCTGGTGTGCACAGGCACCCCCTAATGTCTGTCACCCCCTCACACACGCCTGCTGCTGCAGTGATCGGCGATCGCCGAGTGTCCTCATTCCTGTCCTCCGCCCATTGCGCCCGCCACCCCCTCTGCTCAGTCTGGCTGCCCGGACACCCGGGACAGTTAATGATTCATTTGTATGGGTGCAGCATCACTGACGTAATCCTACTCCCAGTTCCTCTAACCTGTGTGATGTGTTGTGATGATGTCATGCCACAAGGCATACCCGCTCATGCTCCCACCCATGCTCTCTATCTCCTCATCATGTGCCACGCCAATGCCACAGAATACAGCATTCCTCTTGGAGGAGAAGTTCAAATTCAATATCAATATATATTTCGAGAGATTAGGGTATAATCTATTGTAATACAATATACAAATTTAACATATATTAAACAGATATATATATATATATATACAGGTGAAAGACTGGCACTCCACTTTCCCAAAGTCAGTTGCCGCAGGTGCTCAGCTCCAGAGTAGATGTAAAGGGCGAGATGAGAGGCACTCAGCGGTCTTGTATAAACGAAGAAGCAGACACCACAAGTGGCAATGCAACGTTTCGGATTTTACTCCTTTTTCAAGCAACAAACATACAACAAGGCATACACAGTGTTCTTACCTAAATACCCTCTGAAGAACCATCTCCACACGTGCGTCTCCCGTTCCTGGATCTGGGCCGCCCGCACTTCCGGTGAAAGTCACTTCCGGCCAGCGTCTCCGCAAGCGTTCCAGTGACGTCACGCAGCGTCCTTCCACTCTCCGGCGGTATGTAACTAGGCAACCAAGTACCAAGAAGTGATGGGCCATGTCGCCGCCTACCTTTTCCGGAAAGAGTTATTCGCTGCTTGTCGGGGCGTTGACATGGTAACCAGAATACACAGGAAGTAGGATGCACTGTAGGAGATGAAAAAAACATCTATTCTTCAGAGGGTATTTAGGTAAGAACACTGTGTATGCCTTGTTGTATGTTTGTTGCTTGAAAAAGGAGTAAAATCCGAAACGTTGCATTGCCACTTGTGGTGTCTGCTTCTTCGTTTATACAAGACCGCTGAGTGCCTCTCATCTCGCCCTTTATATATATATATATATATATATATATATATATACACATATATATATATAATCTGTGCATCAATTCTCTATATTATTTAGTTTGCATTGAGTGCCAATATGCGGAGGTAGACACACCTGATAGGTGGTGTTAGCCATGCCCAATAGGCGGTGCTAAACACGCCCTTCTAATCGTGCACCCCCTAATATAATGTCCTGCGCACGCCTATGGGAATGACCCTCATTGTCTGGTGAGTACAGGTAATAAACAGACAATAGCTACTAGTAGGCCACATCATTTCAAATCTGGGTGCTGTTGAATTTATTGAAGCCAGGTTAAGAGAGATTTTCCCCCATTCCTCCACTTCACAATAATCACCAGGAATAACCTCTATGGGGGCTCCCCTCTTTCAAGCAAGGGTGTCCCCATGATATCGTTGTAGGTACAAGAGCCACCCATTCCATAAAATGTACACATTATTAGCTAAGTAAAAACACTTAATTTATTTCAGGTTTGTAATTCATTAGGGTCGCTAACACATGGCGCTTACTGAGATGTGTTCACGGCATTGTAAATGCAATATAACCTTCACTTAACATATGTATCATTGCACCTAATAAAAAGTGTATTGACTGAGGGAACCCTGCAAGAACTACACCTGCGACATGTAGTCCATAGGCTACAACGGGCTACCGCTGTCTGGAGGTGGCGGTAGCTGCTGGGGGCCAATATCAGGAATGCTTCACATTACGGATATTGTTAGATCTGGCAGCATTGCATCCTCCATAAAAACCTATAGAGGACGCAGCTACTGGTGGGAATGGAGGCAGAGCCGGCCCTAACCAATATGATGCCCTAGGCAAGATTTTGGCTGGTGCCCCCTAGCACCGCCGCTAGTTCTGAAGGAGATGCCTGGCATGAGTCAGCTGGCAGCTCTGCTAACGTCGGGCGCCTTTTGTTTATGAAAATGCATCTTATTTGCATTACTATGTGGCTAGGATGCACAAGCAGCTTCTGCTGATTAAAATGATATGCAGCATGCCTATATACTGTGTACGACTGTGGCTGTATCTGCATACGAAATGCTACATTACAGTGATTTCCAGCAATACACTGCAACGTAGCATTTCTTATGCAGATACAGCCGCAGTCACACACAGAATATAGGCATGCCGCATATCATTTTAATCAGCACAAGCTGCTGGTGCCCCTAAGCATACCAAATGCCCTAGGCATTTGCCTAGTTTGCCTATACCTAAGGCCGGCTCTAAATGGAGGGATCACAGCAGGTATTGGAGATATCTACTGCGGTCCCTCCTTAATACATCCAGATGATACCTAATATTTGCAGCTAACCCCCGAAAACACCTTCAAATATTGCTTGATATGTGGACCCCCTGGCCTGTGCAAAATGCACTCTGAACACTCATGTTCAATCACTGGTAAGTAGCTCAAAGCTGGGCATACACCATAGGCGTGCGCACGGGGGGTGCCTGGTGCGCACAGGCACCCCCTTATGTCCGCCCCAGCACGTCACGCCGATCATCGCTGTTTGTGTGCTGCTGCAATAGCACACTGATACAACGATGATCGGATAACCTCCTGGCTGCATCGCTCGCGCTGCCCTAACAGCACAGCATTCACCTCCTCCCGAGTCCCGCTGCGCATCGCTGCCGCCGGTCACACTCACACACAGCTGCCTGTCAGCTGTGCGGCTTCTTCATGGATGGGTGGGCTGGCCGCCACACAGCCCAGCCCACCCACCGCCACCGTCATAATCCGACTGCCTCGCGGTGTGAGTGTGACGTCAGTACGTCACACCGCGCACCCTCCCTCCCTTCCTTTCCGCCCTGGCTGAGTGGCTGCGCTGTCGGCTGTCCTCCGAGTCCCGGCTCCCGGCTTCCGCCCGCGCTCATTTCAAGTGTGTGCCCTGTTCTGCCGCCCTGCCGCCTGGCCCTGCCATTTTCGACCGTTGGAGGACTCAGAGAGGAGGACAGTAGTCGTCCCATCATCCTGCTGCCTGAGCCTGCCCTTCAGAATGTGAGTGAGAGACTCACTCACTGTCTCTCAGTCTCTGTGTGCACCAGGGCAAAGTTCAGGCCAGGCGGGAGTGGGGGTTGGGATAAAATTTGGCACAATAAAATAAAGGTTCATTATTATTACTAACTATATATATATATATATATATATATATATATATATATATATATATATACATACAGGTTGAGTATCCCATATCCAAATATTCCGAAATACGGAATATTCTGAAATACGGACTTTTTTGAGTGAGAGTGAGATAGTGAAACCTTTGTTTTCTGATGGCTCAATGTACACAAACTTTGTTTAATACACAAAGTTATTAAAAATATTGTATTAAATAACCTTCAGGCTGTGTGTATTTGGTGTATAAGGTGTATATGAAACATAAATGAATTGTGTGTATGTACACACACTTTGTTTAATGTACAAAGTTATTAAAAATATTGGCTAAAATGACCTTCAAGCTGTGTATATAAGGTATATATGAAACATAAATGCATTCTGTGCTTAGACTTGGGTCCTATTGCCATGATATCTCATTTAGGTATGCAATTATTCCAAAATACGGAAAAATCCGATATCCCAAAAACTTCTGGTCCCAAGCATTTTGGATAAGGGATACTCAACCTGTATATATATATATATATATATATATATATATATAAAAACAACTTCAATAAGAGGCGGCACTCGGTGTCTTTTTCAATGGTCAAAAGCGTGTATTGTGGTACATCATGTGATGTACCACAATACATGCTTTTGATCATTGAAAAAGACACCGAGTGCCGCCTCTTATTGAAGTTGTTTATGTGAGGCCAGCAAAGGCCTGTGGATGGCACCGGTGCAGGTTTGTCCTATCTGGGACTAGGTGAGTGCCGGGGATCCGGAGCACATATATATATATATATATATATATATATATATATATACACATACATAAATAACTGGCACTCAGAGACAGCAGAATGATTCAAAAGCAATATGTAATATCCATGTCAAGAATGGATATTACATATTGCTTTTGAATCATTTTGCTGTCTCTGAGTGCCAGTTATTTATATATATATATATATATATATATATATATATATACATTTTTTTACATTTTATAATATTCTTGTGTACTGGCACTCCGGTGCCCTCTGACTGGATAGGCGGGGCTAGGCACGCCCAGTAGGTGGGGCTAGGCACGCCCAGTAGGCGGGGCTAGGCACGCCACACCAGTCGTGCACCCCCTAATAAAATGTGCTGCGCACGCCTATGTAATTATAGCAGCGCTTGTTGATGAATAGTCACATACACAATACAATATTCAATAATAACAAATTTTCATTTAATTTAGTAAATTAGAGCTTCCATAAAATCATATAGAACATGCATAAAAACGCCTCATATAATGGGTATTAAAACAGCACATTGCAATTATCCGTTCCTATTATAATAGTAGTTACTACAGACCTCTTTGGGGACCATATCCAGCACTTTCCGGACCAACCTCCTGCAATTGGACGCTGACCTTCTGTAGTATACATCACCGGTTCCTTGGATTGTACTACAAAGCGTCACAGCCCTTGTGAGGACTCTGGACTCAATTAATTCCAGGATAAAGAATTCTCCAGTGACTCAAACATCAAAACCGGGACTTTGTAATAAGGAGGACAAGGAGGTATTATAATAGGAATGGATAATTGCAATGTGCTGTTTTAATACCCATTATTTGAGGCGTTTTTATGCATGTTCTATATGATTTTATGGAAGCTCTAATTTACTAAATTAAATGAAAATTTGTTATTATTGAATATTGTATTGTGTATGTGACTATTCATCAACAAGCGCTGCTATATTTATTGTATGTATGTTTTTTGTGAGGAGATTCCCAATTTGTTGCGTAGCAGTGACCAGAGAGCCAGGGTGGGACCAACTGTCAAATGTGAGGAGCAGCTTATGGTCTTAAGCCAGGGTACGGCTTGTAGACATAGACCCGAGGACCACCCCTCCAAGTCCACCCATTGTTTTGAGCTAGAATCCGGTCTCGACGAGTCCAAGATCCTATGAAGGATCGTCGACCGGTAATAAGCAGAGATCATAGGTAACTGTTGGCCTCCCTGGAGTCTCCTACGAAACAAATTGCAGTGCTTAAATCTAGGCTAATCCACATATATTGCATTAATTATTGTCCTCATTTTAAACTTTGTTTATACATTGTATACCCTCTACTAGTTTTTTTGGGTGGAAAGTATAAAAGACAAAATGTAAAGAACGAATATTTTATTTTTCTTCTCCTATAACTTTATTTCTTTACAATTTGTCTTTAATACTTCACCAAAAAAATAAAAAATATATATATGTGTGTGTGTGTGTGTATATATATATATATATATATATATATATAGTCCACACGGACCGGCACTCCCTTCTTCCCCTAAAAATGAGCTCCGGTGCCCTCCAAGGTCGATCCACACAGCAGCAAAAAAGAGGCGGCACTCTGAGTCTTGAAAAGTGCATATAGATTGTATTACACAAACAGACTGACGTTTCGGGGTCACAATACCCCTTTGTCAAAGTGAACAAAGTGTGCAAAGAGTGAGTGACATACCTTAAATACATGAGAATCCCGCTCGGTGCTCAGACGCCGTCCCGGCCGCGCTGTTTTCCGCTTCACTTCCGGTCTTCCATTGATACAGACAACTGTTCTCCCTCTTGGGGTGTCTACAACACCCGTGGAGAGAGAATAGCATGGTGCGCATAGCACGCCACCATGTCCCCAGCATGGCGAGTGCAGCAAGCCAGCAAGGGGCTATTTTATGCTCGCCCCGCTGCCGGCACTTTGGTGGTTGGGATCCTGGTGCCAGTATGCCGAGTGTCGGTATAACGTAGTACACCCATTCCAAACTTACAAGTTCAATAAAAGTGAATAGTTTCTTAACCACTTAAGGGCCCCATACACTACCGCGACATGTCCCGGGGGGCAGGATCGCCCAAGATACATCGTATGCTGTACTTTTGCATACGATGTATCTTGGCCGATCCTGGGCGATCCCAGCCATGCCTGCGGGGTCGGACCAGATTGAATGTGCAGCACATTCAATCTGGAGGAACCAATGCTCACGGGAACGCGAATTGGATCGGATCGGTGACGCCTCCAAAATGCCCGATTTCATCCGATATATCGGGCCGAATGCCCGAAATCGGATGAAATCAGGCATTATCGTCCTAGTGTATGGGGCCTTTTACTGATACAGTGTATGAGGAATACTGCATTTCTCCCCTATTCATTGCAGTTACGATATGGATGGATTCATGAATTTTAGTTGCAGTATTTTAAAGGCTAAACTGAACTGTAGATATGTAAAACAATTGCTCAGATTGCCGATAACTAGGCAATGTTTTGACAAATAGAATCCTTGTTTTTGCTGTTTTTTTCATTTCAATTTGGACACTAGCCTACCCTCTTCTTATCTGTATCCAGAATATAGATCTACACTGTCTGGATAGACAGTCAATAGATCGACACCATATGGTTGACACAAAAAAAGCTAGACATGCATTAGGTTGATACTGACAAGTCGACATGCTCAAATTGGTCAATGGTTGACACAGATATGGTCGACATATTTTTTTGGTTTTTTTTCATTAATTTTTTTTTACTTTTTCCTTGACTATCCATGTCACAAATTATAACCTTTAGTAAACGTGTGCAAGTGAAGCGAAGCACCGTGCCCGAAGCGTGGCAGCCGAATAGAACCCGTGAGAGTCCGATTTTCTACATTTTGTGCTCCCAGATGGCAAAACTATCCACACTAACCACCAAAAAACAAAAAAAACTGTGTCAACCATTTTTGGGTCAACCATTTACATATTGACATTTTGTCAGTGTCAACCTAAAGCATGTCAGTCTTTTGTCAGTGTCAACCTATTGGGACAGTGTAGCTCTCTTATACCGTAACCATTCTTATCACAATAAAGGCCTTACCACAACAAATTAAACTGGTCAAAATCCACATTTAACTACAACTAAAAACAAGCTTTGTAATCAAGATTTTATTGATAATATAATTTTATAAAGACAGCGTAGGTTATGGTAGACTTACCTAGATAACCTCCTTTCTCTGAAGTCCACAGTGTCTACAGGATCTACCTTGGGATATGATGAAGCGACAGCGGATTGGGCACCAAACAGTTAAGCTTTTCAGACTCCCATGATGCACTGGGCACCCTATATCCCCGTCTCCTGGCTCAGGCAATTCAGTTGGTTTGAAAGCTCAAGGCAGGAGCAGTTTTAATAGAGAGAGAGACCTATTTAGGTGAGGAAACATACACATACTTCCATAAAAAAGGATAGGAAGAAGTTAGTAAGTGTACAGATTCTCAAATCAGGTGCGTCGGGGTGGGATCCCTGTGGACACTGTGGACGTCCGAGAAAGGAGGTTATATAGGTAAGTTTACCATAACCTATGCTTTCTCTATCTACAGTGATACACAGGATCTACCTTGGGACTTCCCAAAGCAGTACTAAGGGACGGGACGTTCCTGATTAGACAGGAGACTCCTTCGCCCAAATGAAGCATCCTGAGAGGCAAATGTGTCAAAGGCACAATGTCTAATGAATGTGTTAATGGATGACCATGTGGCGGCCTTATAGATCTGTTCAGCTGAGGCACCTCGATAGGCTGCCCAAGAAGGACCTACCTTATGGGTAGAGTGGGCAGAGACATTATCTGGAATCGGAAGATCAGGTTGGGAGTATGCTTCGGATATTGTCATCCGAAGCAATCTCGCCAGTGTTTGCTTATGGGCAGGCCATTCCCTCTTGTGTAATCCATAGAGGACGAAGAGAGTGTCTGTCCTTCTGATGGCACTGGTACAATCCATGTAGATCCTTAGAGCACGAACTACATCCAATGATGCATCTCCCGCAGAGAGATCCGGTCCCTGAAAAACCAGCACTACTATTTCTTCATTAAGATGGAACTTAGAGACCACCTTAGGAAGATATCCAGATTTGGTTCTAAGAACTGCTCTATCTGGATGAAATACCAGATAAGGAGGATGACACATCAGTGCTCCTAAATCTGATACTCTTCTAGCAGAAGCCATTGCCAGAAGAAACAGCATTAACCATTTAAGATCCTCCCGAGAAAGTGGTTCAAATGGAGCAACCTGAAGAGCACTGAGAACTAAGCCTAGATCCCAGGGAGCTGTTGGAGGAACAAAAGGAGGTTGAATGTAAAGCATTGCTTGGAAGAATGGTGGTCATTTCGAGTTGATCGCTAGCTGCATTTGTTCGCTGTGCAGCGATGAGGCAAAAAAAGACACTTCTGCGCATGCGTATGCGGCACAATGCGCACGCGCGACATACTATTACAACGAATGATGTAGTTTCACACATGGTCTAGCGAACCTTTTCAGTCGCACTGCTGGCCGCAGAGTGATTGACATGAAGTGAGCGTTTCTGGGTGTTAACTGACCGTTTTCAGGGAGTGTTCGAAAAAATGCAGGCGTGCCAGGAAAAACGCAGGCGTGGCTGGGCGAACGCAGGGCGTGTTTGTGACATCAAAACAGGAACTGAACAGTCTTAAGTGATCGCAAGCGATGAGTAGGTATTGAGCTACTCTAAAACTGCACAAAAAAACTCTGCCGCCGCTCTGCGATCCTTTCGTTCGCACTTCTGCTAAGCTAAAATATACTCCCAGTGGGAGGCGGCATAGCGTTTGCACGGCTGCTAAAAACAGCTAGTGAGCGAACAACTCGGAATGACCACCCATGTGCGAACATCCTGTAGGAGACCCCAGTCCTTTCCCACTTGAAGAAAGGCTGGAATGCTAGAAACTCTGAGGGACCTAAGATCTAAATTTTTGGCAGCACACCAATGAAAATAAGCATGCTATATCCTATAATAGATGCGAGCAGAAGAAGGCTTTCTTGCTTTAAGCATCATCTGGATTACTTCTTGTGAGAACCCTTTAGCCTTTAAGATGGATGTTTCAACAGCCACGCTGTCAAAGACAGTCGATCCAGATGTTTGTAGAGACAGAGACCCTGAATCAGCAAATCTGGACATTGAGGCAATAGGAACGGATTTTAATTACCTTCCGGTAAATCCTTTTCTCGTAGTCCGTAGAGGATGCTGGGGTTCACATTAGTACTATGAGGTATAGATGGGTCCACTAGGAGCCACTGGCACTTTAAGAGTTTGAGAGTGTGGGCTGGCTCCTCCCTCTATGCCCCTCCTACCAGACTCAGTCTAGAAACTGTGCCCGAGGAGACGGACAACTTCGAGAGAAGGATTTTACACAGATAGTGGCGAGATTTACACCAGCTCACACACAAGGCAAACCAAGCTAACTAGCTTTAAACATCAGCAACGGCTGAACAATATTACTTAACCAAGTAACAACAGTACTTAACCAAGAACTAAGCAGTACTGAACTAAGTAACCACTGCAGGATCACGCAGCGCTGGACGGGCGCCCAGCATCCTCTACGGACTACGAGAAAAGGATTTACCGGTAGGTAATTAAAATCCTATTTTCTCTTACGTCCTAGAGGATGCTGGGGTCCACATTAGTACCATGGGGATGAACCAAAGCTCCCAGAAGGGGAGGGAGAGCGCAGAGGCTCCTGCAGAACTGATTGACCGAACTTCTGGTACTCAGCGGCCAAAGTATCGAACTTGTAGAACCTTGCAAACATGTTTGACCCAGAACAAGTAACCGCTCGGCAAAGCTGTAAAGCCGAGACACCCCGGGCAGCCGCCCAGGAAGAACCCACCTTACGAATAGAGTGGGCCTTAACAGACGTAGGACACAGCAATCCCGCCGTAGAATACGCATGCTGGATAGTGAACCTAATCCAGCGAGAGATCGTCTGCTTAGAAGTAGGACACCCAAATTTCTTGGGATCATACAGGACAAACAGAGAGTCCGATTTTCTGTGACGAGCAGTCTTCTTCACATAGATTTTCAGAGCCATTACAACATCCAAGGACTTTGATGAAATTGAGGAGTCAGTAGCAACTGGCACCACAATAGGTTGGTTGATATGAAATGCCGACACAACCTTCAGAAGGAACTGCTGACATGTCCTGAGTTCAGCTCTGTCTTCATGGAAGATCAAGTAGGGGCTCCTACAAGACAAAACCCCCAACTCTGACACACGTCTACCAGAATCTAAGGCCAACAGAGTGACAGCCTTCCATGTGAGAAATTTGACCTCAACTTCCTGTAGAGGCTCGAACCACTCTGATTGGAGGAACTGCAACACCATGTTAAGATCCCAGGGCGCCATAGGCGGCACAAAGGGAGGCTGGATGAGCAGAACCCCTTTCAGAAAAGTCTGAACCCCAGGGAGGGAAGACAACTGTTTCTGGAATAAAATGGATAGGGCCGAAATCTGGACCTTTACAGATCCTAACATCAGGCCCATAGCCACACCTGCTTGCAGGAAGAGGAAAAACCGTCCCAGTTGAAACTCCACCATAGGAAACTTCTTGGATTCACACCAAGATACATATTTTTTCCAAATACGATGGTAATGTTTAGATGTTACTCCTTTCCTAGCCTGTATCAGGGTAGGAATAACCTTGTTCGGAATGTCCTTCCAAGCTAATATCTGGCGTTCAACCTCAATGCCGTCAAATGTGGCCACGGTAAGTCTTGATAGGCAAACGGCCCCTGCTGCAGCAGGTCCTACCGAAGAGGAAGAGGCCTCGGCTCTTCTAGCAGTAGATCCAGAAGATCTGCGTACCAAGCCCTTCTTGGCCAGTTCGGAGCAATGAGGATTGCCTGAACTCTTGTTCTCCTTATGAGTTTTAGAACTCTTGGAATGAATGGAAGTGGAGGAAACACGTACACTGACTGGAATACCCACAGAGTCACTAGGGCATCCACCACCACTGCTTGAGGGTCCCTCGACCTGGAACATACCGGCGAAGCTTCTTGCTGAGACGAGAGGCCATCATGTCTATTTGAGGTACACGCCAAAGATCTGTAACCTCCACGAACACCTCCGGATGGAGTCCCCACTCTCCTGGATGGAGATTGTGTCTGCTGAGGAAGTCCGCTTCCCAGTTGTCTACTCCCGGAATGAAGATAGCTGACAGCGCCAATGCGTGTTTTTCTGCCCAGAGGATGATTCTTGTTACCTCGGACATTGCAGCTCTGCTCTTCGTTCCATCCTGTCGGTTTATGTAAGCCACTGTCATTACATTGTCCGACTGCACTTGAATGGCTCGATCTCACAGAAGAAGGTCCGCTTGGAGAAGACCGTTGTAGACGGCTCTTAGTTCCAGAATGTTTATTGGAAGGCTGGATTCCAGGCTTGACCACCTTCCTTGGAAGGTTTCCTCCTGAGTGACTGCGCCCCAGCCCCGGAGACTTGCATCCGTGGTTAGAAGGACCCAGTCCTGAATCCCGAACCTGCGGCCCTCCAGAAGGTGAGATAGTTGCAGCCACCAGAGGAGTGAAATCCTGGCTTTCGGCGACAGACGTATTCTCTGATGCATGTGTAGATGAGATCCCGACCACTTGTCCAAGAGATCCAGTTGGAAGGGCCGAGCATGAAACCTTCCGTACTGTAGAGCCTCGTGAGAGGCCACCATCTTCCCCAGAAGGCGAATGCACTGATGAACCGAAACCCGGGCTGGCTTCAGGACATCCCGGTCCATTGTTTGTATCACCAATGCTTTCTCCTCCGGGAGAAACACACTCTGTCCTGGTCGGCTCCAAATGTGATTTTGGAAGATTCAGGATCCAACCGTGTTCCCTGAGCAGATGAGTCGTGAGAACAATGGACTGCAACAACTTCTCCCTGGACGATGTCTTTAGCAGCAGATCGTCCAGATATGGGATTATGTTCACCCCCTGTCTGCGGAGGAGAACCATCATCTCTGGCATCACCTTGGTGAACACCCTCAGTGCTGTGGAGAGGCCGAATGGCAGTGCCTGGAATTGATAGTGACTGTCTACCAGTGCAAATCTGAGATAAGCCTGGTGAGGCGGCCAAATCGGAATGTGGAGGTAAGCATCCTTGATATCAGGGATACCAGAAACTCTCCCTCCTCCAGACCTGCAATCACTGCTCTGAGAGACTACATTTTGAATTTGAACACCCTCAGGTAAGGGTTCAATGATTTAAAATTCAAAATTGGTCTGACCAAACCATCCGGTTTCGGTACCACAAAAAGGTTTGAATAATAACCCTTGTTTTTCATATGAGGTGGGACTGGGACAATGACCTGTGACTTTTCCAATTTTAGGATGGCTTCCTGTAGGATAGCCCTGTCTGTCAGCAAAGCTGGCAAGCCTGATTTGAAGAATCGGTGAGGCGGGAGTTCTTTAAACTCCAGTCTGTACCCCTGGGACACAATATCCTGTACCCAGGGATCCAGGCTAGACGACACCCAGACGTGTCTGAAACGTCTGAGTCTCGTACCCAACGGCTCGTCCTCTAGGCTTTGATGTCCACCGTCATGCTGAGGATTTTGAAGAACCAGAAGCAGGTCTCTGGTCCTGGGAGCCTGCGGGAGCAGGCTTTTTGGATTTTGCCCGACCACCTCTAAAGAAAGTGGTAGGAGGCTTGGACTTTTTTGCCTTAGCGGTCCGAAAGGACTGCCACACAGCTGAAGAAAATGGTTTCTTCTGTTAAGTTCGATTAAATCAAAAGAGAAAGCAATACATATGCATACTGTGGTTTGAGCCGCTGCGGCCGCTAATCATATACATATAACCGCTAAGTTGTATATATAAGTTGCGTATACATGCTGACACGTTATGCGCACAATATGGCGATGCGTGTGGCTGAATACCCTATACCCCAAACAGGAATGGAATGCGACACCCGTAATTAAATGTAATGTTGTGGTCCAACGCATCAACAGTATTTACTTGAGAATATACAGGTAAAAGGTACAACAATATACAGAGAAGTGCTACTACCAATAATACATACGTGTAAATTGCGAGCTCTCCTGGATCCAGGCCTCCAGTCATCTTACAAGATTACCTCTGAGAAAAAGTGATTTTTTTTCCCCTGGCCAGGAGTGTGCTCTTTTATACAACAGTTCAAAATGTAGTACAATAGGGAATGTATGCTCTTCTTCAATTGGTCAGGGGGTGGGACATATCCAGTACACTGGGGATCATTGGTCGGTTCAAACGGTGGGTGATGCTTAAGTCCTGAGATATGATTACTGTTGTTTACCTTATGTTCCCGCCCCAAGACCAGTCAAACCCACCACAGTATCATACAGTAATATACATGAATCCGGTATTGCTAATAACTTGTTGCCACAATATGTGACAATATCCTTGAAACCACCGAATCATTACTTATGTGACCCTGAACAATTTGATCCCACACACGGTATCCTTACACAGTGTCCTTGATATTTAATGGAACAATACATATATATATATATATATATATATATATAGTTTCTTGCTATTACAATTACGTTTATGAAATATATATAAACCGTGGGTTAGATGTGTTTAAACTATGTGTAGGAGAATATAAATATTATATATTTGATATATCATACAGCAATGTCTAGTGTGTACTATACTGGATGTCACCTTTTGGTGGCCTTGTTTAGATCATTAAAGGTTTTAAGCAAACAAGGTTCTGGCTTTTGTTTGTGCATGTTATATTGTGTTCTTGTTTGTTCTGACCTCTAGCGCAGGCATTCCCAACCACGGTCCTCAAGGCACACCAACAGTGCAGGTTTTAGAGATATCCAGGCTGCAGAACAGATGGTTAAATCAAAATAACTGAGCTACTAATTAAGTCATCTGTGCTGAAGCCTGGAGATCACTAAAACCTGCACTGTTGGTGTGCCTTGATGACCGTGGTTGGTAAAACCTGCTCTAGTGTAACAATGACAGTCCAGTATCTATTGACTCAATACACAACTCTCAATTGTTCGTGGTTACAGTCAGGCACACTAAGGTATTTGCTTTCCCAACAAAGAAATGCTATGAGTATTTGTATTCCTGGAGATACCACATTTGAGTGTGTGTAAGAGAGATTTGTTATTTTGTGACAGTATGATATTTATTAACACATGCATCGTCTACCGTAATGCGCACAGTAACTTGCCATTATGGTCATTCGCGCCTTACCGTATCGACGCAGGCATTGTAGATGCTTCCATCAAGAAATGCCATAGCGTATTCTAAATACCGAAATATGCAATTTGACTTTGACAGACCACCTTTTGATAGTAATCAAAAACTATCACATATATTTCATAATTCATATTTCATAATGCGTATACACAACATTTGAGTAAGTACCTTAGAAGAAAATAAAGGAGAAGAATTGTAGATGGGAATATATCTATTATTGTATGACCTAGTGTGATAGGTAAAGCGTGTATGTATGGGTGTGTGTTTGAAGGGAATATATCATTGTGCCATAATGAGTCCTAGTTCTACAAAAAGTTTCAAGGCCTGCGAAGTATTCATTTAGTCCTTCTCATCCCGTATTACGGGTCTGTAGATGTACCACCAAACATACCGAGCTTGTTTATAAAAGGGGCATTTCTAGCTGCCCTCATAATAAATGGGGAAGCACTTTTACCCGATGATGTTCCTGCATTGGCTATGTGTATTATTAACTGGGGATTACAGAAAAGAGGGTAAGACAACATATATATATATATATATATATATATATATACATTCAGCGGGTACGTGGGTGTGTATCCAACCTATAAAGGATGTTTAGGAAGTCCAAATCCAGGCGTTGTTGGGACAACGATCAATGGCGCAGAGAGGGGGAAGAAAACAGTGCATACAAATATTGACATTTACATGGTATCCCTTATCTGCTCCCTGCTTCCACTTCAGGGTTATAGACTAGGCCTTCTTCTACAGTACTGCTTCTCCTTAAGCTCATTAAATTTGTGCTAACATTTTCCAGTCTCTCACGCCTACTTTTTTTCTGGTTTATCGCCCAAACACATTTTAATCACCAAACCGATAATTATGATGATACCACAGAGACACAGGAGCAGCTTCCCTATGCTGGATGTGAGTAGGTCATTGTCTGATTGTTCCATATTATCTCCCAATTTTCTGGTTTCTGGGAATTGGTAAAATCTAAATATATCAGGGATTTATCTACATGGTACTGGTGGAGTCTTAGGCTAGGGGATCTAGATATATTCTATTGCCTGTCCACCGGTCTCCCCCCCGCCATGTAACTCAATTACCTCTGATAACTTTAGTGGGTATGGGACTAAGCCTACATTATTTTGTTTTTGAGGTACCTGTGAGCACACCCAACATTCTTGTTTGGTTTAAGACCTTACCCACTAGTGAGTGTTAATCACTCAAGTGATGTCTGTCAAGTTCTGCCTTATTGCACTGACATCTTTGGATGCATTCATCTTCAATTATAGGGTCACAATACTTACAAATACAGTATTCCTCAGACAATAACCCCTCATATTGTCTCCGAACTCCGTACTCTCCAGACCTCTTACTCACTCCTGCTTTGAGCAAAGTATCAGACTGTGCCTGGGATTCATCGCCGTTTCCTGAAAAACATGTCCCAGGCCCCCACTCAATTCTCTCCAACCCTTCGCAAAAATAAACAGTCCTGAGAAAAATAACAGAAAAACAAAAGGAAAAAAAATGGAAAAAGAAAAAATAAGATTTTAAACCTACCGGTAAATCTTTTTCTCCTAGTCCGTAGAGGATGCTGGGGACTCCGTAAGGACCATGGGGTATAGACAGGCTCCGCAGGAGACATGGGCACTATAAAGAACTTTTAGTATGGGTGTGCACTGGCTCCTCCCTCTATGCCCCTCCTCCAGACCTCAGTTAGAGAAACTGTGCCCAGAGGAGATGGACAATACGAGGAAAGGATTTTGTTAATCTAAGAGCAAGATTCATACCAGCCCACACCAATGATACCATATAACCTGGAAAATATGCAACCAGTTAACAGTATAAACAAAAAACAGTATCAGTCAAAGACCAATTCCAACTGTAACGTAACCCTTATGTAAGCAACAACTATATACAAGTCTTGCAGATTTAGTCCGCACTGGGACGGGCGCCCAACATCCTCTACGGACTAGGAGAAAAAGATTTACCGATAGGTTTAAAATCTTATTTTCTCTTACGTCCTAGAGGATGCTGGGGACTCCGTAAGGACCATGGGGTTTATACCAAAGTTCCAAACCGGGCGGGAGAGTGCGGATGACTCTGCAGCACCGACTGAGCAAACGCAAGGTCCTCATCAGCCAGGGTATCAAACTTGCAGAATTTTGCAAAAATGTTTGAACCCGACCAAGTAGCTGCTCGGCAAAGCTGTAATGCCGAGACACCTCGGGCAGCCGCCCAAGAAGAGCCCACCTTCCTAGTGGAATGGGCCTTTACTGAATTTGGTAACGGCAAACCAGCCATAGAATGAGCCTGCTGAATCGTGTTACAGATCCAGCGAGCAATAGTCTGCTTAGAAGCAGGAGCTTCAACCTTGTTGGCTGCATACAGGACAAACAGAGCCTCTGTTTTCCTAACCCTAGCCGTCCTGGCTACATAAATCTTTAAGGCCCTGACTACATCCAGGGACTTGGAGTCCTCCCAGTCCCCCGTAGCCACAGGCACCACAATAGGTTGGTTCATATGAAATTAAGAAACCACCTTAGGCAAAAATTGAGGATGAGTCCTCAACTCCGCTCTGTCCACATGGAAAATCAAATAGGGGCTCTTGTGGGACAAGGCCGCCAATTCGGACACCCGCTTTGCAGATGCCAAGGCCAATAACATGACCACCTTCCACGTGAGAAATTTTAATTCAACTGTTTGAAGAGGCTCAAACCAGTGAGACTTCAGGAAACTTAACACCACGTTAAGGTCCCACGGTGCCACTGGGGGCACAAAGGGGGGCTGGATGTGCAGCACTCCCTTCACAAACGTCTGAACTTCTGGGAGAGAAGCCAATTCCTTCTGAAAGAATATAGATAGGGCCGAAATCTGTACCTTAATGGAGCCTAACTTTAGGCCCATATCCACTCCTGTCTGTAGAAAGTGGAGAAACCGGCCCAGATGGAAATCTTTCGTAGGAGCATTCTTGGCTTCATACCAAGAAACATACTTCCTCCAGATACGGTGATAATGCTTTGCCGTCACCTTCTTCCTAGCCTTTATCAGAGTAGGGATGACTTCCTCCGGAATACCTTTCCCAGCTAGGATTCGGTGTTCAACCGCCATGCCGTCAAACGTAACCGCGGTAAGTCTTGGAACACACAGGGCCCCTGCTGTAACAGGTCCTCCCTGAGAGGAAGAGGCCACGGATCTTCTGTGAGCATTTCCTGAAGATCTGAGTACCAGGCCCTTCGAGGCCAATCTGGAACAATGAGTATTGTCTGCACTCTTCTTTGTCTTATGATTCTCAATATTCTTGAGATGAGAGGAAGAGGAGAAAAAACATAAACCGACTGAAACACCCATGGTGTCACTAGGGCGTCTACTGCTACTGCCAGAGGTGTTAGGTTCCTGGTGCTCAGAACAAGGGAGATGTTATGAAGTGAGTCCAGAGCACCAGGACGTAATACTGGATTTGGTGAAATGGAACGGGAATAGCCCCTGGCACCCTACCTCCGTTGTTTTACCCGTGTTGTCAATTCACGCTTGCAGGACTATGGTTTCTTGGGCCCATGGCAGCTGCGTTTGAAGGGCGGATTAGGTCTGCCCAACTCCGATGCCCCCTCAGGTCTTAAAGAGAAACAAAGCGTGAACTGAGACAGGGTAATAACAAGGGGCCCTCTAACTGAAACAACCAAAGCCAGGGGCTACTAACTAGGCTAAAACTAAATGTATGTGCGGCTTGCCGCCAAAGGAAAAGAACAACAAAGGAAATGCTGACCACACGCCGACACAATACTTTTGTGTACCGGCGGTGACAGCATAAGCAGAACCCTCTGCAAAACACCAGTGACAGATACAACCAAGGAATACAGCGGCCTAGGCCGACGGACGCGGCAAAGCCGCTACTCACGAAACCGGTACAAATACTGGCAAACGGACAGGAACCCCCAATGCTGCCGACACAGACTCTCAGAACTGGAGGACAGGCAGAATCCCAAACGACAGACCGGTGGACACCAAGAAGCCAGAAACTCGACCAGGCATAGGCAAAGCCACAGGACTTCTGGACAGGAACGCTTCACGGCAGGACACGGGATCAGACACAGGAATCGACACAGGGACTGACACAGGAATCGACACAGGAAGCAGCTAGACAGACACTGCTAGACAGGAGCTCAGGAACTGGCAGGAACAAGCTCAGAACTCAAGCACTCTGGAAGACTGGAAACCTAGAAATATCACCAGCGTCTGTGAATTGCACTCAGCCAGCATATAACAGAGAGGCCTAATTAATTATGTCATGCAGCTGCCCTGTTGCATGACTCCAAACTGACAAGATGCAATTAGCAGCCAGGTGAGGCTGAACACATGGGAACAGGCTGCAATTACACAGACTCACCACTGACAGAAAACAATAATCTTCTAAACCAGAGCAAAGGGAAATCCTGGCCTGCAAGAGAACTAAAAACATAAAATAGGAATGAACCACTACCTGTGGTTCATAACAGTATCCTCTCCTTAAGGGTGAGCTCCGAGCACCCCATGACACCCACAGGGAACATAAACAGAAGTATAACATAAAATACATAACCAAAAAGCAAAACAGGAATGAGCCACAGCCGTGGCTCATAACATTACCCCCCCCCCTTGAGGAGGGGTCAAAGGACCCCAAAATTCAGAGTCTCCAAAACAAAGGATACAAAAAAAAAACACCTGACACACTGGTCTAACAGAAACAAGCTGTGGCAACAGCTTGTAACGGTGCCCCCCCCCTTGACGGTGGCCACTGGACACAAGACAAGGAAAAAAAATCTTTTTTTTTTTTTTTTTTTTTAATATCAAGGCAAGAATCAATAATTATTTCTTTTTCTTCTTCTTCTTTTTACAAAGCTCTTGAGGTCTGACCAAGGTAATTCCCCAAACATTGTCTGAACTGATGGTGCCTCCCAGCAAGGCTGGGTTCAAATCAGAGATTGGTTTCTTAACCTTGGGAGCTAAACTTTCAGGCAAAGTACTACTATAAGAAGAAGACAGAAAAGCACATCCTGCAGTCAAAACAACGGGCTGAGACTCTTGTGCCGAGTTTACAGTATTTGGTGGACTCTCAGCAGACAAGACGGGTGACTTAGAGGAACCTGAACCAATTTCTTTGGAACCATATCTTTTAATAACTGCATAACTGAATGCTGGAGGATCCTGAAGAATGGGATCTTCAGCTTTCATTAGGCTGGTCGCCCATTCAAAAGGCTCTCCTCTAAAAGAATATATCAGATAGAGCACTAGGTTCTCTGAAGTGATGCCCAGAAATGGTCTAGACAACATAATGATGTAATAGTGTTTGTAAAGCGCCAGAAATTGGACTAAGTCCCCATCAAAGATTATGGATGTTGAGATATCAACAGAGTCAGGATCTGTTTCCTTCCCATCTGACTGACTAGAGTGCTTTGCTAGAACCTGGTCACTATTGACCTTACTCGAGGCTGAGACTCTCTGAACCCCACCTGGGGCAGTGACTTTCTGAACCCCACCTGGGGCAGTGACTTTCTGAACCCCACCCAGGGCAGTGACTTTCTGAACCCCACCCGGGGCAGTAACTTTCTGAACCCCACCCGGGGCAGTGACTTTCTGAACCCCACCCGGGGCAGTGACTTTCTGAACCCCACCCGGGGCAGTAACTTTCTGAACCCCACCCGGGGCAGTAACTTTCTGAACCCCACCCGGGGTAGTGACTTTCTGAACCCCACCCGGGGCAGTGACCTTCGGGAACCCCGCTGGGGTCAGCACCTCGGATTCTTTTACTGGGACCGAGCCGTCGGCCTCCCCCACTGGGACCGAGCCATCGGCTTCCCTCACTGGGACTGAGCCATTGGCCTCCCTCTCTGAGTCGATTATTATCGAAACTTCTCCCGGGACTATGACTTCCGGGACTTTTGCTGAAGCTATAACCTTCAGAACCTCCACAAATGCTATGCCTCTTAAGTTCTTTCCTGGGGAAGTGACCTCTAGACCCTTCTTTGAGGCTGCGTCTCTCGAGACCCCACTTGGGGATATTACTTCAAAGATCCCTTCTGGGGTTTTACTTCTCGAGTTCCCTTCTAGAATAATGGTTTCAGATCCCCTTTCTGGGGTTGCGCTTTTCAAGTCCCTACCTGGGGTAACAGCTTCTGAGACCCCTTCTGGTAAGGACACCTGAGCTATAAAATTTGACGTCCCTCTATAACCTAGAGCATCGGGTACCGCTCCAGCGCTCTGGGCATCGGGTACCGCTCCAGCACTCTGGGCATCGGGTACCGCTCCAGCACTCTGGGCATCGGGTACCGCTCCAGCACTCTGGGCATCGGGTACCGCTCCAGGACTCTGGGCATCGGGTACCGCTCCAGGACTCTGGGCATCGGGTACCGCTCCAGGACTCTGGGCACCAGGCACCGCTCCAGGAACCTGGGCACCGGGCACCGCTCCAGGGGCTTGCAACTCTGCTTCAACAGGAACCTCAAGAGAGGAGAGAAACATTCTCCTTTGGTTCCTGAATCTATAATGGGGCTCCCTAGCCCAAGGACCCCAATTATAGGACAGAGTGTTATTAAGTGTGGGTTGTGTGACAAGTACCTCTGCCACAGTAGAGACAGGAGTAGGTCTTGTGTCCTGACTAAACTTGGCCAGAGGGCAGGACTTGTCGCCACACTTTGGTTTGCGCAACTCACAGGTCTGCAGATAGTGGCCTAAACCCCCACAATATAGGCATAAGTTTAAGTTTCTGCGACGCAGACGCTCCTCTTCTGAGAGCCTGGGCCGCAGAAAACTTTTAAACCTTTTCTCTTCAATTAAACCAGAGGATTCTCTTGTCACCATACTGTGAACAAGAGTCTCTTTAGAGATAGATGTACTCTCAACGACTTCTGGCAAGATGAGCAAGATTTTAGTCAGAAGGTTTTGCAGTTGCTTTAAGGATTGCTGCAAAACTTCTAATCGCTCAGGTCTCAAAGCACTGAAAGCAGAGTTCAGGGCTGAGAGAGATGCCTGCAGGGCTTGCATAGTAGACATAGGAGGATTTAAAACTAGACAAGACAAGGCAAGACTAGACAAGGCAAGACTAGACAAGGCAAGACTGAATTTTTAAACTAGACAAAACAAGACTGGATTTTTTTTTTTTAAATACCGGATTAGATTCTGCACTCTGAGTTCTAGACAGGACTGGATTTCTAAACACCGGACTGGATTCTGCACACTGAATTCTTGACAGGACTGGATTCTAAACACCGGACTGGATTCTGCACACTGAATTCTAGACAGGACTGGATTCTAAACACCGAACTGGATTCTAGACTAGACACTGGACTGGGCCAAAAAAGAAAAAAGTTTTATTTCTTTTTTGTGGTATGGCTGGTGATTATGTTAGGTTCCTGGTGCTCAGAACAAGGGAGATGTTATGAAGTGAGTCCAGAGCACCAGGACGTAATACTGGATTTGGTGAAATGGAACGGGAATAGCCCCTGGCACCCTACCTCCGTTGTTTTACCCGTGTTGTCAATTCACGCTTGCAGGACTATGGTTTCTTGGGTCCATGGTAGTGATGAGCGGGTTCGGTTTTACTCGGTTTTACTCGGTTCTCAAAACGGCATCTTATTGGCTCACGGATGTCACGTGTTTTGGATAGCCAATAAGATGCCGTTTTGAGAACCGAGTAAAACCGAGTAAAACCGAGTAAAACCGAACCTCGCTCATCACTAGTCCATGGCAGCCGCGTTTGAAGGGTGGATTAGGTCTGCCCAACTCCGATGCCCCCTCAGGTCTTAAAGAGAGACAAAGCGTGAACTGAGACAGGGTAATAACAAGGGGCCCTCTAACTGAAACAACCAAAGCCAGGGGCTACTAACTAGGCTAAAACTAAATGTATGTGCGGCTTGCCGCCAAAGGAAAAGAACAACAAAGGAAATGCTGACCACACGCCGACACAATACTTTTGTGTACCGGCGGTGACAGCATAAGCAGAACCCTCTGCAAAACACCAGTGACAGATACAACCAAGGAATACAGCGGCCTAGGCCGACAGACGCGGCAAAGCCGCTACTCACGGAACCGGTACAAATACTGGCAAACGGACAGGAACCCCCAATGCTGCCGACACAGACTCTCAGAACTGGAGGACAGGCAGAATCCCAAACGACAGACCGGTGGACACCAAGAAGCCAGAAACTCGACCAGGCATAGGCAAAGCCACAGGACAGGAATGCTTCACGGCAGGACACGGGATCAGACACAGGAATCGACACAGGGACTGACACAGGAATCGACACAGGAAGCAGCTAGACAGACACTGCTAGACAGGAGCTCAGGAACTGGCAGGAACAAGCTCAGAACTCAAGCACTCTGGAAGACTGGAAACCTAGAAATATCACCAGCGTCTGTGAATTGCACTCAGCCAGCATATAACAGAGAGGCCTAATTAATTATGTCATGCAGCTGCCCTGTTGCATGACTCCAAACTGACAAGATGCAATTAGCAGCCAGGTGAGGCTGAACACATGGGAACAGGCTGCAATTACACAGACTCACCACTGACAGAAAACAATAATCTTCTAAACCAGAGCAAAGGGAAATCCTGGCCTGCAAGAGAACTAAAAACATAAAATAGGAATGAACCACTACCTGTGGTTCATAACAGTATCCTTTCCTTAAGGGTGAGCTCCGAGCACCCCATGACACCCACGGGGAACATAAACAGAAGTATAACATAAAATACATAACCAAAAAGCAAAACAGGAATGAGTCACAGCCGTGGCTCATAACATGAGGGTCCCGTGACCTGGCACAATACCTTTGAGGCTTCTTGTTGAGGCGTGACGCCATCATGTCTATTTGAGGAATTCCCCAAAGACTTGTTATCTCTGCAAAAACTTCTTGATGAAGTCCCCACTCTCCTGGATGGAGATCGTGTCTGTTGAGGAAGTCTGCTTCCCAATTGTCCACTCCCGGAATGAAGACAGCTGACAGAGCACTTACGTGATTTTCCACCCAGCGAAGAATCCTGGTGGCTTCCGCCATCGCCACTCTGCTCCTTGTCCCGCCTTGGCGGTTTACATGAGCCACGGCTGTGATGTTGTCTGATTGATTCAGAACCGGTAGGTCGCGAAGAATATTCTCCGCTTGTCGTAGGCCGTTGTATATGGCCCTCAATTCCAGTATGTTGATGTGTAGACAAGCCTCCTGGCTTGACCATAGTCCCTGAAAATTTCTTCCTTGTGTAGAAGCCGGGGAGGACTTCTGCTCCTGGGAACTAGCCGAAGCAGGTGTTCTCTTTCCTCTACCCTTACCTCTGGCAAGGAAGGAGGAGCCCCGACCTCTTCTGGACTTATGCGACCGAAAGGACTGCATCTGATACTGTGGAGTTTTCTTTTGCTGTTGGGGAACAAAAGGTAAAAAGGTAGATTTACCCGCGGTAGCTGTGGAAACCAGGTCCGCGAGCCCCTCCCCAAACAACACTTCACCCTTGTAAGGTAAAACCTCCACATGCTTCTTTGAGTCTGCATCACCCGTCCATTGGCGGGTCCATAGAGCTCGTCTCGCAGAAATAGCCATGGCATTGGCTCTGGAACCCAGCAGCCCAACGTCTCTTTGAGCATCCCTCATATATAAGACTGCGTCTTTAATGTGGGCTAAGGTTAATAAAATGGTATCCCTATCTAGGGTATCAAGGTCAGCTGACAAGGTATCTGTCCATGCTGCAACTGCGCTACATACCCATGCCGATGCTATTGCCGGTCTGAGCAAAGCACCTGTATGCACATAAATAGACTTTAAAGTAGTCTCCTGTCTGCGATCAGCAGGATCCTTGAGGGCTGCCATGTCCGGAGACGGTAGCGCCACCTTCTTGGACAGGCGTGTTAAAGCCTTGTCCACCCTGGGAGAGGATTCCCAACGTACCCTGTCCTGTGCAGGGAGAGGACACGCCATAAGAACCCTTTTGGGAATCTGCAGTTTTTTATCTGGAGTTTCCCAAGCTTTTTCAAATAACTCGTTAAGCTCATGAGATGGGGGAAAGGTTACCTTAGGTTTCTTTTCCTTATACATGCGCACCCTCGTGTCAGGGACAGAGGGGTCATCAGTGATATGCAAAACATCTTTTATTGCAATAATCATATACTGAATACTTTTTGCCACCCTTGGGTGTAATTTTGCATCATCGTAGTCGACACTGGAGTCAGAATCCGTGTCGGTACCAGTGTCTACTATTTGAGATAGGGGACATTTTTGAGACCCAGAAGGGCCCTGTGACCCAGTCCAATCCGTGGATTGACTCCCTGCTTTCTCCCTGGACTCTGCTTTGTCCAGTCTCTTATGTAATGAGGCCATACTTGCATTTAACATATGCCACATGTCCCTCCAATCATGAGTCGGCGTTGCCGACGGAGACACACCACACATCTGCTCCACCTCCTCCTTGGACGAGCCTTCCGCTTCAGACATGCCGACACGCACGTACCGACACCCCCACACACACAGGGATATATCTATAAGGGGGCAATTCCCCAACAAGGCCCCTTTGGAGAGACAGAGAGAGAGTATGCCAGCACACACCCAGCGCCAACTGACACTGGAATACAACCCAGACAGCACTTTTTATATATATAATCAATGTGTATACACCCACTGCGCCTTAAACATGTCCCCCCCCCTCTTTTCAGCCCTCTGTCACCGAGTTCAGCAGGGGAGAGTCTGAGAAGCCAGCTTCTCTGCAGCGTTCTGTGGAGAAAATGGCGCTGTTAGTGCTGAGGGATCAAGCTCCGCCCCCTCCAGCGGCGGGCTTCGGTCCCGCTTCAATATACAAAAAATGGCGGGGGATCTCTGCATTTACCGCCTCCGCAGCCTAATGTACCCTTATATGCCAGTCCAGAGGTTTATTGCTGCCCAGGGCACCCCCTCTGCGCCCTGCACCCATCAGTGCCTATTCCGTGTGTGTAGTGTGTGGGAGCAATGGCGCGCAGCGTTACCGCTGCGCGCTTACCTCAGTGAAGATCTGAAGTCTTCTGCCGCCTTGAAGTCTTCTTTTCTTCTTATACTCACCCGGCTTCTATCTTCCGGCTCTGCGAGGAGGACGGCAGCGCGGCTCTGAGACAAACGGCGGGGTGAGACCTGCGTTCCGACTCCTCTGGAGTTAATGGTGTCCAGTAGCCTAAGAAGCAGAGCCTATCATTTAAGTAGGTCTGCTTCTCTCTCCTCAGTCCCACGATGCAGGGAGCCTGTTGCCAGCAGTGCTCCCTGAAAATAAAAAAGCTAACAAAATTATTTTTCAGAGAAACTCTGGAGAGCTCCCCTGTAATGCACCCAATCTCCTCTGGGCACAAAATCTAACTGAGGTCTGGAGGAGGGGCATAGAGGGAGGAGCCAGTGCACACCCATACTAAAAGTTCTTTATAGTGCCCATGTCTCCTGCGGAGCCCATCTATACCCCATGGTCCTTACGGAGTCCCCAGCATCCTCTAGGACGTAAGAGAAATGGTGATTGCTGACGATCTTCTATCTCTCAACCAAAGTCCCATGTGACCACTTAATACGCTCAGGGGGGTGTGGGAGGGGGGGGGAGGTTGTCCACTGTTATCGCCTCTCAGTTCCCCCGGAATAGGTTCTCTAGTGATATCTCCTCCGTTTCACTTCTTTCCCGAGCTTCTTCTGGGTTACTGGCTTTCTTGTAATGCGACGAATGGGCCCAAGTCTCTCTCTCTCTGCTACTTTCAATGAAGTGGTGCTGGTTAACAAAACTTGTTACAATCCCTCCCAATGGTCTATCAAGCAACCTGCGTGTAAAAACATTTGAATCATCACATAGTCCCCTGGTTCAATATCATGGTAGTTTGAATTTGGCATATCTGGAATCAACAGTTTTAAGTTCTTTTGCTGTTCTCTCAAGTGCTTATTCATTTTTATGAGGTATTGAACTGTCACCTCATTGTTGCATTTTAAATCATCCTGAGGATCTATCATCACATGGGTTGCCTCACAAAAAGAATTTCAAAAGGTGATAAATTGAGAGGAGCCCTGGGAGTGGTCCTGATGCTATACAATACCAGTGGCAGCGCCTCTGGCCACAGTAGTCCAGTTCCAGTCATCACTTTGCTCAATTTGCTATTGCTAGTACTATTCTCCACCGTTGCACTGGCTATCAATCTCCAAGAGTTTGCTCATGGCCTGATGGACCTCCCCTGAGAAATGGGTACCCCTATCACTTTCAATAATCCTAGGGATACCATGTCTACATACAAATTCTTGCACTATCTTCTTGGTAGTGAAGACAGTGGTGTTAGAGGCAACTGGGAATACCTCTATCCAATATCAATACAAACTAACACATATTTAAAATTTCTACAGGATGGTAGCTGTATAAAGTCAATTTGTATTACCTGAAAAGGACCGTCTATAGGAGGGATATGGGATGGCTCTGTTGGTACTGCCTTACTAATGTTCTTCCTCAGGCAAGTAAGACATGACATGGCTTTCCTGCTTACCTGAGAAAAGAGTCCTGCTGCACTCCAATAGGCTCTCACTAGTCTGCATATTCCTTCCTTGTCCAGGTGAGTCAGACCGTGTGCTGCTTCATCTAGGCTGGGGACATATGCTTTGGGAGCCACTGGCTTACCTTGTCCATCTATCCAGAGTCCGGACAACTCTAGACCATATCCCTTCACCTTCCAGACCATCTTTTCCTGTGGGGAACACAAATGTTGCATTTCGATTAATTTCTGGGTGTTCGAAGGCGGATCCAGGTATACTGTACACCTCTTTAGGAGAAGGCAAACAGATATTTGCTGTCAGGGTGAAGTGGAACAGAAAAAAGAAAACAGAACAGAGGTCAACTACAGTAAAGTGGGTAGAATGAGGAGGAATTTGCATTAGGATGACAGCTGGATTAGGCACTACGGGGAATTGGCTCTCAGCTACTTTATTTGTCCTTCTTAAATCCTGCACTACCTTGAATCCCCTCCCCCCACTTTTCATTACTGGAAAGATGGGACTATAGGCTGTGCTGGAAGTTCTGATTAGAATTCCATGTTGGAGCAGCCTTTCAATTGCAGGATACACCCCTGATTCCACTTCTGGCTTCAGGGGGTACTGTAATATTCTTGGAGCTGTCCTACAGTCTTTTAATTGGATTATATGGGTGCTACATTCGCCATTAATCCAGCGTCCTGTCCATCTTTGGTCCAAAGGGAACCCGGTATTTGCGAGATAATTTCCTCTACCTGAGATGGATGTAAATCTAGAACGGGAGAATGCAACATTAGTCTTTGGGGAGTGTCCAACATGTTCTGTACTTCCTGTGCATGGTTTTCAGGAATATCTAAAAACACACCCTCAGGGGTACAATATATAACACACTGCATCTTACATAATAAGTCTCTGCCAAGTAGATTAGTCGGGGCCGATGTAGCCAACAAGAAAGAATGTTTGGTATGCAAGGGCCCTATCGTAACCTCTGCAGGTCTAGTCAAAGGATACTGTTGCACTTTTCCCATTACTCCCATTGCCGAAATAGTTTTGCCCGTGGTCATTATTCCTGTTGAAGAGGTTAATACAGATCTGGCCCCCCCTTTATATACAAGGAAGGGTTGTCTTGTACCAGCTACATTGACCATGACCTCAGGTTCGTCTCTAAGGCCAGTAGTCAGTCTCACTGGCTGCAGAATACAGGTGTGACCTGACCCCTATTGTGGATATTGGCCTCCCCGTAGAGTATTGGTGGCTATTATGTGTGGGGAACTATCTGTGAGATTTCAGAGTCTTGCCAGTCCTTCCTTGGTGGGTACCTCTGTGTTTCCACTCTGTGTGGCTCATAATCCCTCCTATATGTTCCCTGATCCCATCTATGTGTCTGATAATGTGGCTCGTGATCTTGTCTAGGGGGGTCTATACTTACTATGTGTCCCTGTGTTCCTACACTCTCTAGCAAAATGTCCCTGCATCTGGCAAATATAACATTTTATTGACCTTCTCCTGTTCTCTTCAAATGTCTGGGGTTTCGGTTGGTCGGTCATCACTTCAAGTGCCTGTATACTTGCCACCATCAACTTCTCCCCCTGTGCCTCCTTCCATCTCAGAATGTTTTTGTCATGTTCCACTGCGGATTCCCTAAGGGCATCCACAGTTACCCATCTCCAATTGGGCAGAGAAGTCTGTACCCTGACTTTTAATGCCTCTCTGAGTCCGTCCATTAACACAGAGACAGCCACCTCCCTATGATTCACCTCGTTTTTATATTCTCGATCCCAGTGTACTTAGCCATTTCTGCTATTGCCCTGTGGAAATACTCTGCTGCCGTTTCACTTTCCTTTTGATGGTAAATATTTTACCGCAATTCATCACTACCAGAAAATATAATCCCAATTGAACGTTAATTTGTTTAGCGTTCTTTTGGTTATATTCATCAGTTAGAGGTTCAGCTTTCTCTATTTTGCAATCATTTATACATTTTTGGTGCTCAATATTTGAGGGAAGGCACGCTTGCAACACAGTCCGCCAATCTTTGTTTGTGGGTTCATGGGCATTACTCAGATCCCTAACGAATTTTTTACATTTGGCTAAATTCTTTCTAGGATCGGGGAATTCTGTAATGATTAACCGTAGTTCAGACCTGGTCCACGGGCAATACAATGCAACATTCCTCATGGGGGTTACCCCGTCCCTTTCAATTCTCCCATTGGGGACAGCTATTATGCGGACGGGGTGTAGCCCAGCTATATCAATCCTTTCTGAATCAATATGGGGATGCCCTGTCTCTTCATAATGGACGGTCCCATACTTACCGGTAGCTCTGATTCCGGCCGTTTCACCTGGAGAGGAAGCAGTTGTTGCTCTAACCGGTTGGGCTTGCCCCACCTGTGTTTCCTGCATGGTTACTGCCAGAGAGAGGGCTGAGATCAGGCTAGGTTCGTCATCCTCCTCTGAACTATGATCCTTGAAAGAACTTAGGACAGGGTATAATTTGCAAGGGTTAGGGTTAATACATTTTATAAGTGCATTCCTATGTTTCCTGGTATGCTGTTGGTTGTAGCAGCCTTCTCTCCATCGACATATGGCGGTGGTGGTGCACTCGCATTCACATTCCTGTCTAGTTTTGACCTCGCTGCGCGAGCAAGTTCCCATTTGATCAGACATATTCTATTTCTAACATTTTGCAGCACCTCTGTGTCAAAACTACCAACCCTAGGAAATTATGCCCTATCTTCATCAGTCATTCTTACCCATTCATCACAAAAAAAGCCTCTGTGTAAGGACCATACTTCCTCCAAATAATATAACCAGCGGACCCTTTTGGCCCCTGTCCATCTGCCTGAACCCTGGCTGCCGAACGTTTTTCGCTTGTGCATTTGGCTCCCATCGTGGGCCTTTTAACACGATCACCAAATGGACAACACGAGCAAACGGTGAAAGTCCTCCGAGTTCTTTCACCAACTCCTTCTCAACCGAGTATACAACACCCCACCGACTGATGACACGCGTATATCAGAGAGGACCCTATCAGACCCCTCAGGCACTGGGAGAACGAAACGTATTAACAGAGTAATACCAAGCCTTTCCAGTGGAGGTAACAGGCCTGCTACTTTTGGGTTTCTATTCACTGGAATTCCGGGTGAGAAACAACTTATCGATCACCCCATCCAATGAATGTCCACCAAGAATCTTCCTGGGAGATCAGTGAAGTTCTTAACTCTTTACTCAATCACCTCTGCGTATGCTAACACAGCGCATATGATGACGCTATTTACGCAAAATGACACAAAAACCGTATCACGTTGCGATGCGTATCACATAAGCAGAGATGCGGTCAAATCACACGACTCACAAATACTTGTTATTTGTGTGCCTTACGATTATGAAGACAATTTTACTTTTTACAGTAGGCTATGTCTCGTCACCTGGAGTGTTTTCTAAATGGGCTAACTCCACATCTGGACGGTTTACCATACCCTGTCCTATACTTAACGTGTGGTTGCGAGCCACCACGCCACCGTAGCTTATCCTATGAGTCTTTTTATCCCACCTTAAATTAAATTGTATTGTGTGGTAAACTTGCGCTCGCTAATTTACGCAATTTTGCGTAATTATGCAACCGTGTGCGTAATCGTGCACACGTGCGCGTTCCCGTACATACATTTCATGTACCTTTCTACTGTGCCGCGTGTGTACCGTGCGTTCGCAATTACGTATTCCTGCATATGAATATACGCAGCAACCACACTTATACCAATCAATATAAGTAATAGAACAAAACTTGTGCTTCTATTGCTATTGATTAGTGATGTGCACCTGAAATTTTTCGGGTTTTGTGTTTTGGTTTTGGGTTCGGTTCCGTGGCCGTGTTTTGGGTTCGGACGTGTTTTGGCAAAACCTCGCCGAATTTTTTTTGTCGGATTCGGGTGTGTTTTGGATTCGGGTGTTTTTTTCAAAAAACCCTAAAAAACAGCTTAAATCATAGAATTTGGGGGTCACTTTGATCCCATAGTATTATTAACCTCAATAACCATAATTTCCACTCATTTTCAGTCTATTCTGAACACCTCACACCTCACAATATTATTTTTAGTCCTAAAATTTGCACCGAGGTCGCTGGATGGCTAAGCTAAGCGACCCTAGTGGCCGACACAAACACCTGGCCCATCTAGGAGTGGCACTGCAGTGTCACGCAGGATGGCCCTTCAAAAAAATACTCCCCAAACAGCACATGACGCAAAGAAAAAAAGAGGCGCAATGAGGTAGCTGTGTGACTAAGCTAAGCGACCCTAGTGGCCGACACAAACACCTGGCCCATCTAGGAGTGGCACTGCAGTGTCACGCAGGATGGCCCTTCAAAAAAATACTCCCCAAACAGCACATGACGCAAAGAAAAATGAAAGAAAAAAGAGGTGCAAGATGGAATTGTCCTTGGGTCCTCCCACCCACCCTTATGTTGTAAAAACAGGACATGCACACTTTAACGAACCCATCATTTCAGCGACAGGGTCTGCCACACGACTGTGACTGAAATGACTGGTTGGTTTGGGCCCCCACCAAAAAAGAAGCAATCAATCTCTCCTTGCACAAACTGGCTCTACGGAGGCAAGATGTCCACCTCATCATCATCGTCCGATTCATCACCCCTTTCACTGTGTACATCCCCCTCCTCACAGATTATTAATTCGTCCCCACTGGAATCCACCATCTCAGGTCCCCGTGTACTTTCTGGAGGCAATTGCTGCTGGTGAATGTCTCCATGGAGGAATTGATTATAATTCATTTCAATGAACATCATCTTCTCCA
Organism: Pseudophryne corroboree; assembly: GCF_028390025.1. NCBI lineage: Eukaryota > Metazoa > Chordata > Amphibia > Anura > Myobatrachidae > Pseudophryne > Pseudophryne corroboree. Next base: position 187,519,342 of record NC_086445.1, read on the forward strand.
CATTTTCTGGAAGTAACCTCGTACGCCGATTGCTGACAAGGTGAGCGGCGGCACTAAACACTCTTTCGGAGTACACACTGGAGGGAGGGCAACTTAGGTAGAATAAAGCCAGTTTGTACAAGGGCCTCCAAATTGCCTCTTTTTCCTGCCAGTATACGTACGGACTGTCTGACGTGCCTACTTGGATGCGGTCACTCATATAATCCTCCACCATTCTTTCAATGGTGAGAGAATCATATGCAGTGACAGTAGACGACATGTCAGTAATCGTTGGCAGGTCCTTCAGTCCGGACCAGATGTCAGCATCAGCAGACTGCCCTGCATCACCGCCAGCGGGTGGGCTCGGAATTCGTAGCCTTTTCCTCGCACCCCCAGTGCGGGAGAATGTGAATGAGGAGATGTTGACGGGTCGCGTTCCGCTTGACTTGACAATTTTCTCACCAGCAGGTCTTTGAACCTCTGCAGACTTGTGTCTGCCGTAAAGAGAGATCCAAGGTAGGTTTTAAATCTAGGATCGAGCACGGTGGCCAAAATGTAGTGCTCTGATTTCAACAGATTGACCACACGTGAATCCTGGTTAAGCGAATGAAGGGCTCCATCCACAAGTCCCACATGCCTAGCGGAATCGCTCTGTTTTAGATCCTCCTTCAATGCCTCCAGCTTCTTCTGCAAAAGCCTGATGAGGGGAATGACCTGACTCAGGCTGGCAGTGTCTGAACTGACTTCACGTGTGGCAAGTTCAAAAGGTTGCAGAACCTTGCACAACGTTGAAATCATTCTCCACTGCGCTTGAGACAGGTGCATTCCACCTCCTTTGCCTATATCGTGGGCAGATGTATAGGCTTGAATGGCCTTTTGCTGCTCCTCCATCCTCTGAAGCATATAGAGGGTTGAATTCCACCTCGTTACCACCTCTTGCTTCAGATGATGGCAGGGCAGGTTCAGGTGTTTTTGGTGGTGCTCCAGTCTTCTGTACGCGGTGCCTGTACGCCGAAAGTGGCCCGCAATTCTTCTGGCTACCGACAGCATCTCTTGCACGCCCCTGTCGTTTTTTAAATAATTCTGCACCACCAAATTCAAGGTATGTGCAAAACATGGGACGTGCTGGAATTTGCCCAGATGTAATGCGCGCACAATATTGCTGGCGTTGTCCGATGTCACAAATCCCCAGGAGAGTCCAATTGGGGTAAGCCATTCTGCGATGATCTTCCTCAGTTGCCGTAAGAGGTTTTCAGCTCTGTGCGTATTCTGGAAAGCGGTGATACAAAGCGTAGCCTGCCTAGGAACGAGTTGGCGTTTGCGAGATGCTGCTACTGGTGCCGCCGCTGCTGTTCTTGCAGCGGGAGGCAATACATCTACCCAGTGGGCTGTCACAGTCATGTAGTCCTGAGTCTGCCCTGCTCCACTTGTCCACATGTCCGTGGTTAAGTGGACATTGGGTACAACTGCATTTTTTAGGACACTGGTGAGTCTTTTTCTGACGTCCATGTACATTCTCGGTATCGCCTGCCTAGAGAAGTGGAACCTAGATGGTATTTGGTAACGGGGGCACACTACCTTAAGCAATTGTCTAGTTCCCCGTGAACTAACGGCGGATACTGGACGCACGTCTAACACCAACATAGTTGTCAAGGCCTGAGTTATCCGCTTTGCAACAGGATGACTGCTGTGATATTTCATCTTCCTCGCAAAGGACTGTTGGACAGTCAATTGCTTACTGGAAGTAGTACAAGTGGTCTTCCGACTTCCCCTCTGGGATGACGATCGACTCCCAGCAGCAACAACAGCAGCGCCAGCAGCAGTAGGCGTTACACTCAAGGATGCATCGGAGGAATCCCAGGCAGGAGAGGACTCGTCAGACTTGCCAGTGACATGGCCTGCAGGACTATTGGCTTTCCTGGGTAAGGAGGAAATTGACACTGAGGGAGTTGGTGGTGTGGTTTGCGCGAGCTTGGTTACAAGAGGAAGGGATTTAGTGGTCAGTGGACTGCTTCCGCTGTCGCCCAAAGTTTTTGAACTTGTCACTGACTTATTATGAATGCGCTGCAGGTGACGTATAAGGGAGGATGTTCCGAGGTGGTTAACGTCCTTACCCCTACTTATTACAGCTTGACAAAGGCAACACACGGCTTGACACCAGTTGTCCGCATTTCTGTTGAAATAATTCCACACTGAAGAGCTGATTTTTTTTTTGTATTTTGACCAGGCATGTCAATGGCCATATTCCTCCCACGGACAACAGGTGTCTCCCCGGGTGACTGACTTAAACAAACCACCTCACCATCAGAATCCTCCTTGTCAATTTCCTCCCCAGCGCCAGCAACACCCATATCCTCATCCTGGTGTACTTTAACACTGACATCTTCAATTTGACTATCAGGAACTGGACTGCGGGTGCTCCTTCCAGCACTTGCAGGGGGCGTGCAAATGGTGGAAGGCGCAAGGTCTTCCCGTCCAGTGTTGGGAAGGTCAGGCATTGCAACCAACACAACTGGACTCTCCTTTGGGATTTGTGATTTCGAAGAACGCACAGTTCTTTGCTGTGCTTTTGCCAGCTTAAGTCTTTTCTTTTTTCTAGCGAGAGGATGAGTGCTTCCATCCTCATGTGAAGCTGAACCACTAGCCATGAACATAGGCCAGGGCCTCAGCCGTTCCTTGCCACTCCGTGTCGTAAATGGCATATTGGCAAGTTTACGCTCTCCTCAGACGCTTTTAATTTTTATTTTTGGGTCATTTTACTGATCTTTTGTGTTTTGGATTTTACATGCTCTGTACTATGACATTGGGCATCGGCCTTGGCAGACGACGTTGATGGCATTTCATCGTCTCGGCCATGACTAGTGGCAGCAGCTTCAGCACGAGGTGGAAGTGGATCTTGATCTTTCCCTATTTTTTTAACCTCCACATTTTTGTTCTCCATATTTTAATGCGCACAACTAAAAGCCACCACAGGTATACAATGCAGATGGATGGATAGTATAGTATTATATTACTTATGGAGGACGACTGACGACACAGAGGTAGGTTCAGCCGTGGCCTACCGTACTGCTATATATATATAATATACTGTATAATATAATAACGGACCTGGTGGACACTGTCAGCAGACTGCTAAACTAGTATGAAGAAAAAAAAAGCCACCACAGGTATACAATGTAGATGGATGGATAGTATAGTATTATATTACTTATGGACGACGAGTGCACTGACGACACAGAGGTAGGTACAGCCGTGGCCTACCGTACTGCTATATATATATATAATATACTGTATAATAATAGCGGACCTGGTGGACACTGTCAGCAGACTGCTAAACTAGTATGAAGAAAAAAAAAGCCACCACAGGTAAACAATGTAGATGGATGGATAGTATAGTATTATATTACTTATGGACGACGAGTGCACTGACGACACAGAGGTAGGTACAGCCGTGGCCTACCGTACTGCTATATATATATATAATATACTGTATAATAATAACGGACCTGGTGGACACTGTCAGCAGACTGCTAAACTAGTATGAAGAAAAAAAAGCCACCACAGGTATACAATGTAGATGGATGGATAGTATAGTATTATATTACTTATGGACGACGAGTGCACTGACGACACAGAGGTAGGTACAGCCGTGGCCTACCGTACTGCTATATATATATATAATATACTGTATAATAATAACGGACCTGGCGGACACTGTCAGCAGACTGCTAAACTAGTATGAAGAAAAAAAAAGCCACCACAGGTATACAATGTAGATGGATGGACATTGGATAGTATAGTATTATATTACTTATGGACGACGAGTGCACTGACGACACAGAGGTAGGTACAGCCGTGGCCTACCGTACTGCTATATATATATATAATATACTGTATAATAATAACGGACCTGGTGGACACTGTCAGCAGACTGCTAAACTAGTATGAAGTAAAAAAAAAGCCACCACAGGTATACAATGTAGATGGATGGATAGTATAGTATTATATTACTTATGGACGACGAGTGCACTGACGACACAGAGGTAGGTACAGCCGTGGCCTACCGTACTGCTAATAGATATAATAAATATACTGTATAATAATAACGGACCTGGTGGACACTGTCAGCAGACTGCTAAACTAGTATGAAGAAAAAAAAAGCCACCACAGGAGTGTTTTTCAGGCAGACAAACGTATACTGGACTGGTGGTCACTGTCAGCAAAACTGTGCACTGTACTCCTGCTATAACTGCTCCCCAGTCCCCACAATTAGGCAGTGTGAGCACTGAGCAGTGCACTCAGCACAGATATATCATGCAGCAGTGCAGCACACTGAGTGAGCACAGATATGGTGGAGCGTTTTTTTCAGGCAGAGAAACAAAAAATTAAACTCACTGGTGGTATAATCAAAACCCTGCACTGTACTCCAACAGCTGCTCCCCGTCCCCAATCCTCCCCACAATTATAAGTCACTCAGTCTCTTTACTCTTTTCTTCTACTATAACGGAGAGGACGCCAGCCACGTCCTCTCCCTATCAATCTCAATGCACGTGTGAAAATGGCGGCGACGCGCGGCTCCTTATATAGAATCCGAATCTCGCGAGAATCCGACAGCGGGATGATGACGTTCGGGCGCGCTCGGGTTAACCGAGCAAGGCGGGAGGATCCGAGTCGCTCGGACCCGTGAAAAAAAAGGTGAAGTTCGGGTGGGTTCGGATCCCGAGGATCCGAACCCGCTCATCACTACTATTGATTAATACACAATACTTCCTTTGTTCCCCACACACACTGGAAGTCACCCACGTGGATAACTTCCTTTAGGTGCTGCCCAAACTTTTAGGCAGGAACAGAGTCTTGTATGTGCTTTACAAGTAACCACTAAACAAATACAACAAATGTATAACAAATAACTTATCCGACTCTATGCAGATTTATAATGACTACTACAACCTATGGCAACAATGTATGAGAATATATGCAAAATATCTGTACGCTTATGCGTTTATTTTCGTGCCAACAGACCCAAAGCAAATGGCTTTTCTTTGTTGTCCCTCGGTTCACACCAGCAACTCTGAGACTATATAGACGTGGTTTAACAACATTAGGTAGTTTTAGCACAAAACAAAATTGTTTTACTTTAGACGCGTCCTCCACCCTTTGTTGTTAGACCAAAGTCTGTAGGGCCCTGCAAGTCCGCGAGTGTGAGATGAACCGGACAGAGCCCCCAATTGTTAAGTTTGATTAAATCACAAGAGAAAGCAATATATATGCACACTGTGGTTTGAGCCGCTGTGGCCACTAATCATATACATATAACCGCTAAGTTGTATATATAAGTTGCATATACACGCTGACACGTTATGCGCACAATATAGCGATGCGTGTGGCTGAATACCCCTTACCCCAAACAGGTTTGGATACGGACACCAGTAGTTAAATGTAATGTTGTGGTCCAACGCATCAACAGTATTTACTTGGGAATATACAGGTAAAAGGTACAACAATATACAGAGAAGTGCTACAACCAATAATACATACGTTTAAATCGCGAGCGCTCCTGGATCCAGGCCTCCAGTCATCTTACAAGATGACCTCTGAGAAAAAGTGAGTTTTTTCCCTGGGCCAGGAGTGTGCTCTTTTATACAATAGTTCAAAATGTAGTACAATAGGGAACGTAAGCTCTGTGTGGGACATATCCCGCCCCAAGACCAGTCAAACCTACCACATTATCATACAGTAATATACATGAATCCAGTATTGCTAATAACTTGTTGCCGCAATATGAGACAATATCCTCGCAACCAGCGAATTATTACTCATGTGGCCCTGAACAATTTGATCCCACACACGGTATCCTTACACGGTGTTCTTAATATTTAATGGAACAATACACATATATATATATATATATATATATATATATATACATACATACTGCTCAAAAAAATAAAGGGAACACTTAAACAACACAATGTAACTCCAAGTCAATCACACTTCTGAAATCAAACTGTCCACTTAGGAAGCAACACTGATTGACAATCAATTTCACATACTGTTGTGCAAATGGAATAGACAACAGGTGGAAATTATAGGCAATTAGCAAGACACCCCCAATAAAGGAGTTGTTCTGCAGGTGGTGACCACAGACCACTTCTCAGCTCCTATGCTTTCTGGCTGATGTTTTGGTCACTTTTGAAAGCTGGTGGTGCTTTCACTCTAGTGGTAGCATGCGATGGAGTCTACAACCCACACAAGTGGCTCAGGTAGTGCAGCTCATCCAGGATGGCACATCAATGCGAGCTGTGGCAAAAAGGTTTGCTGTGTCTGTCAGCGTAGTGTCCAGAGCATGGAGGCACTACCAGGAGACAGGCCAGTACATCAGGAGACGTGGAGGAGGCCGTAGGAGGGCAACAACCCAGCAGCAGGACCGCTACCTCCGCCTTTGTGCAAGGAGGAACAGGAGGAGCACTGCCAGAGCCCTGCAAAATGACCTCCAGCAAGCTACAAATGTGCATGTGTCTACTCAAATGATCAGAAACAGACTCCATGAGGGTGGTATGAGGGCCCGACATCCACAGGTGGGGGTTGTGCTTACAGCCCAACACCGTGCAGGACGTTTGGCATTTGCCAGAGAACACCAAGATTGGCAAATTCGCCACTGGCGCCCTGTGCTCTTCACAGATGAAAGCAGGTTCTCACTGAGCACATGTGACAGACGTGACAGAGTCTGGAGATGCCAATGAGAACGTTCTGCTGCCTGCAACATCCTCCATCATGACCAGTTTGGCAGTGGGTCAGTAATGGTGTGGGGTGGCATTTATTTGGGGGGCCGCACAGCCCTCCATGTGCTCGCCAGAGGTAGCCTGACTGCCATTAGGTACCGAGATGAGATCCTCAGACCCCTTGAGAGACCATATGCTGGTGAGGCTGGCCCTGGGTTCCTCCTAATGCAAGACAATGCTAGACCTCGTGTGGCTGGTGTGTGTCAGCAGTTCCTGCAAGACGAAGGCATTGATGCTATGGACTGGCCTGCACGTTCCCCAGACCTGAATCCAATTGAGCACATCTGGGACATCATGTCTCGCTCCATCCACCAACGCCATGTTGCACCACAGACTGTCCAGGAGTTGGCGGATGCTTTAGTCCAGGTCTGGGAGGAGATCCCTCAGGAGACCATCCGACACCTCATCAAGAGCATGCCTAGGCATTGTAGGGAGGTCATACGGACACGTGGAGGCCACACACACTACTGAGCCTCATTTTGACTTGTTTTAAGGACATTACATCAAAGTTGGATCAGCCTGTAGTGTGTTTTTCCACTTTAATTTTGAGTGTGACTCCAAATCCAGACCTCCATGGGTTAATAAATTTGATTTCCAGTGATAATTTTTGTGTGATTTTGTTGTCAGCACATTCAACTATGTAAAGAACAAAGTATTTAATAAGAATATTTCATTCATTCAGGTCTAGGATGTGTTATTTTAGTGTTCCCTTTATTTTTTTGAGCAGTGTATATATATATATATATATATGGTTTCCTGCTATTACAATTACGTTTGTGAAATATATATAAACTGTGGGTTAGATGTGTTTAAACTATGTGTAAGAGAATATAAATATTATACATTTGATATATCATACATCAATGTCTAGTCTGTACTATACTGAATGTCACCTTTTGGTGGTCTTGTTTAGATCATTAAAGGTTTTAAGCAAACAAGGTTCTGGCTTGTGTTTGTGTATGTTATATTGTGTTCTTGTTTGTTCTGATCTCTAGTGTAACAATGACAATCCAGTATCTATTGACTCAATACAGAACTCTCAATTGTTCGTGGTTACAGTCAGGCACACATAAGGTATTTGCTTCCCCAACAAAGAAATCCTATGAGTATTTGCATTCCTGGAGATACCACATTTAAGTGTGTGTAAGAGAGATTTGCTATTTTGTGACAGTATGATATTTATTAACACAAGCATCTTCTACCATAATGCGAACAGTAACTTGCCGTTATGGTCATTCGCGCCTTACCGTATCAACGCAGGCATCGTAGAAGCATACATCAATAAATGCCATAGCGTATTCTAAATATCGAAATATGCAATTTGACTTTGACACTTCGTAGAAGGTGTAGTAGAGGGAAGGAACGGTGACTTACCCGCGGTTGCCGTGGAAATCCACGCATCCAACGCTTCCCCAAATAGAGCCTGACCTGTGTAGGGTACGTTCTCCACACTTCTGCTGGATTCCGCGTCTGCAGACCATTGGTGTAGCCAGAGTCCCCTGCAGACTGAGACCGACATGGAAGATATCCGTGCAGTCAGCGTTCCCAGGTCCTTCATGGATTCCACCATGAACCCCGCAGAATCCTGTATGTTACGTAAAAACAATTCCATGTCACTTCTATCCATTGTATCCAAATCCTCTAGTAATGTGCCTGACCACTTTACTATGGCTTTAGAAATCCATTCACAGACAATAGTGGGCCTTAACGCCACTCCTGAAGCAGTGTAAAAGGATTTGAGCGTAGTGTCAATTTTACGATTAGCCGGTTCTTTTAACACGGTAGATTCAGGGACAGGTAAAACCACCTTTTTAGACAGTCTGGAGACTGATGTGTCCACAATGGGTGGGTTTTCCAATTTTTTCCTATCTTCCTCAGGTAAGGGAAAAACAACCAGAACCCTTTTTGGGATCTGGAATTTTTTCTCTGGGTTTTCCCAGGATTTTTCAAATATAGCGTTTTATTCTTTAGACGCAGGGAAGGTTAGCGAGGCTTTCTTATTGTCAGTGAAGTAAGCCTCCTCAACCTGCTCAGGTGTGGTGTCATTAATATTTAACACATCTCTAATGGCCTCAATCATGAGCTACGCTCCCTTAGCAAGGGATGCCGCCCCCCTCAGCACCTCCCCATCACCGTCTGTAGTATCAGAATCGGTATCCGTGTCATCTTGAATAATTTCGGCAAGTGCATGTTTCTGTGGGAACATGCTAGGAGATTTTGCAGGAATAGGGACAGAGCCTGACCAAACTGCCATAGACTTCTTCAACACCTGAGTTTCAGTCTCAGTATTAGCTACCCTAGTAGAGACCTGAGAGATCATTCCTTAGATAGAGGTTAACCACTCAGGTTCAGCAATAGGGATCTGAGACAAAGCATTACAATCCTGTGTACATGGAATGGATCCCTCCTGAGAGGAAACACCTTCTGCAGCATATGACACAGAGTCTCTAGACATGGCTATGTGAGATATTAAACACACACACACACACACACACACACACACACACACAAATGTCAGACACAGTTTCCCCCCAAGTATGCCCAGAGAGACACAGAGATTGGAGCCAACCCACACACAGCGCTTTTTCAGGTAGAACTAATGAAACTACCAGTGCTGTCTGTGTACCTTAATAGACTACACAAACTTTACACAGCCTCCCCTCCCCCTTCTACAACCCCCTGGTACCGCACAGGATAGCTGGAGTTGCTTGGAGGGACAGCTCTCCCTGTCAGCGTCTGTTGCACAGAAACTGCAGGCAGGAAAATGGCGCTGAACGCTGCTGGGTCCGCTCTGAGGAGAAGCTCCGCCCCCGAACATAGTGCTGCTTTCCGCTCTTCATTATATTATACTGGCCTGAGGATTTCTCCTGGCAGCGATCCGGGGACCCTGACAGGCTTGCTGACCAGTGTAGGGTGTAGGCGCTGGCTCAGGGCGCCCCTCACAGCGCTGCACAATGTACCGCTGAGCCCCGGAGCGCAGTTAGTACTGCGCTCCCTACCCTGTTGCCGCCATCTTCACACTTGCTCCCCGCTTGCTAGGGGGGGCGGTGACTCACTCGCCACCAAATTCTTCTGGCTCTGTAAGGGGGTGGCAGCATGCTGCGGGAGTGAGCGGTCGCCTGGGGCAGCTAACGATCATCACCCTCAGGAGCTCAGTGTTCTGTCAGCGGAGATAATGGCTCAGACCCCGCATGGCGGACACTACTTCCCCCCATAGTCCCTCGAAGCAGGGAGGCTGTTGCCAGCAGCCTCCCTGTAAAATAATAAACTCTAAAAAATAAGAATTTACTTACCGATAATTCTATTTCTCATAGTCCGTAGTGGATGCTGGGGACTCCGTAAGGACCATGGGGAATAGCGGCTCCGCAGGAGACTGGGCACAAAAAGTAAAAGCTTTAGGACTACCTGGTGTGCACTGGCTCCTCCCCCTATGACCCTCCTCCAAGCCTCAGGTAGGATACTGTGCCCGGACGAGCGTACACAATAAGGAAGGATATTGAATCCCGGGTAAGACTCATACCAGCCACACCAATCACACCGTACAACCTGTGATCTGAACCCAGTTAACAGCATGATAACAGAGGAGCCTCTGAAAAGATGGCTCACAACAATAATAACCCGATTTTTGTAACAATAACTATGTACAAGTATTGCAGACAATCCGCACTTGGGATGGGCGCCCAGCATCCACTACGGACTATGAGAAATAGAATTATCGGTAAGTAAATTCTTATTTTCTCTAACGTCCTAAGTGGATGCTGGGGACTCCGTAAGGACCATGGGGATTATACCAAAGCTCCCAAACGGGCGGGAGAGTGCGGATGACTCTGCAGCACCGAATGAGAGAACTCAAGGTCCTCCTCAGCCAGGGTATCAAATTTTTAGAATTTAGCAAACGTGTTTGCCCCTGACCAAGTAGCTGCTCGGCAAAGTTGTAAAGCCGAGACCCCTCGGGCAGCCGCCCAAGATGAGCCCACTTTCCTTGTGGAATGGGCTTTTACAGATTTTGGCTGTGGCAGGCCTGCCACAGAATGTGCAAGCTGAATTGTACTACAAATCCAACGAGCAATAGTCTGCTTAGAAGCAGGAGCACCCAGCTTGTTGGGTGCATACAGGATAAATAGCGAGTCAGATTTTCTGACTCCAGCCGTCCTGGAAACATATATTTTCAGGGCCCTGACTACGTCCAGCAACTTGGAGTCCTCCAAGTCCCTAGTAGCCGCAGGCACCACAATAGGCTGGTTCAAGTGAAATGCTGAAACCACCTTAGGGAGAAATTGAGGACGAGTCCTCAATTCTGCCCTGTCCGTATGAAAAATTAGGTAAGGGCTTTTATAGGATAAAGCCGCCAATTCTGAGACGCGCCTGGCTGAAGCCAGGGCTAACAGCATTACCACCTTCCATGTGAGATATTTTAAGTCCACAGTGGAAAGTGGTTCAAACCAATGTGATTTTAGGAATCCCAAAACTACATTTAGATCCCAAGGTGCCACTGGAGGCACAAAAGGAGGTTGTATAAGCAGTACCCCCTTGACAAACGTCTGAACTTCAGGCACTGAAGCCAGTTCTTTCTGGAAGAAAATCGACAGGGCCGAAATCTGAACCTTAATGGATCCCAATTTGAGGCCCATAGACAGTCCTGTTTGCAGGAAATGTAGGAATCGACCCAGTTGAAATTCCTCTGTAGGGGCCTTCCTGGCCTCGCACCACGCAACATATTTACGCCAAATACGGTGATAATGTTGTACGGTTACATCCTTCCTGGCTTTGATCAGGGTAGGGATGACTTCATCCGGAATGCCTTTTTCCTTCAGAATCCGGCGTTCAACCGCCATGCCGTCAAACGCAGCCGCGGTAAGTCTTGGAAGAGACAGGGTCCCTGCTGGAGCAGGTCCTTTCTTAGAGGTAGAGGCCACGGGTCCTCTGTGAGCATCTCTTGAAGTTCCGGGTACCAAGTCCTTCTTGGCCAATCCGGAGCCACGAGTATAGTCCTTACTCCTCTCCTTCTTATGATCCTCAGTACCTTGGGTATGAGAGGCAGAGGAGGGAACACATACACTGACTGGTACACCCATGGTGTTACCAGAGCGTCCACAGCTATTGCCTGAGGGTCCCTTGACTTGGCGCAATATCTGTCTAGTTTTTTGTTGAGGCGGGACGCCATCATGTCCACCTTTGGTTTTTCCCAACGGTTCACAATCATGTGGAAGACTTCTGGGTGAAGTCCCCACTCCCCCGGGTGGAGGTCGTGTCTGCTGAGGAAGTCTGCTTCCCAGTTGTCCACACCCGGAATGAACACTGCTGACAGTGCTATCACATGATTTTCCGCCCAGCGAAGAATCCTTGCAACTTCTGTCATTGCCCTCCTGCTTCTTGTGCCGCCCTGTCTGTTTACGTGGGCGACTGCCGTGATGTTGTCCGACTGGATCAGCACCGGCTGACCTTGAAGCAGAGGTCTTGCTAGGCTCAGAGCATTGTAGATGGCTCTTAGCTCCAGGATATTTATGTGAAGTGATGTCTCCAGGCTTGACCACAAGCCCTGGAAATTTCTTCCCTGTGTGACTGCTCCCCAGCCTCTCAGGCTGGCATCCGTGGTCACCAGGACCCAGTCCTGAATGCCGAATCTGCGGCCCTCTAGAAGATGAGCACTCTGCAACCACCACAGGAGAGACACCCTTGTCCTTGGAGACAGGGTTATCCGCTGATGCATTTGAAGATGCGATCCGGACCATTTGTCCAGCAGATCCCACTGAAAAGTTCTTGCGTGGAATCTGCCGAATGGAATCGCTTCGTAAGAAGCCACCATTTTTCCCAGGACCCTTGTGCATTAATGCACTGACACTTGGCCTGGTTTTAGGAGGTTCCTGACTAGGTCGGATAACTCCCTGGCTTTCTCCTCCGGGAGAAACACCTTTTTCTGGACTGTGTCCAGAATCATCCCTAGGAACAGCAGACGTGTCGTCGGAATCAGCTGCGATTTTGGAATATTTAGAATCCACCCGTGCTGTCGTAGTACTACTTGAGATAGTGCTACTCCGACCTCTAACTGTTCCCTGGACCTTGCCCTTATCAGGAGATTGTCCAAGTAAGGGATAATTAAGACGCCTTTTCTTCGAAGAAGAATCATCATTTCGGCCATTACCTTGGTAAAGACCCGGGGTGCCGTGGACAATCCAAACGGCAGCGTCTGAAACTGATAGTGACAGTTCTGTACTACAAACCTGAGGTACCCTTGGTGAGAAGGGCAAATTGGGACATGGAGGTAAGCATCCTTGATGTCCAGAGACACCATATAGTCCCCTTCTTCCAGGTTCGCTATCACTGCTCTGAGTGACTCCATCTTGAATTTGAACCTTTTTATGTAAGTGTTCAAGGATTTCAGATTTAAAATAGGTCTCACCGAGCCGTCCGGCTTCGGTACCACAAACAGCGTGGAATAATACCCCTTTCCCTGTTGTAGGAGGGGTACCTTGATTATTACCTGCTGGGAATACAGCTTGTGAATGGCTTCCAATACCGCCTCCCTGTCGGAGGGAGACGTTGGTAAAGCAGACTTCAGGAACCGGCGAGGGGGAGACGTCTCGAATTCCAATTTGTACCCCTGAGGTACTACCTGCAGGATCCAGGGGTCCACTTGCGAGTGAGCCCACTGCGCGCTGAAATTCTTGAGACGGGCCCCCACCGTGCCTGAGTCCGCTTGTAAGGCCCCAGCGTCATGCTGAGGACTTGGCAGAAGCGGGGGAGGGCTTCTGTTCCTGGGAAGAGGCTGCCTGCTGCAGTCTTTTTCCCCTTCCTCTGCCCGGGGCAGATATGAGTGGCCTTTTGCCCGCTTGCCCTTATGGGGACGAAAGGACTGAGCCTGAAAAGACGGTGTCTTTTTCTGCTGAGAGGTGACCTGGGGTAAAAAGGTGGATTTTCCAGCCGTTGCCGTGGCCACCAGGTCCGATAGACCGACCCCAAATAACTCCTCCCCTTTATACGGCAATACTTCCATATGCCGTTTGGAATCCGCATCCCCTGACCACTGTCGCGTCCATAACCCTCTTCTGGCAGAAATGGACAGCGCACTTACTCTTGATGCCAGAGTGCAAATATCTCTCTGTGCATCTCGCATATATAGAAATGCATCCTTTAAATGCTCTATAGTCAATAATATCCTGTCCCTGTCCAGGGTATCAATATTTTCAGTCAGGGAATCCGACCAAGCCACCCCAGCACTGCACATCCAGGCTGAGGCGATTGCTGGTCGCAGTATAATACCAGTATGTGTGTATATACTTTTTAGGATATTTTCCAGCTTCCTATCAGCTGGTTCCTTGAGGGTGGCCGTATCAGGAGACGGTAACGCCACTTGTTTTGATAAGCGTGTGAGCGCCTTATCTACCCTAGGGGGTGTTTCCCAACGCGCCCTAACCTCTGGCGGGAAAGGGTATAATGCCAATAATTTTTTAGAAATTAGCAGTTTTTTATCGGGGGAAACCCACGCTTCATCACACACTTCATTTAATTCATCTGATTCAGGAAAAACTACGGGTAGTTTTTTCACACCCCACATAATACCCTTTTTTGTGGTACTTGTAGTATCAGAAATGTTCAAAACCTCCTTCATTGCCGTGATCATGTAACGTGTGGCCCTACTGGAAAATACGTTTGTTTCCTCACCGTCGACACTGGAGTCAGTGTCCGTGTCTGGGTCTGTGTCGACCATCTGAGGTAACGGGCGCTTTAGAGCCCCTGACGGTGTTTGAGACGCCTGTACAGGTAATAACTGATTTGCCGGCTGTCTCATGTCGTCAACAGTCTTTTGCAAAGTGCTGACACTATCACGTAATTCCTTCCATAAGACCATCCAGTCAGGTGTCGACTCCCTAGGGGGTGACATCACTATTACAGGCAATTGCTCCGCCTCCATACCATTATCCTCCTCATACATGTCGACACAACGTACCGACACACAGCACACACACAGGGAATGCTCTGATAGAGGACAGGACCCCACTAGCCCTTTGGGGAGACAGAGGGAGAGTTTGCCAGCACACACCAGAGCGCTATATATATAAAGGGATAACCTTATATAAGTGTTTTTCCCTTAAATAGCTGCTGTATAGATTTATCTGCCAAATTAGTGCCCCCCCTCTCTTGTTTTACCCTGTTTCTGTAGTGCAGGACTGCAGGGGAGAGTCAGGAAGCTTCCCTCCAACGGAGCTGTGAGGGAAAATGGCGCCAGTGTGCTGAGGAGATAGGCTCCGCCCCCTTCTCGGCGGCCTTTCTCCCGCTTTTTTATGGAAAAATTGGCAGGGGTTAAATGCATCCATATAGCCCAGGAGCTATATGTGATGTATTTTTTGCCATCTAAAGTGTTTTTATTGCGTCTCAGGGCGCCCCCCCCCCAGCGCCCTGCACCCTCAGTGACCGGAGTGTGAAGTGTGCTGAGAGCAATGGCGCACAGCTGCGGTGCTGTGCGCTACCTTATTGAAGACAGGACGTCTTCTGCCGCCGATTTCCCGGACCTCTTCAGTCTTCTGGCTCTGTAAGGGGGCCGGCGGCGCGGCTCTGGGACCCATCCATGGCTGGGCCTGTGATCGTCCCTCTGGAGCTAATGTCCAGTAGCCTAAGAAGCCCAATCCACTCTGCACGCAGGTGAGTTCGCTTCTTCTCCCCTTAGTCCCTCGGTGCAGTGAGCCTGTTGCCAGCAGGTCTCACTGAAAATAAAAAACCTAATTTAAACTTTTACTCTAAGCAGCTCAGGAGAGCCACCTAGTATGCACCCTTCTCGTTCGGGCACAAAAATCTAACTGAGGCTTGGAGGAGGGTCATAGGGGGAGGAGCCAGTGCACACCAGGTAGTCCTAAAGCTTTTACTTTTTGTGCCCAGTCTCCTGCGGAGCCGCTATTCCCCATGGTCCTTACGGAGTCCCCAGCATCCACTTAGGACGTTAGAGAAATAACTTTTACTAGAGAAACTCTGGAGAGCTCCCCTAGCTGTGACCGGCACCTCCGGGCACATTTTCTAAACTGAGTCTGGTAAGAGGGGCATAGAGGGAGGAGCCAGCCCACACTCTCTAACTCTTAAAGTGCCAGTGGCTCCTAGTGGAACCGTCTATACCCCATGGTAATAATGTGGACCCCAGCATCCTCTAGGACGTAAGAGAAAAGGGGTAAAAGAGAAAAGAGATACATTAGCATTACGTAATCATTAAACTCTGTCTCAAACCTAACAAAAGCCCGTAATGCAGGCTACACACTCGATGATATATCTAACATTCTAGAACATGCTGTTTTTTACAGACAGCATGATGCGGCTCACTTTAATCCGTTTAGGTCTGACTGCCTGTGTCTGAACACTGTAGCTGCCAGCTCTGTCTTTGCAAAAGATACAGGTGAATTCTCCCTCTCTCTGACCCCTGTCTGTCTTTCCACTGATCTCTCTCTCTGACCTCTGTCTGGCCCTCCACTGATCTCTTTCTCTGACCCTTGTCTGTCTCTCCACTGATCTCTCTCTCTCTCTGACCCCTGTGCCTCTTTCTCTTTGACCCTGTCTGTCTCTCCACTGATCTCTCTCTCTCTCTGACCCCTGTCTCTCTCCACTAATCCCTCTTTCTCGGACCCCTGTATCTCTCTCTCTGACCCCTGTCTGTCTCTCCACTGATCTCTCTCTCTCTCTCTCTCTCTGACCACTGTGTGTGTGTCTCTCACCCCTGTTTGTCTCTCCACTGATCTCTCTCTCTCTGTCTCTGACCCCCCTCTCTCTCTCTGACCCCTGTCTCTCTCTCTCTCTGACCCCCTGATCTCTCTGACCCATGATGAGTGGAGGGGGAGGAGTAAGTATTTATTAAAAAACCGCCCCCCTAAAAGAAAAGCCTGGATCCGCCCCTTAATGTAGAAGGAATGATAATCGCAATCCCCAAATGCATACCTCCCAGAAAGATTTTCCTGAGCTAAGAACACAATGCAATCTTCTTTTTAAATAAATTTCTTTCACCTCTTAACTACTTGTCTGGCATGGTTGTATCAGATGCGACCATGCCTGCAAGTGCTCTATCTGACCTGGTCGCACAGAATGCGACCAGTCAGATAGAGAGTGTTAGCAGCGGCAGGGAAGAGAAACTTCCCTCCACTGCTGATGGTCCCTCTGCCTCCCTGCCCTCTCCCCTACTGATTGCCATGCTGCCGATCACTCCTGATCGGTCAGCACGGCAGGATTCCCCCCTCCAGCGGCTGCAGACAATGGCAGCCGCTGGGGAGTGTAAATGAACCCTCCCAAGCCACCCCCAGACCCCCCCTGTATACCTGGAGGCTGTCCTGGCTTTCAAAATGAAAGCCGCAATGGTCGCGATGTTCCCAATGTTCTGATGGTCGTGATGTTACCGATTGAAGTTTCGATGTTTGGAGAGAAAAAATATAAAAAAATAAATAAAAAAATATTTTTTTTTTCTTTTTTTTTTAAACTAAAATCATTTGGGTTAGGGTTAAATTCATGTACTTCACCTTAAAAAAAACACGTCAATTTCGTAGCGGTTTTTGGCAAAATACATTGTCAGTTGAGTGGTTAATGGAATAAGGTAAAAACAGGCTTGCCTACCCTCCAGCATTCAGCGGGAGGCTCACGATTTTTACATGAGCCTCCCACTGCACCACAAACCTTGTCAGCCCTCCCGATTTTCAAGTCTTCATCCCAGTAAATTCGGACTGCGCATGCACAAGTCCGGAAATCCGGGGGGCGGGGCCAGTACGGGAGAGGCAGAATGTGTCCTGTGAGAGCTCTGTGCACTGCAGACTGTCAGTGTCTGCAGCAGGATGTGAAGAATGAGCACAGCAGCCACCTGTAGTGTACAGGGGAGCACATGACCTGGCATCCAGGGCTCTGCATCTCGGTGGCTGGCCCCGCCCATCACACTAACAGTACAGTAGGCAGCGTGACACAGCCTTCCTGCTCCTGGTTGTCTGCCCAGTGCTACCTTCCCCACCACACACTCCCTGCTCTTCACAGGAGGGACTCAGGGAACAACAAGCTAGGTGTGTACTGTGTCTGCTGGGGGTTATTGGGGGGGTAATGTAATGTGCTACTGTGTGTAATATGGGGGGGTGTAATGTAATGTGCTACTGTGTGTAATATATACATATATATATATATATATATATATGTGTGTCACACCATGATAGACAGCAGCGCTTCAGCAAGACCCACAGCTCCATGTCTCACCCGCCTCTGCGAGCAGCTCTGGAACCCGCTGCTCCATGTCCCCCCATATTACACACAGTAACACATTACATTACATTTTACACAGCCCACCCCATATTACACACAGTAGCACATTACATTACACCCCCCTATATTACACACAGTAGCACATTACACTACACCCCCCCACATTACACACAGTAGCACATTACATTACACCCCCATATACACACACACACACACACACACACACACACACACACACTCACTCAGGTATAGGGGCTCTACCTGGATTAATGAGTGTAAGGGGCTCTACCTGGCGTAATGTGTATAAGGGACTCTACCTGGGGTAATGTGTGTAAGAGGCTACCTGGCGTAGGCTACCTGGTGTAATGTGTGTAAGAGGCTACCTGGCGTGATGTGTGTAAGAGGCTACCTGGTGTGATGTGTGTAAGAGACTACCTGGCGTAGGCAACCTGGCATGATGTGTGTAAGAGGCTACCTGGCGTGATGTGTGTAAGAGGCTACCTGGCGTAGGCTACCTGGCATATGGTGTATATAAGGGGCTGTCAGGCATAATGTGTATAAGGGGTACTACTGTGTGGTGTAATGTGACAAATGTACACTACTGTAAATACCAAATTGCTTTCTAACAAATATTTCAAATGCCCGCTCTAATTTTTACTGCAGACGCCAGGCGCATCTTAGTACCATATATGATAAAAGTGCGCTGTACGTCGCAAAACACTACATCCCTTAAGAGAAAACAATACACCCACACATTATCTGAGTTCCAAAGCTCATTGATGTATATATTTGTTATTAAAAGGATATGTATTCAATATATCACAATGTACAGTATACATATAGTTACATGGTTACAATTTATACAGTAAGCAGTAAATACAAACTAAATCAAATACATACAGTTACAGGCCAGCAAATACATCACCATATCTTTCTCATATAAAGTCTTCCCTCCATATCACTCTCTCTCTCTGTGTAAAATCATGTAGTCACTGGTCTGGAAGCACCTCCATCATCGTCTGGGACAAAACAGCAAATCCTGTGTGTCTGATCAGCAATGTGCTATCTAGTTTGGGGGAGTGCACACATCTAGTCTAAGGGAGGGAACTTTCTCATTCATGTTGAGTCACTGGTCAATTCATATGCAAACCAGGTTCAGCCTTGAAGACATCAAAAGGGCTGGCCTGAGTTTCCTGTCCACCACCTGCTTGGAATGTCCATTGTTCTAATAAGAGTGACTTTAGCTTTCATACATTTAATCATAACTACTCATAGCAATGTCCTACAACTTAATAACAAGTATCAAATGAATCTACACATTAATCTGGTTACTGTAATACCAAACATGACATGTCTATCTTGCTCTGCTCCAATAATACACATACATGACGTTACTCCATTTTATAATTTTAAATCATTATGATGTCTGGCGCTTGATATTATTATAATTATGTACTGTATGAAATATGTGTCGAATCCATCTCTGTGGCATGTCCATGTAAATGCGTATGTTACCATATATTGCTGTGCTCGCTGCGCGTATTTGCAAGCATAGCGACTCATATGTGTGGAGTCTGTATGTTCTCTCTATGTAATATTTTTGACTTCGACAGTCCACTCTTTGGCAGTAAACAATAACTGCCATCAATTATTAACATAAGAAAAAAAAATTTCAGACTATAATCGGTGACCTAGACACAAGTATGTACTCATTTCACAAATCAGATGTTTGACCATATTTGGGGAAGACAGGGAGGAGGACGAGACATCCTCTATATGCACTCGGCGGTCACGGGACCACTGGTTGGGTGTGGGACAACATTCAACCTATAGAGTATGCTGGGACAGTGCTTTGGCCTATACTGTCTGATTTGGACGAACATTTCACACATACATGTACCTACGTCTTTGTACACTGATGTTCGGATTCGATTGAGGTTCTGCTGGGTAGATGAAGAAGACACAACCAAATCGTGAAAGTGACATATAAAATTTTCATGATCTACATATTCCTATCATTTTCTGAACATTGTTTCCATTTCTGGAACGTACGCTAGGTCTGTTTAATCATTGAACTAGGGTTATAAGTAGAGATGAGCGCCTGAAATTTTTCGGGTTTTGTGTTTTGGTTTTGGGTTCGGTTCCGCGGCCGTGTTTTGGGTTCGAACGCGTTTTGGCAAAACCTCACCGAATTTTTTTTGTCGGATTCGGGTGTGTTTTGGATTCGGGTGTTTTTTTCCAAAAACACTAAAAAACAGCTTAAATCATAGAATTTGGGGGTCATTTTGATCCCAAAGTATTATTAACCTCAAAAACCATAATTTACACTCATTTTCAGTCTATTCTGAATACCTCACACCTCACAATATTATTTTTAGTCCTAAAATTTGCACCGAGGTCGCTGTGTGAGTAAGATAAGCGACCCTAGTGGCCGACACAAACACCGGGCCCATCTAGGAGTGGCACTGCAGTGTCACGCAGGATGTCCCTTCCAAAAAACCCTCCCCAAACAGCACATGACGCAAAGAAAAAAAGAGGCGCAATGAGGTAGCTGTGTGAGTAAGATTAGCGACCCTAGTGGCCGACACAAACACCGGGCCCATCTAGGAGTGGCACTGCAGTGTCACGCAGGATGGCCCTTCCAAAAAACCCTCCCCAAACAGCACATGACGCAAAGAAAAAAAGAGGCGCAATGAGGTAGCTGACTGTGTGAGTAAGATTAGCGACCCTAGTGGCCGACACAAACACCGGGCCCATCTAGGAGTGGCACTGCAGTGTCACGCAGGATGTCCCTTCCAAAAAACCCTCCCCAAACAGCACATGACGCAAAGAAAAAAAGAGGCGCAATGAGGTAGCTGTGTGAGTAAGATTAGCGACCCTAGTGGCCGACACAAACACCGGGCCCATCTAGGAGTGGCACTGCAGTGTCACGCAGGATGGCCCTTCCAAAAAACCCTCCCAAAACAGCACATGACGCAAAGAAAAAAAGAGGCGCAATGAGGTAGCTGTGTGAGTAAGATTAGCGACCCTAGTGGCCGACACAAACACCGGGCACATCTAGGAGTGGCACTGCAGTGTCACGCAGGATGTCCCTTCCAAAAAACCCTCCCCAAACAGCACATGACGCAAAGAAAAAAAGAGGCGCAATGAGGTAGCTGACTGTGTGAGTAAGATTAGCGACCCTAGTGGCCGACACAAACACCGGGCCCATCTAGGAGTGGCACTGCAGTGTCACGCAGGATGTCCCTTCCAAAAAACCCTCCCCAAACAGCACATGACGCAAAGAAAAAAAGAGGCGCAATGAGGTAGCTGACTGTGTGAGTAAGATTAGCGACCCTAGTGGCCGACACAAACACCGGGCCCATCTAGGAGTGGCACTGCAGTGTCACGCAGGATGTCCCTTCCAAAAAACCCTCCCCAATCAGCACATGATGCAAAGAAAAAGAAAAGAAAAAAGAGGTGCAAGATGGAATTGTCCTTGGGCCCTCCCACCCACCCTTATGTTGTATAAACAAAACAGGACATGTACACTTTAACCAACCCATCATTTCAGTGACAGGGTCTGCCACACGACTGTGACTGATATGACGGGTTGGTTTGGACCCCCCCCAAAAAAGAAGCAATTAATCTCTCCTTGCACAAACTGGCTCTACAGAGGCAAGATGTCCACCTCATCTTCACCCTCCGATATATCACCGTGTACATCCCCCTCCTCACAGATTATCAATTCGTCCCCACTGGAATCCACCATCTCAGCTCCCTGTGTACTTTGTGGAGGCAATTGCTGCTGGTCAATGTCTCCGCGGAGGAATTGATTATAATTCATTTTAATGAACATCATCTTCTCCACATTTTCTGGATGTAACCTCGTACGCCGATTGCTGACAAGGTGAGCGGCGGCACTAAACACTCTTTCGGAGTACACACTTGTGGGAGGGCAACTTAGGTAGAATAAAGCCAGTTTGTGCAAGGGCCTCCAAATTGCCTCTTTTTCCTGCCAGTATAAGTACGGACTGTGTGACGTGCCTACTTGGATGCGGTCACTCATATAATCCTCCACCATTCTATCAATGTTGAGAGAATCATATGCAGTGACAGTAGACGACATGTCCGTAATCGTTGTCAGGTCCTTCAGTCCGGACCAGATGTCAGCATCAGCAGTCGCTCCAGACTGCCCTGCATCACCGCCAGCGGGTGGGCTCAGAATTCTGAGCCTTTTCCTCGCACCCCCAGTTGCGGGAGAATGTGAAGGAGGAGATGTTGACAGGTCGCGTTCCGCTTGACTTGACAATTTTGTCACCAGCAGGTCTTTCAACCCCAGCAGACCTGTGTCTGCCGGAAAGAGAGATCCAAGGTAGGCTTTAAATCTAGGATCGAGCACGGTGGCCAAAATGTAGTGCTCTGATTTCAACAGATTGACCACCCGTGAATCCTTGTTAAGCGAATTAAGGGCTGCATCCACAAGTCCCACATGCCTAGCGGAATCGCTCCCTTTTAGCTCCTTCTTCAATGCCTCCAGCTTCTTCTGCAAAAGCCTGATGAGGGGAATGACCTGACTCAGGCTGGCAGTGTCTGAACTGACTTCACGTGTGGCAAGTTCAAAGGGCATCAGAACCTTGCACAACGTTGAAATCATTCTCCACTGCACTTGAGACAGGTGCATTCCACCTACTATATCGTGCTCAATTGTATAGGCTTGAATGGCCTTTTGCTGCTCCTCCAACCTCTGAAGCATATAGAGGGTTGAATTCCACCTCGTTACCACTTCTTGCTTCAGATGATGGCAGGGCAGGTTCAGTAGTTTTTGGTGGTGCTCCAGTCTTCTGTACGTGGTGCCTGTACGCCGAAAGTGTCCCGCAATTTTTCTGGCCACCGACAGCATCTCTTGCACGCCCCTGTCGTTTTTTAAAAAATTCTGCACCACCAAATTCAAGGTATGTGCAAAACATGGGACGTGCTGGAATTTGCCCATATTTAATGCACACACAATATTGCTGGCGTTGTCCGATGCCACAAATCCACAGGAGAGTCCAATTGGGGTAAGCCATTCCGCGATGATCTTCCTCAGTTGCCGTAAGAGGTTTTCAGCTGTGTGCGTATTCTGGAAAGCGGTGATACAAAGCGTAGCCTGCCTAGGAAAGAGTTGGCGTTTGCGAGATGCTGCTACTGGTGCCGCCGCTGCTGTTCTTGCGGCGGGAGTCCATACATCTACCCAGTGGGCTGTCACAGTCATATAGTCCTGACCCTGCCCTGCTCCACTTGTCCACATGTCCGTGGTTAAGTGGACATTGGGTACAACTGCATTTTTTAGGACACTGGTGAGTCTTTTTCTGACGTCCGTGTACATTCTCGGTATCGCCTGCCTAGAGAAGTGGAACCTAGATGGTATTTGGTAACGGGGGCACACTGCCTCAATAAATTGTCTAGTTCCCTGTGAACTAACGGCGGATACCGGACGCACGTCTAACACCAACATAGTTGTCAAGGACTCAGTTATCCGCTTTGCAGTAGGATGACTGCTGTGATATTTCATCTTCCTCGCAAAGGACTGTTGAACAGTCAATTGCTTACTGGAAGTAGTACAAGTGGGCTTACGACTTCCCCTCTGGGATGACCATCGACTCCCAGCGGCAACAACAGCAGCGCCAGCAGCAGTAGGCGTTACACGCAAGGATGCATCGGAGGAATCCCAGGCAGGAGAGGACTCGTCAGAATTGCCAGTGACATGGCCTGCAGGACTATTGGCATTCCTGGGGAAGGAGGAAATTGACACTGAGGGAGTTGGTGGGGTGGTTTGCGTGAGCTTGGTTACAAGAGGAAGGGATTTACTGGTCAGTGGACTGCTTCCGCTGTCACCCAAAGTTTTTGAACTTGTCACTGACTTATTATGAATGCGCTGCAGGTGACGTATAAGGGAGGATGTTCCGAGGTGGTTAACGTCCTTACCCCTACTTATTACAGCTTGACAAAGGGAACACACGGCTTGACACCTGTTGTCCGCATTTCTGGTGAAATACCTCCACACCGAAGAGCTGATTTTTTTGGTATTTTCACCTGGCATGTCAACGGCCATATTCCTCCCACGGACAACAGGTGTCTCCCCGGGTGCCTGACTTAAACAAACCACCTCACCATCAGAATCCTCCTGGTCAATTTCCTCCCCAGCGCCAGCAACACCCATATCCTCCTCATCCTGGTGTACTTCAACACTGACATCTTCAATCTGACTATCAGGAACTGGACTGCGGGTGCTCCTTCCAGCACTTGCAGGGGGCGTGCAAATGGTGGAAGGCGCATGCTCTTCACGTCCAGTGTTGGGAAGGTCAGGCATCGCAACCGACACAATTGGACTCTCCTTGTGGATTTGGGATTTCAAAGAACGCACAGTTCTTTGCGGTGCTTTTGCCAGCTTGAGTCTTTTCAGTTTTCTAGCGAGAGGCTGAGTGCTTCCATCCTCATGTGAAGCTGAACCACTAGCCATGAACATAGGCCAGGGCCTCAGCCGTTCCTTGCCACTCCGTGTGGTAAATGGCATATTGGCAAGTTTACGCTTCTCCTCCGACAATTTTATTTTAGGTTTTGGAGTCCTTTTTTTACTGATATTTGGTGTTTTGGTTTTGACATGCTCTGTACTATGCCATTGGGCATCGGCCTTGGCAGACGACGTTGCTGGCATTTCATCGTCTCGGCCATGACTAGTGGCAGCAGCTTCAGCACGAGGTGGAAGTGGATCTTGATCTTTCCCTAATTTTGGAACCTCAACATTTTTGTTCTCCATATTTTAATAGGCACAACTAAAAGGCACCTCAGGTAAACAATGGAGATGGATGGATTGGATACTAGTATACAATTATGGACGGGCTGCCGAGTGCCGACACAGAGGTAGCCACAGCCGTGAACTACCGCACTGTACTGTGTCTGCTGCTAATATATAGACTGGTTGATAAAGAGATAGTATACTCGTAACTAGTATGTATGTATAAAGAAAGAAAAAAAACCACGGTTAGGTGGTATATACAATTATGGACAGCTGCCGAGTGCCGACACAGAGGTAGCCACAGCCGTGAACTACCGCACTGTACTGTGTCTGCTGCTAATATATAGACTGGTTGATAAAGAGATAGTATACTCGTAACTAGTATGTATGTATAAAGAAAGAAAAAAAAACCACGGTTAGGTGGTATATACAATTATGGACGGGCTGCCGAGTGCCGACACAGAGGTAGCCACAGCCGTGAACTACTGTACTGTGTCTGCTGCTAATATATAGACTGGTTGATAAAGAGATAGTATACTCGTAACTAGTATGTATGTATAAAGAAAGAAAAAAAAACCACGGTTAGGTGGTATATACAATTATGGACGGGCTGCCGAGTGCCGACACAGAGGTAGCCACAGCCGTGAACTACCGCACTGTACTGTGTCTGCTGCTAATATATAGACTGGTTGATAAAGAGATAGTATACTCGTAACTAGTATGTATGTATAAAGAAAGAAAAAAAAACCACGGTTAGGTGGTATATACAATTATGGACGGGCTGCCGAGTGCCGACACAGAGGTAGCCACAGCCGTGAACTACCGCACTGTACTGTGTCTGCTGCTAATATATAGACTGGTTGATAAAGAGATAGTATACTCGTAACTAGTATGTATGTATAAAGAAAGAAAAAAAAACCACGGTTAGGTGGTATATACAATTATGGACGGGCTGCCGAGTGCCGACACAGAGGTAGCCACAGCCGTGAACTACCGCACTGTACTGTGTCTGCTGCTAATATATAGACTGGTTGATAAAGAGATAGTATACTCGTAACTAGTATGTATGTATAAAGAAAGAAAAAAAAACCACGGTTAGGTGGTATATACAATTATGGACGGGCTGCCGAGTGCCGACACAGAGGTAGCCACAGCCGTGAACTACCGCACTGTACTGTGTCTGCTGCTAATATATAGACTGGTTGATAAAGAGATAGTATACTCGTAACTAGTATGTATGTATAAAGAAAGAAAAAAAAACCACGGTTAGGTCACTGGTATATACAATTATGGACGGGCTGCCGAGTGCCGACACAGAGGTAGCCACAGCCGTGAACTACCGCACTGTACTGTGTCTGCTGCTAATATAGACTGGTTGATAAAGAGATAGTATACTACTAATATTATATACTGGTGGTCAGGTCACTGGTCACTAGTCACACTGGCAGTGGCACTCCTGCAGCAAAAGTGTGCACTGTTTAATTTTAATATAATATTATGTACTCCTGGCTCCTGCTATAACCTATAACTGGCACTGCAGTAGTGCTCCCCAGTCTCCCCCACAATTATAAGCTGTGTGAGCTGAGCAGTCAGACAGATATATAATATATATAGATGATGCAGCACACTGGCCTGAGCCTGAGCAGTGCACACAGATATGGTATGTGACTGACTGAGTCACTGTGTGTATCGCTTTTTTCAGGCAGAGAACGGATATATTAAATAAACTGCACTGTGTGTCTGGTGGTCACTCACTATATAATATATTATGTACTCCTGGCTCCTGCTATAACCTATAACTGGCACTGCAGTAGTGCTCCCCAGTCTCCCCCACAATTATAAGCTGTGTGAGCTGAGTAGTCAGACAGATATATATAATATTATATATAGATAATAGATGATGCAGCACACTGGCCTGAGCCTGAGCAGTGCACACAGATATGGTATGTGACTGAGTCACTGTGTGCTGTGTATCGCTTTTTTCAGGCAGAGAACGGATTATATTATGTACTCCTGGCTCCTGCTATAACCTATAACTGGCACTGCAGTAGTGCTCCCCAGTCTCCCCCACAATTATAAGCTGTGTGAGCTGAGCAGTCAGACAGATATATATAATATTATATATAGATAATAGATGATGCAGCACACTGGCCTGAGCCTGAGCAGTGCACACAGATATGGTATGTGACTGAGTCACTGTGTGCTGTGTATCGCTTTTTTCAGGCAGAGAACGGATTATAAATAAAAGTGGTGGTCACTGGTCACTATCAGCAAAACTCTGCACTGTACACTACTGAGTACTCCTAATGCTCCCCAAAATTAGTAAATCAAGTGTCTCTCTAATCTATTCTAATTCTAAACGGAGAGGACGCCAGCCACGTCCTCTCCCTATCAATCTCAATGCACGTGTGAAAATGGCGGCGACGCGCGGCTCCTTATATAGAATCCGAGTCTCGCGATAGAATCCGAGCCTCGCGAGAATCCGACAGCGTCATGATGACGTTCGGGCGCGCTCGGGTTAACCGAGCAAGGCGGGAAGATCCAAGTCGCTCGGACCCGTGAAAAAAAACATGAAGTTCTGGCGGGTTCGGATTCAGAGAAACCGAACCCGCTCATCTCTAGTTATAAGTAGTGTCCTTCCTAAATAACATAAACCTTCGGAGTTTGGGGAGAGCCACTCCTAAACCTTATTCCACATACATTAATGAACTCTTTATCTGCAATGTGTGAATAGCCATTGTCTGATTGTTCCTGATTACCTCCCAATTTCCTGAAATTGGTGAGATTTAAACATACCAAGGATTTATCTATGGTACTGGTGGATCTTAAGGCTAAGGGGTCTAGTTATATTATATTCTTTGTCTACCGGTCCCCTCCCCCTTCCGCGTAGTTCAAGTACCTCAGCTAACTCTAAAAAAAAAAATGGCAATAATCCTGTATCTTTTCGTCTTAGAGGTACCTGTGAGCACATCCAACATTCCGTATGGTTTAAGACCTTTACCCACTAGTGAGTGGTAATCACTCAAGGGATGTCTGTCACCTTATTGCTAGACTGACATCTCTGGATGCTCTCATCTTCAAATATGGGGTCACAATAACTACAAAATACAGTATTCCTCAGACAATAGCCTATCACGTTACCTCCGAACTCCATAACTACTAGACCTTTGATTTGATTTTTTTTCTCTGGCTTTAACAAACTGATTGGCTAATCCTGGGATCCTACAAGGAAATCACTCCAGTCCCACACTCGACTCCTCATAAAAAAACCTTGCAAAAATAGAATGTCCTGAAAAAAAATGTTTGTCAGCGGGAAAGAGAGAAAAGAGAAATAGAACAAAACAACTCTTGTCCATAGCAAATCAATTACAATGACTGGTCTTTCTGTGATCCTTTAGCACGCTCAGGTAGTGTACAACAGTGCCGCCTCTCAGTCTTCACGGAACAGACTCTCTGGTGATACTTTTGTGATCTCACTCCATTTACGAGTTCCTTCCGGACTACCGACTTTCCTGCAATGGGAATCGTGGACCCAAGTCTCTCTCTCGGCTACTTTCACTGGGATAGTGCTGTCAACAAAACTTGGTACAGTCCTTCCCAACTGTCTATTAGGCAACCTGAGTGTAAGAAGAATAACACAGTCTCTTGGTTCACAATCAAGACAGTTAGTATTTGGCATACCAGCAATCAACAGTTTCAAGTTCTTTTGTCAAGTTCCCAAATGCTGGCTCATCTCGATAAAGTACTGTACTGTCACCTCATTGGTGTATTTCTGATCATTGTGCGGATCAATCATGACATGAGGTTGTCTTCCAAAAAAACAAAAAGACACAAATACCAAAACAAAAACAAAAACAAATTTCGAAGAGGGTGATTCGTTAAGTGAAGATCTGGGAGTGGTTCCGATGCTACATAATACTAGTGGCAGTATCTATGATCACAATAGTCCAATTCCAAGATTTGCTCCTACTTCTAGGGGTACCATTATCTACACACAAATTTCTGCGCAATTTTTCTTTGTGGTAAACACAGCAGCATCCGTGGCGGCAGGAAATGCCTCTACCCAGTTTGAGAAAACATCAGTGCACACCAATACATAACAATAATTCCTAAAGGGTGTTAACTGTACGTAGTCGTTGTGTGTTTGCAATGTAGAGTATCATGAGCATAACTCAAAAAAAAGAGAAAAAACATCTCTAGAGGAGAGAAAGAAGAAGAAAATGAAAAAGAAAAATGTCAGGTTTGCCATTCACCAACAGGCATATCAGTGTCTATACAAAATTTCCCTTCACCAGTATTCTCATCCTTCCTCCACGCTTTGTGCATGACAAGGCACACTGCAGTAATATTGGTGTTATCGTGCTGGTGAGATATACTGGGTTTGGGCAGAACTCTGTAGGACCAATTAGGCATGTAGTGTTTGAACTGTAATCAGGGCCATGCATTGTACCACCCTGTGTGAATGCAAAAGAGGAAGAGGAAACTGGAGAAACAGAATAGAGGTTGGTGACAGATGAGTTTGTAGAGGTGGAGAAGATTTTACTAAAATGACAACAGGATTGGGCACTACGGGGAAGTGATTCTCTACTTGGTCTACTCCCCTTAAAAAAAATGATGTGTTTGTTGTATCGCTATTGGGACTATACCAGCCATCAATCCAGTGTCATGTCCATCCTTAGTTCATAGGGATCCTGGTATCTGTGAGATAATTTCCTTTACCTGTGATGGACATGCATGTAGAACAGAGAAATGTAACATTAGTCTTCGTGGGTATCTAACATACTTTGTACTTCCTGAGCGGCAGCACATTATATGTATAGCATATCTAACAAAGCTCCTGTCAAGTTAATCAGGGGCCATTTCTGCTAGGAAAAAGAAGCAAAAGTTTAGAGGCTCCATCTTAACCCCAGCAAGTTTTGTCAAAGGGTAATATTGCATTTATTTTGTTCTTCCTATTAGCCGAATCTGTGTTTTCTATATGGCTTATGATTCCTTACTATATGTCCCTTGGTCCCATCTATGTGTTTAATAATGTGGCTTGTGTTTTCTGTCTAGGGGGTCTATATTGACTATGTGTCCTACTACTCCTACAATCTCTGGCAAAATGCCCTTCCTTTCTACAAGTGTAACATATTATTGACATTGACTTGCCATTAGGGATCTGGGGTTTGGACTGATGGGTCTTTCCTGTATGTGCCTGTATACTTACCGTCCTCAACCTCTCCACCTGTTGTTCTCTGCGCCTAGCACTATTCTTGTGATGTTCAATAGCGCACTCTCTAAGATTAGCTACTGTGACCCCTTTCCAATTTGGCAAAGAAGCCTGCACCCTGACCCTCAATGCCTTATTGAGCCCGTCCATTAGCACAGAGACAGCCACCTCCCATTTGCCGAATGAGTGTTTACCAATGATCTTATCCAGACGGAGAGTTTTCTATTACTGCAAAAGACGAAAAAAAAATGTTTTAACAAGCTTCTAGGTCATGCGAAGTATTCATTCAATCCTTCTCATCCCGTATTAAGGGTCTGTACATGGTCCAACAAACATTTCCGAGCTCATCTTGACTAGGGGCATTGCTAGGAATGAATACTTCTCATATGGTAACTAAAACAAATACCAGGGGGTTACCCTGTCTCTGTCCGCTTTCCTACTGGCAAATACTAATGTGCGGACGGGTTTTTCTCCATTTCTGACGTTACTTTCTTGATTTTATTTTTTATTTTTTTGTTTTTTTACTATATATGTACACAAATGATACCATACTTACCAGTTCCACTGGTCTCAGCCACTTCCCCCGCAGGCTACTGCTCTTCTTTACCGGTTGGATACTCCTCTGAGTGCATGAGAAATGGCTGAAAACAATCAGGTCGCCTTCTCCTCCTAAATAAAACTTCAACATTCATTAGTACACATATAGGTTACAGTCATATTTTTATTATTTCCTATAGTTTGTATGCTGGCCGTAACTGCTTCCACATCTACATATGGCGGTGTACTTGCTTTCTCTTTTTCTTCCTACTTGTTTATTGTTGCTAAAAGTTCAAACAGTTCTTATATTTCCATTCTTGTATTATATGACTTTGGTTAGACATACCACCTGAAATACCTTAGGATCAAACTCACCAACCCCTCTTGCTGCCACAAGTTTAAGCAATTTGTATGTCTGACCCTTTGTTTTCTAGATTTTATCAGACATATTTTAATCCTTATATTCTGTAATACCTCTGGCTCAAAGCTGCCCATCCTTGTAAATGGGGTTTTATCTTCCGTAGTCATACGTACCCACTTATTGCAAAAAGCCTCCGTGTGTGAACCATATTTTTCACACATAATAAACCTTGCTGACCCTCTCGGCCGCAATTCTGACCTTCTTGTTCCCAACTCTTCTGCCTGAACCCTAGCTACCAAATGCCCACTGCTTGTGCAATTGGATCCCATCGCGGACTTTTTGCCAATAAACGCAATCCCCAATGCACACCGCAAATAGATGGTGAAAGACACCTATCGCTTTCACTCGCTCCTTCTCCGCTGACGTACCACGACTCACTCCAATAGTGACCACCGCGTACCCAGTGAGGCCCTAACTAGCATCTATTCACTGGAAGTTTTAGGAGTAACTTACCTTTTCCAGCGAATATCCGCCGTTGAAGATTTTCCTGAGAGAGACCAGCGAAAACTTCCCTTTTTGACTTACACAAATCACGCTTGCGTATGCTCTACACAGTGCTAATGATACCGTGATTTTACGCAAAAGCTCGGAAAAGCGGTATTAAGTTGCGCTATGTATCGCACCCACAAACATGTGGTCCAATCGCACAGCTTATAGGTACTTGTTACCTATCCGCCCTACGACCACTGGAATCGAATCACAAGCTGCGAAACCTCAGCCGGAGCGTAATACAAAACCTTTAAACTTCAATTCACAATTTCTATACTTCTGCACAATGCACAATTCTATATCACGCTCCTCTACAAATCACCTCACGATTTGCGTATTATCTCTACTTTTATTAACGTGAGTCAGCCGCCTCACGCCACCAAGTCTCCACTCACTTGGTGTGACCCGAATTTCCGGGGTTCAAATCCTCTCACTCCACTTTCACTCACTCAAATACACCTTATTTTTCTTTTCTGTACAGAAAATTGTTTTACTCCCCTAAGTCAGCAGCTTTATTCCAGAGGTGCTTACAGTTTTTAATCTAAATTTAGAGTAACCTGCTTTTGAAATCGGAGAGTTATGTGCTATTGTATTAAATGTATACTATCCCGCCTTTAATTGACCAAATTACTTAGCGTCCGTATTCCTACACAACCTTGCGTAAACACGTGACCAGCGTGTCTTTTACACCACGATCGCTCTCCTGTACTTTGTCCGGACCACGTGTACAAACGTACGCCCGCAATAAAACAAATCACACAATCTCTATAAATGTGAGCAATACAAACTATAATCGCCCACAAACACAACCCACACTTGTTCCGTGTAAACCCTTTATGACTGGGCCAGAACTGTGTTTTGTGTTTTTATAATTACTCCCTTAAATACATTTATTTCAAATTTATCTGTATAGCAAACAAATGTATCCGATTTCACACAGATCTATAATTACTGCAATAATCTATAATTTAAATGATATGATTCAGATTGGATAGCTATCTTGCAGAACATACACTGATATAAATATACACATAATTATAATAATATTATATATATCATTAACTAGCCTCCTATGAGACACCTTACCTCTTCACTGCCTCTAATTTGCATATCAAAGATATTTGCTGTTCACTACTAAAAAAAAAAGTAGTTACACAGGTTAATTTGCATTTCAATGGCTATCCTCCACAAGTCTTGGAAGAAAAGAAAGTAAAAAAAACCAAACACCTCTTTTTTTTCAGACAAGAAGAAAAAAAACACTTATCTCACCATTTACTCTCACTAGGCCCAATTGAAACTATTTGTAATTGACTATGGCATGGGTTAAATAAATTCATTGGTAACTCATAAATGGTGCTATGAATGTGACAAAGGAAATTGATTGTTCGGAGCAGACTGAAAATCAGCTATTTAGAAAGTGACCTTCCCAAAATGACTATGGCATGGGTTAAATAAATTCATTGGTAACTCATAAATGGTGCTATGAATGTGACAAAGGAAATTGATTGTTCGGAGCAGATTTAGAAAGTGACCTTCCCAAAATGGCCACTGCTCCTCCCCCTTC
Organism: Pseudophryne corroboree; assembly: GCF_028390025.1. Lineage (NCBI taxonomy): Eukaryota > Metazoa > Chordata > Amphibia > Anura > Myobatrachidae > Pseudophryne > Pseudophryne corroboree. Next base: position 187,552,291 of record NC_086445.1, read on the forward strand.
CACATCCATGAGGTTTATACAAGATGGTGGACAGGCCATGTGGTTAGTCCAAAATGGAGGACAGAGCATACAGTTCCTTTGTCACAAAGAAATCACACTCCACACTGGCACCAAAGTTACTTTAGGCCTTAGTTTAAAAAAAAACTATATCAAGGATATGCAGCAACTTTTAAATGTACTTTTAAATCTAATTAACAGATAAACAATCCAATCTGAATCAAACACAATATGACTTATTTGAACTTTGTTTTGCAACAATAAAAATACATTTTAGCATTTAAAATATTATAAGAAACACATTGTCCCTTGAATTTCATATCAGCGGCTTACTGGTAACACAACAGAACACACGGATGTGATTTCTCAGCATCACGATGCGTCCACCATTAGCTGATCGACCACAGTGTCGCGTTTGTAATGTACAGTGCATCTTAAGACCGTGATATCCCGGACGAGCCCCCATCTGTAAATACCAAATTGCTTTCTAACAAATATTTCAAATGCTCGCTCTAATTTATACTGCGGACACCAGGTGCATCTTAGTACCATATATGATAAAAGTGCGCTGTACGTCACAAAACACTACATCCCTTAAGAGAAAACAATACACCCACACATTATCTGAGTTCCAAAGCTCATTGATGTATATATTTGTTATTAAAAGGATATGTATTCAATATATCACAATGTACAGTATACATATAGTAACATGGTTACAATTTATACAGTAAGCAGTAAATACAAACTAAATCAAATACATACAGTTACAGGCCAGCAAATACATCACCATATCTTTCTCATATAAAGTCTTCCCTCCATATCATCATCTCTCTCTTTGTAAAATCATGTAGGCACTGGTCTGACAGCACCTCCATCATTGTCTGGGACAAAACAGCAACTCCTGTGTGTCTGATCAGCAATGTGCTATCAAGTTTGGGGGAGTGCACACATCTAGTCTAAGGGAGGGAACTTTCTCATTCATGATGAGTCACTGGTCAATTCATATGCAAACCAGGTTCAGCCTTGAAGACATCAAAAGGGCTGGCATGAGTTTCCTGTCCACCACCTGTTTGGAATGTACATTGTTCTAATAAGTGTGACTTTAGCTTTCATACATTAAATCATAACTACTCATAGCAATGTCCTACAACTTAATAACAAGTATCAAATGAATCTACACATTAATCTGGTTACTGTAATACCAAACACGACATGTCTATCTTGCTCTGCTCCAATAATACACATACATGACGTTACTCCATTTTATAATTTTAAATCATTATGATGTCTGGCGCTTGATATTATTATAATTATTTACTGTATGAAATATGTGTCGAATCCATCTCTGTGGCATGTCCGTGTAAATGCATATGTTACCATATATTGCTGTGCTCACTGCGTGTATTTGCAAGCATAGCGACTCATATGTGTGGAGTCTGTATGTTCTCTCTATGTAATATTTTTGACTTCGACACTACTGTGCAGGGTAATGTAATGTGAATTATGTGGTCATACCACTTTCCCATGAAGCCATGCCCCTATATTTTTGTGTGTGCGCCTTTTACATGTGGGTGGGGGGCACCATTTCTATTTCTGGCACAGGGCACCAAAATGTCTACTTACGGCTCTGGCTGTGTATATAATGTAATGTATTATGGTGCTATATATATATATCACACAATTGCACACCAGTGTATATACTTTAAGTTTTCTATTCGCCCGTCTCTTCTCACCAGTGTACAGTACACACTACCTTAATATATAGTGCACCTATTATTACTCTAGTGTACCTATATTATTACTCTTTTTGTTTTTGGCTGGTTTTAGTACTATAGTTTCCATCAGGACACACCCCTGGGTGGCAATAAATCCCTTTATAGGTGGACCTAGACACGCCCTGTGGGCGGAGCATGACACCCCCCCCAATGGAAAGCACTGCGTGATCTGCTGCCACCTGGAATCTCCATGAAACTAGTTTTCAAAAGTAGGCATATCCCAGTGGCGGATTTAGCGGGGGGCGATTAGGGCGAACGCCCCCCCTACACATACCGGCACCGGGATGGAGGCCGGGTCCCGCCGCGGTGTTGGGAACGGGGTGGAGAGCGGTGCAGCGCGGCGGGGGAAGGGGAAAGAGAGAGCGTCCTGACGCGCATACAGGGAGGAGGGGGCGTGGTCAGAGAAGGGACGACAGAGGCAGCAGTGTACACAATCACGGTAGCCTGTCCCCGCCGGCCTCTGTTCTGACCACGCCCCCTCCTCCCTGTACGCGCGTCAGGACGCTCTCTCTCTCTTCTTCCCCCACCGCACTGCACCGCTCTCCACTCCGTTCCCAACACCGCGACGGTCAGGTGGGTTGGCGATATAAGTAGAGTACAGTTTATAGGCACCGCTCGGTCACTCTCCTGGATCAGTAACGTGCAGCATCTTTCTGTTATGATGTTTTTAATTGGATTTCATTGAATTTTAAAACTTTTCAATTTAGGAAAAACTCAATTTGCTCTGCGCCTCTCTGTTCCTATACTTGAATCTGTAATTGCTGCATTGCTGCAGGCTTCCTTCTCTTCATCACCAGAAAACCTTTTTAGCTAATTAGGTTGCACACTGGCTTATAGAACGTCTTTCCCGCAGCGCAGCATCTGAAGGTAGCGCCTTCCAAACCTGATTATCTCAGACGTTCATTAAACTGCCGCAGTGCCGGCTATCAGGCGAGGTCGCCGTCCCAGGGAGCAGATCTGAGGATGGCGACATATCTGTGCTGCAAATGTGTAAATGAGTTAGTATCCGGCACCCGGATTATTGGGAAGATGAAGTGTGGTGCGTCAGTACAGAAGAAAATAGAGTAATAGGAAAATATTTCTATTTAGAAATTGTTATCAAGCCTTGGAGAGTGATAAGTAGCACGGTCATAAAGTGCCAACCAATCAGCTCCTAACTGTCATGTTACAGGCTGTGTTTGAAAAATGACAGTTAGGAGCTGGTTGGCTGGTACTCATGCTGCTGCGGAGTCGGACTCCAAAATACGAGTAGGTGTCAATGTATGCCATGTCTCCTCCCCTCCAAGCTAAAGTGTGTGTGTGTGTGTGTGTGTGTGTGTGTGTGCCATATTTTCCACCCCCTTCTCCTCCTAACTAAAGCGTCTGTGTTCCATGTCTCCTCCCTCTTCTCCTAACTAAAGTGTATATGTCTCCCCTCCTAGCTAAAGTGTGTGTGTGCCACGTCTCCCTCCCTCCCCCCTGTGTTTTTTTTCCTCGCTGCCCCAGTGTAAGTAAATAAGGGGGTAGGATTCCCCTTGCCCCCAGTGCCTGCATTATTTTGGCTCATTCAGTGTACTGTAATGTGAATTTCGGCTCATTCAGTGTGGTATAATGTGAATTTTGGCTCATTCTGCAAGCTATAATGTGAATTTCAGCTCATACAGTGTGCTATAATATAAATTTCGGCTCATTCAGTGTGCTATAATGTGAATTTCGGCTCATTCAGTGTGCTATAATGTGAATTCTGGCTCATACTGTGTGCTACAATGTGAATTTCAGCTCATACAGTGTGCTATAATGTGAATTTCCGCTCATTCAGTGTGCTACAATGTGAATTTCAGCTCATACTGTGTGCTATAATGTGAATTTCTGCTCATTCAGTGTGCTACAATGTGAATTTCGGCTCATACTGTGTGCTACAATGTGAATTTCAGCTCATACAGTGTGCTATAATGTGAATTTCAGCTCATACTGTGTGCTATAATGTGAATTTCGGCTCATTCAGTGTGCTATAATGTGAATTTCGGCTCATTCTGTGTGCTATAATGTGAATTTCAGCTCATACAGTGTGCTATAATGTGAATTTCGGCTCATTCTGTGTGCTATAGAAACATAGAATTTGTCGGCAGATAAGAACCACTTGGCCCATCTAGTCTGCCCCTTTTTTTTTTACATTATTTTTATCTCTAACCTTCTTTGATCCTTATTTCTTTGTAAGGAGATCCTTATGTCTATCCCATGCATGTTTAAATTGCCCTACTGTCTTAGCCTCTACCACCCCTGATGGAAGGAATGGTGATTCGCCAGTCTGTATCACCAGTGCGCAGGGTTCTTTCCACTAACTGTCAACATTTTATTAGTAATGGCAACAATAGGAAATTTTAGAAGCGAACGAGAAGGGCATTACTAAGTGGGAGGGGCTATGATTAGGGGGAGGAGTCATAATTCTTAAACCGCCCCCCTAAAAGTTTAGTCTAGATCCGCCACTGGCATATCCTCAGCTCTGATAGTGCCGGACTGCAGATCTGCCCTTGGGGCAATAGGTGACAACTGGATTGCAGCTTGTATGGTAATGGGAACACCTGTTGACTGTGGGTGTAGTAGGGTTACATTACATGCACAGTAGCGTCCATTACATTACCACGCACAATATCGTCCATTGCATTACACGCACAGTAGTACCCCTTATCAGAGGCGGAACTACCGGCAGTGCAGGCAGTGCACTGCACTGGGGCCCGTCTCTGTCCAGGGGCCCAAGCATGTAATGAGTCAAACTGACTCATTACATGCCGCTGTGCGCTGCAGGCAACCGCTGCCCGCAGCGCACAGCCGCCCGGAGATAGGAGCTGAGCAGCGGTACAGACGGGGGAAGGAGGAGGGAGCCGGAGGACGGAGCCGCAGCAGCGCTTTGTTACTGGTGGAGGCGCTGCTGCTGCTGCTCCTCTGCTTCCCTATAGGCTGTCTTCCGAGAACAGCCTATAGGGAAGCAGAGGGGCAGCAGCAGCAGCGCCTCCACCAGTAACAAAGCGCTGCTGCGGCTCCGTCCTCCGGCTCCCTCCTCCTCATTCTCTACTGCCCGGGAATCGTCGTCTGACGCAGCTGCACCGAGGAGCCTGAGGGTAAGTATAATTCTTCTTTCTTTCTCTTTCTTTCTTTCTTTCTTTTTCTTTCCTTCTTTCTTTCTTGTGCCTGCCTGCCGCAATGTGTAAAAAGGGGGGACTACCTGCCGCAATGTGTAAAAAGGGGGGACTGCCTGCCGCACTGTGTAAAAAGGGGGGACTGCCTGCCGCAATGTGTAAAAAGGGGGGACTACCTGCCGCAATGTGTAAAAAGGGGGGACTGCCTGCCGCACTGTGTAAAAAGGGGGGACTGCCTGCCGCAATGTGTAAAAAGGGGGGACTACCTGCCGCAATGTGTAAAAATGGGGAATCTGCCTGCTGCTATGTGTAAAAAGGAGGAATCTGCCTGCCGTAATGTGTAAAAATGGGGACGCTGTCTGCCGTAATGTGTAACAAGGGCACGCTGTCTGCCGTAATGTGTAACAAGGGCACGCTGTCTACCGTAATGTGTAACAAGGGCACGCGGTCTGCCGTTATGTGTAAAAAGGGCACGCTGTCTGCTGTAATGTGTAAAAAGAGGAATCTGTTCGCTGTAAGGTGTAAAAGGGTCTCTACCTGGTGTAGTGGTGCTACTGTGCGGCGTAATTTGAATAATGGAGACTACTGTGTTGGTATTATTTTGTGGCCACACCCCTTCCCCACGAAGCCACGCCACTATGTATTTTTGCGCGCACTGCCCCCGGGGTGGACTTGGATGGGGGGGGGGGGGCCAAAGCATTTTGTCGCACCTGGGCCCACCGCTTGCTTGTTCCGCCACTGCCCCTTATACATGTTACACCACAGTAGAAAACAGTCAGATGCATGGTTTCAAACTAAGGGCCTTGTTCAGGATGGATTGCTAAATATGAGAATTGCAATCCGGACGATTATCGAACAGCTGCGTAGGCGTGAGCAAAAATAGCGACAGAAATTGCTTACAGATCGCGATTGCAATGCAGCCGCTTTTTGACTGACAGGAAGCCTGTGTTTCTGGGTGGAAATCTGATGTTTTCTGGGTGTGTCTGAAAAAACGCAGGTGTGCCCATGTGTTTTTAAGGAGGGCCTCTGACGTCACCGATGACCACTTCCAGCCTCTTGTGTCGCAAGAATTGTTAACGACCTTTCCTGGTGCAGATAAGAATAATCTTCGATGTTCCAGGAATTGCGTATGGTTTTGCAGTCAGCCCGCATATTGCAAAGCATTTGCAATTTCTGCAATGGGCGTTTTTTCTCCATTTCTGGGTGGCAACTTTTTGATCGCAGCAACTGCTTTTCAGCAGAAACTGCAATCCTTACTGAATGAGGTCCTAGGTTTGATGTTCAACATATGCTCAAAAGGAATTCTAGACTGATATCTGCGGCTGTACAGTGTTCTCTGGGCATTTGGGTCATGCTCTATATTGTGGTTAGCAGCTATGTTGCTACTTACATTTCTTCTGCTGTGGAACTGCTCCTGTGTTCCAGTTCCTCTTCAGAAACTGCAGGAGATGGGGGAAGTGGACAGTGGCGTAACTACCACCCCCGCAGCCACTGCAGAGGCTTGGAGGCATGGGGCAGTGGGGGCGCCGCCGCTGATTGCTGCTGTGCTGTGTGTGAGGGATTCTGGGAAGGAGGGCATAGCGCGCGCCTCACCTGTGTTCGTCCTGACTCCTGTGTCTCCGGCGGCGGCGTGTCTGTCAAATGCAGTGCCTGTTCATGAGCCAATCATAGCTCGCGGACCGACAGCTGATCAGGAGCCACAGCTTCCGGTCCGCTAGCTCTGATTGGCTCACAAACCAGCGCTTCATTTGACAGACACGCCGCCGGAGACACAGGATGGACACAGGAGAGGTGAGCGCTGTGCCCTCTTTCCCGGACTGTGCCCTCCTTCAAGGACAGCACAGCAGCAGTGAGCGGGGTGAGGGTGTGTACCTGGCACTAGGGGTGGCATATTTGGCACTGGCGGAAAATGTGTAGCTGGCATTGGGGGGCATATGGGGCACTGGGGGCATATGTGTATCTGGCAGACGCAAGGGGTAGCTAGTACACATCTGCCTTGTCAGGAAAACTAGTAGATACAGGAAAATGGATCTATGTGGATTGCCAATTACTAGTTCTGACAGTGAGACCTGTCTTGTGACTATGCAAGGGCTCCCGTGATGAAAAAATAATAACAAAAATGGAATAATAAAATAAATAAATAAATAAAATATACTGCTATGAAGACGGGAGATGGAATGTGTGAGGGAACAGAACAGAGAAAGGAGATGGATTCCTGGGAACCAAAGATGGTTAAAATACTGCAACAAATGTTTTAAATTAATAATATACAAAATATTTGCGACAAATTACTTTGTTGTCTATAAATGAACTTAAAAATATATCATTAAAAATAGGGAATAATATGTTGATACATGTGAAATACTGAACAGTTTTTTTTCTCCAAACTACAACTATTGGAAGAAGCATAAACATGTTAAACATGAGGAAATTCGATTGCTCATCCTAAAATGAATATGGCAATCCATTTTATTAGGTCAATACATGACTTTTCTTTGTATAGTTATATTATCACCTGAAAACCGCATCTAGTTTTATTTATTAGTAACTAAAATTGTGAAACAGAAATCAATGTTAATTTAGTCAAGAAATGTTTAAATTGATTTCATGATATTGAGGTAAATGTATGAAGCAATGATAAGAGTGGAGAAGTAAGCCAGTGGAGAAGTTGCCCATGGCAACCAATCAGCATTGAAGTAACATTTATAATTTGCATACTATAAAATTATACAGAGCAGCTTATTGGTTGCCATGGGCAACTTCTCCACTGGCTCAATTCTCCACTCTTATCACTGCTTCATACATTTACCCCATTGTCTGCAACCCTCTCTTCTCTTTTAGAGGACTGGGAAGGATGGGGGGGGGGGGGAGATATGTCAGAAGAGGTGGTAAGTGTCAAATGCTCTATAACCAGCAACATTTGATACTTATGGGCCCTACACACTGATAGATCCGCCGCCGAGCTGCCCGACGGCGGATACGGCCGACGGGCGACCCAGCGGGGGAGGTGGGCAGTGACGGGGGGAGTAAAGTTTCTTCACTCCCCCCGTCACCCGGCTCCATAGCACAGCAGGCAAATATGGATGAGATTGTCCATATTGGCCTGCATGTACAAGCGACGGGGCACCAGCAATGAACGAGCTCCACACTGAAAGATATGAACGGTATCTCGTTCATTAATGAACAAGATCGTTCATATCTTTCACTTATGTCACCCAGTGTGTAGGGCCCATTACAACGAGCCGTTTCTCTATGTTATCTGCAAACATCTAACAATGTCATTGTCACCATGCTATTGTATGGCAACAGAAAATAAGATGTATTAAAAATGATAAGTGCGCTTTTGCTGCTTTTAATTTTTTCCAAATATTGTCAGTTACTACTTGTGTGCTGAATAGCGGCAGCTGCTGGGGCTACGGGCTGCACACGGGAGATCTAGCACGTGTGCAGTGGAGTTGGCCGGGAGGTGAGACACAGCGCATCAGTACTAGGCTGATGCGCTGTGCCGCTGGCAGGGGTCATCAGAGGGGGGAGTTTTAACTCTCCCACAACAAGAGGCATGATGTTAACTGTTAACACATCTCGTCTGTATTGCTCGAGAAGAGGTGAAGTGGAAGAGCTATAGCTGCACCACAAGTTAGGTCTACCCCGTACACACTATATAAGATAAACATGCTTAGTAGAGAAGGTAACATAGGAGAGGTGTGGGATAAAAGAGAGTGGTAGGCCAACGAGGCAACACAATGGAAATGGGATACCCCCCAAAACAGGATCTTTTAGTGGGAGTAGAATCTCGAAGGGGATCAGTATGATTTACTGATGGATGGGAAGCCGGTGGTCAGAATACCGACAGCAGCATCCCATCCATCAGAATCCCAACAGCCCCCTCTAAAGTACCCTAACCCTCCGCTGCAGGGATGCCAAGAGAAATCCTGGGCTTCGGTACAACAACTTCCTGGGCCCCCCCTCCTCCCCCCCTCCCGGAGGGGTTGTGACCACAGCAAGCTGGGGGCATGGCCACACCTCTTTGGGGGCGTGTCTAGCATATGAAAAGCGCCCACTCACAGCCAGGGCAGAAGAGAACCTGGCTGGGCCCAGGTACTTTTCAGGGGGCATGGCATTACCACAGGAGGCATGGCCATGCACCCTTAGAAAGAAATACAGATTTTTTTTTATTTTAAGCACTTCCCTGGCCACACTGCTGGTCTGAGAAGAAAAGCTGCAGCTCCTGCATCCATGTTGAGGGGATTGGACCTGGGCTCCCACTGGACCCCTTCATCAGACCCCTTCATGTACCCTCTCCCCTGTTCTCTCGGCGCCACTGCCCCTACCCTAATCCTTCCTTGTTGGTGTCTAGCCTAGCCCTCCCCACTTGATGCCTAACCCTAACCTCTCCTTCTATGTGCCTGAACCTGACCCTCCTTCCCCGATCCCTAACCCTAACCTTCTCGGCTTACACCCTAACCCTAACCCCTCTTCTCCTGCCTAACCCTAACCCCCACCCACCCAGCGGCAGGAAGCCAGCACATCCTGCTGGATGGACGTTCAGGATTCCGGCTGTCGGTATTGTGACGCCGGTATCCCAAGCGGCATCGTAATTTAGACGCCGGGCTTGTGGCATCCTTCAGGATCGACCATCTGTATATCGAGTTGACATTCAGGATTCGGTATATCGACCGTCAGGATCCCGTCCGTCAGGACAGGTTACAGGCAGTCTGCACATATCCCAGCTATCCACACTCCACTCAAGATAGTGGACCTAATTCAGCATAGATCGCTAATTAGAGAATTTGCAAATGGAGTGATTATCAAACGACTGCGCATGTGTAGCGTTGGCATGGAGTAATACTGACAGAAAATGCGTACAGATCGTAAATGCAATGCAGCCGCTGTTTGACAGGGAGCCGGCATTTCTGGGCAGAAACCTGCTGTTTTCGGTGTGTCAGAAAAAACGCAGTCGTGCCCAGGCGTTTTTAGGGAGGATCTCTGACGTCAGCGTAGACAACTTCCAGGCCATCTCAGTCGCAGATTAGTGGCAGCCTTGGACCTACTCACATTTGCACATACAGCAAAGAGTCTTCGATCTTCTGGGATTTGCGTATTCATCTGTGAGTGGATAGCGATCTGCAATGCATTTGCAAATTTGCACGGGGCATTTTTACTTTCTGACAGGACGGCGCCTTTCTACTCGCAGACAGCAGCAATTTCTCAGATTAACGATCCATGCTGAATTAGGCCCACAGTATAAATATTTTGTAGTTAATGGTAAAGGTCATACTGACAGTACTAGAACAAGCATCCAAGTGCGGTCCACCCACACAGAGCCGGCCCTAACCAATATGATGCCCTAGGCAAGATTTTGGCTGGTGCCCCCTAGCACCACCGCTGGTTCCGCCTCTGACCTTGTACCTCTTTCCCAGCACCATCACCCCTCACCCATAGCAGTCCTTATTTTGGTGTTTGTACCCCCTATACTTTAAATAGGAACAGCTCGCACATTTGGCGCACAGCACAGCAACTTTATTCTCATTTGATCATGCGATAGTGTCCAGAATTCATATTACATCCCACAGTAGTATCACTTTACCTTATAAACGTTACTCCTCACAGTAGAGCCCCTTATTCACATTACATCACACTGAATTGCTCCTTATTCACATTACACCACACCCTATTGCTCTTTATTCACATTAGACGACACAGTAATGCCCTTTCTATATGCAACGCCATATAGTAGAGCACCTTATACACAAAATGCCACACATTAGTAATGCATTTATACACATAATACCACACAGTAATGCCCCTTACACATATGAGACACCTTATTAATGTCCTTATAACCATAATGCGCCTTACACATTATGACAACCTTTATTAATGCCCTTTTACACATAATGTCCCTTACACATATGCCGCACATTAATAATGCCCTTATACACATAATGACACACATAGTGCCACCTACACATTTGCTGCACGTTATTAGTGCCCCTTTACACATAATGACACACATACAGTAGTACCCTGTTACACATATTACGCACATTATTAATGCCCTTATACACATAATTACACACAGTGCCCTTTACACATATGTTGCACATTATTAATGCATTTTTACATGACACACATAATGCTCCTTACACATATTCTGAACACTAATGCACAACCAACCCACTCACATGCACACAGCACTCACACTGCCACTAACACTGTGACCTCTGCCTCTGCTTGGATACAGATGTGTCCTCATAAATCTTGCCTCAATGATAATGTCGGGCACGGTTTTTTTAATGAAAATGCATCTTATTTGCATTGCTATGTGGCTAGGATGCACAAGCAGGTTCTGCTGATTAAAATGATATGCAACATGCCTATACACTGTGTGAGACTGTGGCTGTATCTGCACATGAAATGCTACACACAGAATATAGGCATGCCGCATATCATTTTAATCAGCAGAAGCTGCTGATGCCCCTAGGCATATCAAATGCCCTAGGCAATTGCCTAGTTTGCCTATACCTATGGCCGGCTCTGCACCCACAAGTTGCGCCCCTAGGCGTGTACCCAGTGGGAAATTCAGCACTGATCGGAAGGACTCTCCATTGTTAATGGTTCTGACTAGGGCTGGCGTATGGCAATGCGGTTCTTTGCCACCATTTTCAAAATTGTAATAGAAATGCACTAAGAACTGTGACCTTTTTTTCCACCGCAAACAAGCCTTTATTTCTGTTGACTTGTGGTATTCTGGTAGAAGTGGTCATAACTTAACGGGAAGGGCAGGGCATCAACCGTCAGGTTTTAGGAATTGGAAGGCAAAGCAATCTGTAGTGGCATATTTATTTTCTTTGATAGATAGATAGAAGGCCATGGGCAGACATTACAGTAATACGCAACGTGACTGAACGCAAAGAGTTAAGAAAAATGCACTGCAGAGGAATGTTTCAATTCTGGCCAGATCCGTCTTCCCGAGGCGGGATTTATACAGGATGTTATTTCATCCTGAGTCCGTAATCTGCATTTTTATGGGGCTCTGCAGAGCATATACACTGGTCTTTTCTTGGGGTGGGTGGGAGGGGGAAGCAAGCACTAGGGGGAGGTAGGGAGGGAATGGGGGATGGAGAGAAAGCTTTTACTCCACTATGCTGAGTAAAGCATTCCTCTAAATGTCTCTGGGAAAAAATGGCATTAAAATTGTGTTACCCGCAGGGCAGAGAGGAGAGTGCCTAGAAAATAAATTCTTTCACTCACCATCTGCTGCTTTCCCTATGCATCTCACTGACTTTCTTTATTATTTTTTCCTCCTTTTTTTGTGTAACACATTTACATGTTTTTGTTTGCAGATCAGTTTTTAACTTTTTTTTTTGCAGTATTTCTTCCATCTATTGTGTATTCTTAATTTCTTCAGATTTCTTTTCCCATTGTACTGCCATTATTCTTCTTTGCTTATTCGTTAGCATTCTGAATAATGACAGGTTTCCAGCCTCGCCATATATTTATTATGATAGATTGTATTTATGTACACTTCACAGTCCTTCATAACAGATTGTTATGGGCCCTACACACTGGCCGATATTTTGAAAGATATGAACGATCTCGTTCATAAATGAACGAGATCTCGTTCATATCTTTCAGTGTGGAGACTTAAGCGATGAACGATGCGCGTCCCCGCGCTCGTTCATCGCTGGCCTCCTGTCGGCTGTGCATGCAGGCCAATATGGACGATCTCGTCCATATTTGCCTGCACGTCTATGGAGCCGGGTGACGGGGGGAGTGAAGAAGCTTCACTCCCCCCGTCACTGCCCCCCCCCGCCGCCGGGTCGCTCGTCGGCCGTATCGGCCGTCGGGCACCTCGGCCAGTGAGTAGGGCCCATTAGAGTGTAGTAGTTGCATACGGATATAAACCAGCTGAAACGGAGGCCCCTGACTTTAGGGTTACACAATTTGTCACATTGTGTTTTCAATATAAGTGTAATTTTCTGATGCAGTTGCTGTGTGGTGCAATGTAACCTGTTCAAAATAAATTTTATGCAATTAATTACACCTATTCACCAGAATAGAAATCACAATCAATCCTAATTAACCACTTAACAGAAACAGAATGGAAACGAGAAGATGATAGTAAATTGCTTGTGACTAATCACATACAATCGTAAGTATTTGTTCTCATTTCATATGTATTTACTGAAATACAGTTTAATTGTACAGCTAGGTACATACTATACAATTATCTGTTCAATCTGGCTTGTTGGAATTAAAATCTGGTAATGTATGGGAGCAAGTGACAATTGACCATTTGCTCCCAAAAACAGGAGAAAAAACAAAAATGGACGTTCAGACAAATTGGTACAATCCGTTTGACTTAACCAATTTATTTGAACAACCATTTTTGTCTGTTTTCCAGTGTTTGGGAGCAAATGGTCGATTATCACTTGCTCCCATACCTTACCAGATTTTCATTCTAACCAGCCAGATTGGACAGATAGTTGTATAGTATGTACCTAGTTTAATGCTAGGTACAGACTATACAATTAATGGGCCGATTTGCCAATAACTGGAACATCAGCCTGATTTACTGTAGTGTGTACGAACGATCGTGACGCGTTTCGCCGATAATTCGGAAAAATCTTGCATACACACCCGGACGATTGATTTTCCGTTCAATCGGCCCAGACCAAAAATATCTGCCACAATCTCCCTATATCTAGCAGTGTGTGTGCATTCTCAATAATCTGCCCAACTTTCGTATGTTTTCCTCTGACTACATCATCCTCCTTGTGGGCAGATATATGCAAATGCAGTGTGACATGGCAGAAAATTGGTAATTGAAAAAAAAATATTTAAGTGTGTGCCAAAATTTTCTGAAATACTGTCCGATTGTCAGACAAAAAAAAATCTGCCAGTGTGTACCTAGCTTAAGACTAAAGTTCAGTTATGCAGTCCAAGACTAGATGAAAGTCACTTCGTCTGGGATCACTGGGCCTGATTCTGTTTTAAGAGTACAGCAAAAAGAGCAAATAACTGTACCTGGACAAACCATGTTGCACTGCAAGGGGAGCAAATACATCTATTTATTTATGAAGTGTTTCTTCAACCAGGGTAACAGGCACGGCAGTTTCTACAGAGGAGGGGGCCCGTGTGCACCTCCGGGTGGGCCCCCTCCTCTGTACGGCGCTGTAGACTCCGGCATTGTGCCGGAGTCTACTGTGCATGCGCAGGTCTCCGGAAACATGGCGCCCACCATGATCCGGAGACCAATTTGGCTACCGTGCATGCGTGGTGGCCATTTTGGTGGCGATTTCCATCGCAATTGCTGGTCCTGGCACTGGACTCCGGAAAGGTAAGCGTTAAAATGGGTGCAATGGGTGCGGTGTGGGCCCCCCCTGGACCCAGGGGCCCGTGTTCGCCGCACCCATTGCACCCATTATAGAAACGCCAATGGTAACAGGGTAGATCTGAGCTAGGAAACGCCCCTCTCAGATGTAATTTTCTCTGCACATTTTAAGTCATCCCCACACAGGAAGTGGAACACACATTATAAAGATAGTCCTGATCTTCCCTCACACTAATGATTCATTTAAAACATCTCCCCTAATGTGCCTTTCCCAATCTTACTTGCACTATCTTTTACTCCATACTCCCTTTAATGGCACCTTACCCCTGGTTTTCCATATTTGTCCTATAGTATCTTGAACTGTAAATGCTGTTTTGCTCATTTGTTTATGTACTCAGTAATGGGCGCTGCAGATTCCTTGTGGTGACACATAAATAAAGGATAATAATAATAATTTTATTTATATAGCGCTCTTTCTCCAATAGGACTCAAGGCGCTTAACAGATACAGTAATAATAATAATCATAATAATAAATAAGTCTGAACTGAGCAGCATGTTAGGAGAAAAAAAGATGAAAAGAATGAAGAGGATGGGAGGAGCATAGGCGGATCCGGGGGTAAAGGGGGGGGGGGGGCACTCAGGCACGTGCCCCCCCCTGTCGTTTCTGACTTCTTTTTTTCAAAAGGAGAATAGCAGCAGCGCTACTGCTATTTCCGTCAGTCAGATCTGATAAAAGAGTCGTCAGGCACTAGGATCCACTGCGGCTCTAACAGCAAGTCCGTGTGGTAACCAATGTGGAGGCTGCAGCTCCATCCTCCCCATGCTCACACTGCAACCTACCTCCCCCACTGCCAGCCGGCCAGAGTCCAGCCCAGGTGCGGGGTTCAAATGCCAGCATCGAGTAAGACTGTTATTTATGATGGCGCAGAAGGCTTCATTAGCCCTCACTGCACCACACAGTATCCCAGCGCTTCCTCCTCCACTTCCTTTACCACCATGCTAGGTGCAGTCACACTCAGCCTCAGCTTTGAGAAGGCGGCCGTGTGATTGTGACAGGGCTGTCCTGCAGATGTCTTATGCTGCTTGTTGGAGATCCAGCTGGCTGCTTCTGCTAATCAGAGATGGGTAGTTCGTGTCCTGCAGTCTGAGTCTCAGTGCAGTGCCCAAAACAAGGTATGCTGCACCTGCCACCACCAACTAAAAACTTTAATAATTATATTGTGCTAGGGTGCCTTCCAGGCTCCCATAACTAATGGAACAAGTGACCAACATTTCAAGGCCCAATCAGCCTTTTTATCAGGGTGAAACATTGGCAATAAACCAGGATGCGCTCCTACAGCCAATCATTACCTGATGGCGTATTCTGTGAGGCCACGACCCCTGTGATACCACACGCCTTATCTGGGAGCACACGTGCCTTAGGTGCATGGAAATATAACTATTACCGTTACCCTATCATGGTGCCCCCCCCCCCTTTCATTTTCTGGGGGTGGCAGCCCTAAAATTAGACTGTTTTGGGCTATGTAGTGACATTTTTACTTTTGCCACCATCCACATTTCTGGAGTCTTCGTGAACTCACAAACACTAGCATATCCCATCTTTAAGTGTGCCCAAAGACCGGGAAGAGAAGATGCAACTTGAAGTAACCTTGGTGGACAGGTAAGCACATTGGTACAACTAAAGTATGGTGGGATTGCAATTTTTGGGATTCAGAAATAACTCATACTGAATTCTGCTTTTTAATATAATTGGAACCAGCTGCAAATAGATTTAGCTTCTTTAAATTGCAGTAAGGGCCAAATTCATGGCATTCACTGCATTTTCTAGGCTATGGAACTGCTAATGTTAGCAAGTGAAGCTGCCGCCCAGAAATGAGAAGAGACGCCCGTCAAAGCCATCGCAAACCCATTCGCAATTGGGTATGTGGTTAGCATACCGACAGTCGGGATCCCGGCGGTCACAATACAGACGCAGGGATCCCGACGGGGGCACCATACTGCTGCCAGTATACTGGCAAGGTAGGTGATTCCCCCTCTATGGGTGTCCACGACACCCATAGAAGGAGAATAGAACCTGTGGCGAGTGCAGCGAGCCCGCAAGGGGCTTAGTTACGCTTGCCATCCTGCCGGCATTCCAATGCTCGAGATGCCAATGTCGGGATAGTGACATTTGGTATCCCGGTCGGCAATATTACATACCAAACCCCACAATTGTGTACACTTTTGTAGTCTATATGCTAGTGATGAGCGGGTTCGGTTCGTCTGAATCCGAACCCCCCCGAACTTCACCCTTTTTACACGGTTCCAAGGCAGATTTGAATCTTCCTACCTTGCTCGGATAACCCGAGCGCGCCCGAACGTCATCATCCCGCTGTCGGATTCTCGCGAGGTTCGGATTCTATATAAAGCCGCGCGTCGTCGCCATTTTTCACTCGTGCATTGGAAATGATAGTGAGAGGACGTGGCTGGCGTCCTCTCACTTTGTTTCAGGGGGCTGCAGTGCAAATATCTTTATTCTGGGGACCAGCAGTATTATAGGAGGAGTACAGTGCAGATTTTTGCTGACCAGTGACCACCAGTATACGTTGTCTGCCTGAAAAATGCTCCATATCTGTGCTCAGTGTGCTGCATATATCTGTGCTCACACTGCTTTATTGTGGGGACTGGGGACCAGCAGTATTATATAGGAGGACTACAGTGCAGAGTTTTGCTGACCAGTGACCACCAGTATTATACATTGTCTGCCTGAAAAACGCTCCATCTCAGTGTGCTGCATATATCTGTGCTCACACTGCTTTATTGTGGGGACTGGGGACCAGCAGTATTATATAGGAGGAGTACAGTGCAGAGTTTTGCTGACCAGTGACCACCAGTATTATACGTTGATCTATTACTGGCATATAATTCCACACATTAAAAAATGGAGAACAAAAATGTGGAGGGTAAAATAGGGAAAGATCAAGATCCACTTCCACCTCGTGCTGAAGCTGCTGCCAATAGTCATGGCCAAGACGATGAAATGCCATCAACGTCGTCTGCCAAGGCCGATGCACAATGTCATAGTAGAGAGCATGTAAAATCCAAAAAAATAAAGCTCAGTAAAATGACCCAAAAATCTAAATCAAAATCGTCTGAGAAGCGTAAACTTGACAATGTGCCATTTACGACACGGAGTGGCAAGGAACGGCTGAGGCCCTGGCCTATGTTCAAGGCTAGTGGTTCAGCTTCACCTGAGGATGGAAGCACTCATCCTCCTGCTAGAAAACTTAAAAGAGTTAAGATGGCAAAAGCACAGCAAAGAACTGTGCGTTCTTCTAAATCACAAATCCCCAAGGAGAGTCCAATTGTGTTGGTTGCGATGCCTGACCTTCCCAACACTGGACGGGAAGAGGTTGCGCCTTCCACCATTTGCACACCCCCTGCAAGTGCTGGAAGGAGCACCCGCAGTCCAGTTCCAGATAGTCAAATTGAAGATGTCAGTGTTGAAGTACACCAGGATGAGGAGGATATGGGTGTTGCTGGCGCTGTGGAGGAAATTGACAAGGAGGATTCTGATGGTGAGGTGGTTTGTTTAAGTCAGGCACCCGGGGAGACACCTGTTGTCCGTGGGACGAATATGGCCATTGACATGCCTGGTCAAAATACAAAAAAAAATCACCTCTTCGGTGTGGAATTATTTCAACAGAAATGCGGACAACTGGTGTCAAACCGTGTGTTGCCTTTGTCAAGCTGTAATAAGTAGGGGTAAGGACGTTAACCACCTAGGAACATCCTCCCTTATACGTCACCTGGACCGCATTCATCAGAAGTCAGTGACAAGTTCAAAAACTTTGGATGACAGCGGAAGCAGTCCACTGACTACTAAATCCCTTCCTCTTGTAACCAGGCTCCTGCAAACCACACCACCAACTCCCTCAGTGTCAATTTCCTCCTTAGACAGGAAAGCCAATAGTCCTGCAGGCCATGTCACTGTAAAGTCTGACGAGTCCTCTCCTGCCTGGGATTCCTCTGATGCATCCTTGAGTGTAACGCCTACTGCTGCTGGCGCTGCTGTTGTTGCTGCTGGGAGTCGATCGTCATCCCAGAGGGGAAGTCGGAAGACCACTTGTACTACTTCCAGTAAGCAATTGACTGTCCAACAGTCCTTTGTGAGGAAGATGAAATATCACAGCAGTCATCCTGCTGCAAAGCGGATAACTCAGGCCTTGGCAGCCTGGGTGGTGAGAAACGTGTTTCCGGTATCCACTGTTAATTCACAGGCAACTAGAGACTTGATTGAGGTACTGTGTCCCCAGTACCAAATACCATCTAGGTTCCATTTCTCTAGGCAGGCGATACCGAAAATGTACACAGACGTCAGAAAAAGAGTCACCAGTGTCCTAAAAAATGCAGTTGTACCCAATGTCCACTTAACCACGGACATGTGGACAAGTGGAGCAGGGCAGACTCAGGATTATATGACTGTGACAGCCCACTGGGTAGATGTATTGCCTCCCGCAGCAAGAACAGCAGTGGCGGCACCAGTAGCAGCATCTCGCAAACGCCAACTCGTTCCTAGGCAGGCTACGCTTTGTATCACTGCTTTCCTTAAGAGGCACACAGCTGACAACCTCTTACGGAAACTGAGGAACATCATCGCAGAATGGCTTACCCCAATTGGACTCTCCTGGGGATTTGTGACATCGGACAACGCCACCAATATTGTGCGTGCATTACATCTGGGCAAATCCCAGCACGTCCCATGTTTTGCACATACATTGAATTTGGTGGTGCAGAATTATTTAAAAAACGACAGGGGCGTGCAAGAGATGCCGTCGGTGGCCCGAAGAATTGCGGTCCACTTTCGGCATTCAGCCACCACGTGCCGAAGACTGGAGCACCAGCAAACAGTCCTGAACCTGCCCTGCCATCATCTGAAGCAAGAGGTGGTAACGAGGTGGAATTCAACCCTCTATATGCTTCAGAGGATGGAGGAGCAGCAAAAGGCCATTCAAGCCTATACATCTGCCTACGATATAGGCAAAGGAGGGGGAATGCACCTGACTCAAGCGCAGTGGAGAATGATTTCAACGTTGTGCAAGGTTCTGCAACCCTTTGAACTTGCCACACGTGAAGTCAGTTCAGACACTGCCAGCCTGAGTCAGGTCATTCCCCTCATCAGGCTTTTGCAGAAGAAGCTGGAGACATTGAAGGAGGATCTAAAACAGAGCGATTCCGCTAGGCATGTGGGACTTGTGGATGGAGCCCTTAATTCGCTTAACCAGGATTCACGGGTGGTCAATCTGTTGAAATCAGAGCACTACATTTTGGCCACCGTGCTCGATCCTAGATTTAAAACCTACGTTGGATCTCTCTTTCCGGCAGACACAAGTCTGCAGAGGTTCAAAGACCTGCTGGTGAGAAAATTGTCAAGTCAAGCGGAATGTGACCCGTCAACAGCTCCTCCTTCACATTCTCCCGCAACTGGGGGTGCGAGGAAAAGGCTAAGAATTCCGAGCCCACCCGCTGGCGGTGATGCAGGGCAGTCTGGAGCGAGTGCTGACATCTGGTCCGGACTGAAGGACCTTCCAACGATTACTGACATGTCGTCTACTGTCACTGCATATGATTCTGTCACCATTGAAAGAATGGTGGAGGATTATATGAGTGACCGCATCCAAGTAGGCACGTCAGACAGTCCGTACGTATACTGGCAGGAAAAAGAGGCAATTTGGAGGCCCTTGCACAAACTGGCTTTATTTTACCTAAGTTGCCCCCCCTCCAGTGTGTACTTCGAAAGAGTGTTTAGTGCAGCCGCTCACCTTGTCAGCAATCGGCGTACGAGGTTACTTCCAGAAAATGTGGAGAAGATGATGTTCATCAAAATGAATTATAATCAATTCCTCCGTGGAGACATTCACCAGCAGCAATTGCCTCCAGATAGTACACAGGGACCTGAGATGGTGGATTCCAGTGGGAACGAATTAATAATCTGTGAGGAGGGGGATGTACACAGTGAAAGGGGTGAGGAATCGGACGATGAGGAGGAGGTGGACATCTTGCCTCTGTAGAGCCAGTTTGTGCAAGGAGAGATTGATTGCTTCTTTTTTGGTGGGGGCCCAAACCAACCAGTCATTTCAGTCACAGTCGTGTGGCAGACCCTGTCGCTGAAATGATGGGTTCGTTAAAGTGTGCATGTCCTGTTTATGCCAGGGTGGGTGGGAGGGCCCAAGGACAATTCCATCTTGCACCTCTTTTTTCTTTCATTTTTCTTTGCATCATGTGCTGTTTGGGGACTATTTTTTTTAAGTGCCATCCTGCCTGACACTGCAGTGCCACTCCTAGATGGGCCAGGTGTTTGTGTCGGCCACTTGTGATGCTTAGCTTAGCCATCCAGCGACCTTGGTGCACCTCTTTTTTTCTTTGCATCATGTGCTGTTTGGGGACTATATTTTTGAAGTGCCATCCTGTCTGACACTGCAGTGCCACTCCTAGATGGGCCAGGTGTTTGTGTCGGCCACTTGGGTCGCTTAGCTTAGTCATCCAGCGACCTCGGTGCAAATTTTAGGACTAAAAATAATATTGTGAGGTGTGAGGTGTTCAGCATAGACTGAAAATGAGTGGAAATTATGGTTATTGAGGTTAATAATACTATGGGATCAAAATGACCCCCAAATTCTATGATTTAAGCTGTTTTTGAGGGTTTTTTGTAAAAAAACACCCGAATCCAAAACACACCCGAATCCGACAAAAAATTTCAGGGAGGTTTTGCCAAAACGCGTCCGAATCCAAAACACGGCCGCGGAACCGAATCCAAAACCAAAACACAAAACCCGAAAAATTTCTGGTGCACATCACTACTATATGCAAAAGCAAGGAACATCAAGGTTAATGGTAGCCATATGGCTATGCTGGCTGGCTGCAGCAGTAGCGGCACTGATGCCATGGTTCCCTGTGTACATGATCACAGCTGAAGGCAGATAGATGCCCCCAAAACAGCTATGGCACACCTGCATTTTTGCCGCCCCTCCTTGTAACCTCCCCCAAACGGTCACTTCCTGTCACTCACTCTGCGATTAAATCCTCTCTGCAAGTGTGATAATTGCACCGTTGTGTGAACATCAGCCATTGCGTACAAACATGAATTAGTCACATAGCAGACATAATCAATATCACAATTACCAATTCTATAAAGGGAGCCTGTGAGACTTATACCACTTTTCCACCAAAAAAACAGGTCCAACGTGGGTTTTCTGGACGCATTCCAACCCAGGTCAGACCCTGCTTTCACTGCACCTTGTACCCAGGTTATTCCCAAGTTAGCTACATTTACACTAAACTTATGTCTGACCTGTCTATACATGTGATCATCTTCTAGCGCCAGCTCACCCTATGCAGTAAACAGGTCCCAGGTCACATCGATCCGGCTTATATGTTTACACTGCAACACAACCCACTTGTATCCCGCTGTGAACCACACAGGAGCTGCAGTACATGCAGGAAACCCGGAGGCAGGCATCTCCATTGCACCCCTGCACTAAAGGATCTCCTAAAGGGAAGGTCCCACAATTATGCAAGTATTATGCAAGTAGTGATGGGAGTGCCGAGGAGGAAGGGGTTATGTACTAAGGGCCTGAGCCAGAGATGTACATAAATGGATTTGTAGTTGCGAATGTGTGTGCAGCAACTGTGCGAAAATATGCAAATGCCGCAGCTGCCAGTATTTGTACTGAGAGGCTCACCAGTGGCTTTATCGAGTCCCAGCGGTTGCGTGCAAAGACACTGATTCCACCACAGATCAGTCAATTATGGAACGTCAGTGCGACTTAGACTCACACACAGTTTGCCGATAATCACTCAGCTGCCAAAAATGGGTTTATGTACGTCTCTGAATGAGGTCGGGCTTAAAGGGGGCCCATACAAGCCATGGATGCGGAGCCTACATTGATGGCAGGAAACCATAGACAGAAAACCATTGGTGGTTTGAAAAGAAGTGACCATAGTGGGCCAATCATAGAAGTAGGGCAGGGCTAAGTGATTGCTGATGTGTGAGCATCAAGTAAAAAGGATCTCAGCCATTGATGTCAGAAAAACACTGGTACTCAGCCATCAATGGCCATACATTGACCATCGGAAGTTAATCATCGATGTTTGCTAGACGACAACGACCTATAGCCATTGCTAGCATCAGGACCTAGGAAACGGCTCAGCGGTTCTGACTATGGTGTAATTACATACAATCACACATAACAGAGCTGTATTTTTATATGTAATTAGTCTCTCTATTTACTTTTGTGGCACTCTCACCAGGCTGGTTATATTGGTAACAATCCCCAATTAATCACAGTTGTAGCGGATTATTTTTAATGATTGACACCTGATTAGTTCAGATACACTCACAATCCTGCTTCCTTCCTACATCATAACCTCTCTGTAGAACGTGTCCCAACTTTTCTCTAATTTGTTATGTGGAATAAATCGTAAGCGTGAGTTACAGCAATATAAATCGCACAGGAGAAACCACAAAGTATAGAGAACACCACACAAAATCTAATATAGATTGTTGGAAATGGGGCAAACTACTCCCAGACCATATTTGTCATTTTTAATAAGAAATAAAATTTATTACGTTAAAACTTCAGTCCATTGGGTTAACTTTTATAACTCTCAAAATCCCATCTTTATAGTTCCCGTGCCTGCTGCCACCACAGGCTCCCTTTCATGTGACGGTTCTCCAGACTTTTCTCTCCTGGCTTTCTCCCATAATCCCTGATCGTGGATGTTATAAAACACTTTATAAATGTAATTGCTGTTTGTTTTATTGTTATTATCATGAGTCTTGAAAATGTAATTACTATTTTTTTTATTATTATTATTATTATTATTATTATCATCATTACGAGGCCAGAATACCCCTGGTTGATCTGCTGTGAGGGGCCAGGTTGCAGTTCTAGTCTATGCCATAGACAGACAGCGCTCCCATCCCCCAGCCTTAGCACCCCCACACCCCTCCCTTGGATCAGGACAGACATTGCCATTGACAGAATGCCAGAGTCAATATGGTGCTGTATTTACTTAACCCACAGTCCTTCTTCTTGTTTCAGATAATTTACACCCTGTCTCCTTGGGCCAGGCCTTGCCAGTAATTCATCTTTATGGCTGCAACAGAGAGGAACACACAGGAGCCACTGGCCAGATTAACCCATTGGCTGCTTTTTTCTATTGATTAAATACTTTCGCCACTTTTATATTTAAAACTCACTCTCCGGTGGAACATTTATACTGATGCACTCCTTGTGTGTCTCTACATTTAATTGATGGCATAGGATATTAGCAAATTTGATGCAAGTTATTTATGAAAAAAGCATAACACAAGGCCGTACCATCTCTCATGCCGTCATGCAAAACTGTATAATCCTGTATAATCCACTGTAGTATTTTTTGATAGTGGTGGAAAGCTTTTTGCGTACACATTCACTAAGCGATGTACAGCCTATTATTTGCATTTCCCTAAAAACATGGACCATTTACTTCCCATAGCATTTGGATGAGACCAATAGAGCATAACAAGGCTCCAGCGGGGCCATAAATGGACAGACAATTAAACCTATGCCAATGAGATAGCTGTGTATTTGGATTCTTTCTAATTAAAGTCAAATTATTGATTTGTATTGAATTAATAGGTTTTGTGTCACTGTAATAGAAATCCACCCTTATCTTCTATTGTTAAGATATAGGCCCAAGTGACGTTTTAGGAATTAGCAGATAATTCTTACCTTAAACACAACAGTTTTTATCCTATCACCTGTATTTTAGAGGTAACTGAATGGTCTGATCTGAGCTACGTAATCAAGTTTAGTTCTCCAAAAGAGATCTTTTGATATGACGTTGTTAGTTAATTATCATTGTAAAACATTTATACAAGTTTAATATTTATTTATTTGTATGTGGTTTAATGTTAAGATATCTCTGGTCTCCTGATTTACTTGGATTTGTTCAGTGGGAAATTCTACCTATTGCCTAAACACAAAGGAGTCAGCGTAAGTCACTGTTTTCTTGTTCTGCTTATTTGTTCATGTACTTTGTTAAGGCACTACAGAACCCCGCACCATATAACTGCTCCCCATTCCCTGTATCTGCCCCTCAACTGTGTGTGTGCCATACTGCCTTGTCCCTGGGAAGAGCAGATGCTCCGCCTCCCTACAGGCTTATTGGTGTCCAGACATCATTATCTGCACATGTGCAGCACTTCCTGCAGGAAACCCCAGCCAGCCCGCCACACACAGGATAGGACCCCACGCAGCCAGGAAAAACAGCAGTGGCGACCGGCCAGGTCAGTGGCTAATGGGGTGAGGGTAAAAGTTATATGGGGCTGTTGTCAAAGTCGAAAAATATTGAAGAACACACAGCACATATAAACTGCACACACATGCCCACTGCGCGTGCACTTGTTCTGCCGTGAGTGCACATATCCGCAATTTGCGTATGGTCGCTCCCGCGTGACCTGCGCATCGGCGCGTGGTATGGGTATTTACGGCAGAGTTTGTGTACGCATGGAGAGCCATCAAAACACATTACATATTTAATCCAAATAGTGCACAATTTACACATAGTCTCCTTGCACCACATCAGAAAGT
The DNA here is from genome assembly GCF_028390025.1 of Pseudophryne corroboree. Lineage (NCBI taxonomy): Eukaryota > Metazoa > Chordata > Amphibia > Anura > Myobatrachidae > Pseudophryne > Pseudophryne corroboree. The sequence continues at coordinate 187,577,136 of NC_086445.1, forward strand.
TATAGCTGTTTAAATGGTTGCAGAACAAGGGGATTCACCTTTACATGATAGGAGGGGACAGACTAAGGTTATAAGGTGGTATTTGGTATCCAGCTGTAGGGTATTTTAAGGGAAACATTCCGGTGTTGGTCTGCGGAAGATCGCATGTTCCTGCGGATAGTTATGTGCAGAAGCAGAATATAGATATAAACTGTATTTACTGTATATTATGTATGCGGCGGGAATCCAGAGGAGACCACCCACAAGAACAGTTGAGAAAGACATCGCCTACCTTTTCAAATCAACCTATAACCTCTCCTGTACTGTAAAGGTGCATCCCTGTGTCCAATGGACAAAGGGATTACAGTATCTATTGTATTGCTTTTGGAAGACTTGTATAAATAAAGCCTGCTGCAGAGCGGCCTGTCACAAGACTCACAACGTTATCTATTTGATTACGGAGGACTGGACCAGGAAGCGCACGTGAATATTCTCACGTATGTACATTGACCTGTAGCCATTATTCTGTTATATATATTGTTTGTATTGTAGTGTATAATTTGTATTGTAAACCCCCTTTCAGAAATAATCCACTGTGGTGTCGGAACCCAGCGGTTAATCACAATTGGTGTTGTGTGCTCATTGCCCTGCTAAGGTTTAAAGTATTATTATTATTGTTATTATTGCATTGCATTGCTGTAGAAGGTTTTAAGTGTATCTCTGGGTGTGTACGCGCTGAGAGTACTTTGTACCGTCAGCGCGGCGTGTGTACGCAAAGTCCGTACACTGTACGGGACTCTGTCCGCAAATAGCGTAAAAGGTGCGTAGAGTGGGAATAAGTATAGCGGCCGCAGCGGCTAAAGGTTTACAGTGTATTGACGGTGTGTTTAAGGTATAGCTTTTATTCCTGTAAAGATAATCGACTTTATCACTGTCAAAACTAGATTAAGGAAGAGGGGGCACAGGGAGAACATGCATTGCCACCCTGTGCATGACCCACTGTCCCGTGTATATGTGCCACTGTTACCCTGTGTATGTCCCCCTGTCACCTTGTGTATGTCCCTCTGTCACTCCGTGTATATGTGCCACTATCACCCTGTGCATGCCTCTCTGTCCCTATGTGTATGCCTCTCTGTCATCCCGTGTATATGTGCCACTGTCATCCTGTGTATGCCCCTCTGTCACCCTGTGAATGTCCCTCAGTTACCCTGTGTATATGTGCCACTGTCACCCATTGTATGCCCCTCTGTCAACCTGTGTATATCCATCTGTCACCATGTGTATATGTGCCACTGTCATCCTGTGTATATCCCTCTGTCACCATGTGTATATGTGCCACTGTCATCCTGCGTATGACCCTCTGTCAACCTGTGTGTCCCTTTGTCACCCCATATATATGTGCCACTGTCACCCTGTGTATGCCCCACTGTCATCCTGTGTATGTCACCCTATGTTTGTCCCTCTGTCACCCTGTGTATGGCCCACTGCCACTCCCCTTGTATTGAGACCATGCCCCTTTTCTGGTACCTAGTACACTAACCTCTCCCCTTCGCCTGTCATGGTGCCTCCTTGCCACCTCTGCATTATATGTAAGCAGCATTACTGTGGGCATTATGTGTAAGTGGACATTATGTGTAAGGGGCACTACTACTGTGGGCATTATGTGTATATGAGCTGCTACTACTGTGGGCATTATGTGTAAGGGGTGCTACTACTGTGGGCATTATGTGTATATGAGCTGCTACTACTGTGGGCATTAGGTGTATAAGGGGAACTACTGTTGTGGGCATTAAGTGTATACTGGGCTTACTACTGAGGGCATTATGTATATAAGGGGCACCACCAAGGGAGTAGCTACCATAGGTGCAGGGAGTGCAGCTGCTATGTGGCCCACACCTGAGAGGGGCCCACATTCCCTGTCACAGTTACATGTGTTATGTACATTTTTCACCAATGGGTGGTACATAAGGACCTTTTCAAACTTTTGCAGTGGGGCCTACAATATATGTAGGTATGCCCCTGAACCTGCTCATTAATGTGGTATAAAATGAACTGGAGGGCATGTAATGTGACATAATGTGAACTGGAGCACTCAAAAGTGTCACAATATAAAGTGGAGGAACTATAGTGTGGATTTATATGAACTGGGAGTAGCACTTAATGTGGTATAATATGTACTGGGGGCACTGAATGTCATAATGTGAATTGGAGTTTCTATGTTGCATAATGTATACCATCAGCCCTACAATGTGACATAATGTGAACTATGGCACAACTATAGTTCATAAAATAAACTAGGTCACTATTATGCAGCATAAAATTAACAACTGCTGTGGAAAGGTGTCTCTCTAGACTGGGACCCTTTGCTAGGGGCCCCACAAAGTAATAGCTATGCCCCCGGGCACCACTACTGTGGACATTGCGTATGAGGGGCATAACATATAAGAGGTACTACTGTGCAACGTAACGTGTATAAGGGGTACTACTGTGTAGTGTAATGTGTATAAGGGATACTACTGTGTAGCGTAAAGTGTCTAAGGGGCACAACTATGTGGTATAATATGGATCAAGGACACTACATGTGGTGTAATGTAGAAAAGATAGTGCTACTGTGTGGCATCATTTGAAATGGGGTTTCTATTGTGTTGCCACGCCCCTTCCTCGCGAGACCACACCCTATTTTTTGCAAGGTCCCTTTGTAAAGTATGAGAGAGTGGACGCAAATGTATAGTTTGCAGGGGGACGCCAAACATCCTAGCACTGGCCCTGACAATGCCATAAAAAATTTTAATGGCTAAAACTATTTGGACAGTGTGGCTGATTATATGAAGAAGTGCTGGTGTGCAGTCCTGCTTTGATTTACACACAGGAAAGACCATTTTCTCTACCAAATTTATAAATGTATGTACACACTTGTTTATATATGTGAGTTCTTAGAGATAGCTTTAATAAATCATCAAGCTATTCTAATCGCTACTATAAATAACAGTCTGACACAGCCATGAGTCCAGCACTGGTCTTGTTGGCATGGCGACCAGCTGCTAGAGAGGAAAAACTAATGTAGTATGAGATTAACCAATCCCTTCATGTGGTAGGCAAAAAAAGGAGAATGTAAATAAATGAAGGTCATAAAGGGGCACAGTTTTTACATTCTGTATTCTTAATATTCTTAATGCAGTTGTAATATTATAATAACACCAAAAATTGTAAAGCAAAAATATAGTTTTCCTTGCATTTATCAATCCTCAGGTTCCGAGAAAGCCCTGTATTAGCTAATGCTTAGAAGCAAAGTGTGAGCTAGGGCTACTGTACCTCTTTACTTCTGGGGACAGACCCGGGACAGACCCGGCAAGAGTAATGTGCATGCGTGTCCATTGAGCTGTGCATGTGCCAGCAAGGGCTGGCAGGGAGGGATCAAAAGAATGTAGCATTGCATCTGAAGAGAGGGACTGGGGGCATGGTCAGTAGCTCACAGAGCGCTGGGCATGCTCCCACAATGACAAAATCGGGACGTGGCTCGCGATCGCGGCACTTCCCTTAAATTGCCACCATGAGGTCAGCGCCCTCTAATTTTGGCACGCAGCTGTCCCTCTTCCACTGCAGCTAAAGTTGGGGGGAGGTATGCTATATCAGGATGTAAAATTATTATTATTATTATTTTCCTGTACTAGGCTGGCAGCATCTGATTTACTTTAATTTTTATAACTAGAATATATACAAGACTGTTTCTTTCTTTTTTTGGGCTTTTATTGAAATAAGACTAAATAATATTTTTCATAACTGTGTTTCCTATAATGTGAAACATACACCTATCAGCCATACCATTAAAACCACAGTCCGTCTAATAATGTGCAGGTTCCCCTCGCGCTGCCACAACAGCTCTTGCATTGACGCCACAAGATCTCTGAAGGCTGTAAGTTGCATGTTGGCTCCTGCATGGCTCAGACTTATTTTTATAGTACATCTGACAGATGCTTTAGAGAATTGAGATCTGGAGAATTTGTAGGTCAAGTCTACAAGTCTACACCTTGATCTCTTTGTCATATTCCTCAAACCATTCCTGAACAAATTTTGAGGTCTGGCAGGGCGCATTATCCTGCTGAAAGAGGCCACTGCCATTTGAGAATACTGTTGCCATTAAGAGGTGTACTTGGTCTGCAATAATGTTTAGGTAGGGGGTATGTGTCATAGAGACAACCACATGGGACAGTACAGATGGTGTGGGGCAGTACAGATGGTGTAATGGTTAGCATTACTGCCTCACAAGGTCATGGGTTCGATTTCCACCATGACCCTAACTGTGTGGAGTTTGTATATTCTCCCCGTGCTTGCGTGGGTTTCCTCCGGGTACTCCGGTTTCCTCCCACAATCCAAAAATATACTGGTAGGTTTTTCGACTTCCAACAAAATTAACCCTAGCATGAATGTGTCTGCGTGCACATGTGATAGGGAATATAGATTGTAAGCTCCACTGGGGCAGGGACTGATGTGAATGGCCAAATATTCTCTGTAAAGTGGCGCTGCGAAACATGTGTGGGCTATATATAGTAACATAGTAATTAAGGTTGAATAGAGGCAAATTGCCCATCGTGTTCAACCCGTATTAAGTTGTGATGATTCTAACATACCCGCTGAAGTAATGTTTTATGACTAGTTAACTACTATAACTCATATTACCCCTGGATTAACCACGTTAATATTTTAATTATTATAACCTTGGATATCATTTTCATTCAGAAATGTATCCATTCCTTTTTTAAATCCAATTACAGAGTCCGCCATTACCACCTTCCCTGGCAGGGAATTCCAAATCCTTATTGCCCTAACAGTGAAGAACCCTTTTCTCCGTTGCGTTCGTAACTTTCTCTCCTCCAGCTGCAGCGAGTGCCCATGTGTCCTAAACTGTGTTCTTTTAATAAATAATTCCTCTGATAACTCTTTGTGATGTCCCTTTACATATTTGAGGATATTAATAATATCTCCTCTTAGGCGCCTCTTTTCTAGTGTATACATATTCAACGTAGTAAGCCTTTCCTCGTAATCCAGTCCCTCTAGGCCTTTAATCAATTTAGTAGCTCACCTTTGAACCCTTTTGAGTTCACTGATATCTTTTTTATACAGTGGTGCCCAAAACTGAACACAATATTCCAGGTGTGGACGTACAAATGCTTTATACAGCGGCAGGATTACATCCGAGTTCTTTGTCTCAATTCCCCGTTTTATGCACGCTAGCACCTTACTTGCCTTCTTTACTGCGCTTTGACATTGTGTATGGTTATTAAGCCTATTATCAATGAGTACCCCCAAATCTTTTTCCAATTCTGTTTCCCCTTGACGTTCCCCATTTAATATGTAGGCTGCGAGTTTGTTTTTAGTCCCGAAATGCATAACCTTGCATTTGTCTGTATTGAACCTCATTTTCCATTTAGACACCCAGAATTCAAGTTTAGATAAATCATTCTGTAAGGACTCCACATCTAATTCTGAGTTAATTACCTTACACAGTTTAGTATCATCTGCAAAGATTGACTGTGCTTTCCAGGCCTATTTCTAGGTCATTGATAAATATGTTGAACAGTAGTGGCCCGAGTACGGACCCTTGTGGTATTCCGCTGACTACTGGGGACCAGGTTGAGGACTTCCCATTGACCACTACTCGCTGTACCCTGCTATCCAGCCAGTTACTTATCCATGCGCAACTAGTTTTTACTAAGCCAAGCTCCTTTAATTTGATGATCAGTCTCCTGTGAGGCACTGTATCGAAGGCTTTTGCAAAATCTAGGTAGACCACATCCACTGCTTTTCCCTGATCAAGATTATTGCTCACTTCCTCGTAGAAGCTAAATAACTGGTAATAAATACATAATGAATAAATACATAATGAATGCCAGGAGCCAAGGTTTCCCATTGACCAGATCATCATACTGCCTCCGTCTTGCCTTTTTCCCATAGTGCATGATGCAAAAGCAAATATGATTAATCAGACCAGGCAACCTTCTTCCATTGCTTCATAGTCAATTTATGATGGTCACATGACCATTGTAGGAGCTTTCAAGGAGTGAACAGGAGTCAGCATGGGCACTCTGATCAGTCTGTGACTATGAAATCCCTTATGTAGCAAATTGTGATGCACTGTGTGTTCTGGCACTTCTTTATCATAGTTTAAAGCTATGGGTTTGCCAGCCGCACAAGCTCAATATATTAAATCAGTGTGTCTTGATCAGTAGCCCATATTCATCTCTAACATTCATGTATCTGGAAGTTATAGATGTGTTCCAGAATATGTAAGGATGTTGGGGGTGCTACCTGAGAGTGAAAACCATAGACAAATACACAGAAAATGCCTGAAGAGCACGGCACTAGACTCTCATAGGGGGAGCACTCAAACTGATCTTTGTTATATTGAGAACAAGGGTCTGTTCAGAGGGAATTAGTAAAACTTAACTTAACTTTTAATGTTAAATCATAAAAGTGAGATAGGGATACTCACAAGAATGTAAAAGGCAAAATATTTGACACACAACATTAACACACAATGTAAAAGAATCACAGGTTCCAAAAATTTGTAATATAATAATGCTCTATCACAGGTACGACTGTGCACCTTATTTTTAGTATAATAATGTTATATCACAAGTATGGCTGTGCACTTTATATATTAGATATTTAATATGGAAAAAGAGCAGGCATGGCTTTGAGATAGTGGCTTCCAGATTCTGCTGCCCCGCATCTGCTGGCGCATCAAATGCAGGGTGAGAGATCCGTACTGGCACCAGCCAATGGAAAAATACATGAATCACCTGGGTCTTGGCATGTGAATTTTCGTTTCTGCTGTCGGCTGATGGCAAAAAGCCAGTGCAGCCAATGAGAGAACTACTACACAGCGAGGCCCCTGTGATAGAAGTACAAAGTATAATTGGCTTACTTAGGCAGATAAAAATAGTATTGTGATTAAATGGCTAGATAAATGGCAGCAAGTCAGGTGAACACCATTCATGCCCTGCTATTAAAAGGGGATAACACCTTTAATGCATAGAGGCGATGTCCTGCTAATGAGATTCAATTAACGTCATCTGCAACAATTGCACATCAAAAGAATTTTGTAGGCATAAACAATGTATTTAAACTATAAAAAATGGGATATTTTGCCCTGATACAATTGGGCGCTGAACATTGTCCCAGAGTGTATATGTATAAAATTTGAATTTATTAATTATTAAGCACCTGTTTATTAACAGTTAATTATATGATAAATATTTGTATTGTATCGTTTAATTAAGCGGCTCCTAAGGGCAATCTGGATGCCTGCTAGTACAAATGCAAAAAAACTGTTTGTATAACCAAACAATTAAGGAGCGCTTTATAAAATACTTAAATTTATTCCACACAGTATTATTAATACACATTCAATTATTACTAAAACAATCAGAATAAAAAGCAGTGAATACGTATGATGTAATAAAGGGCTAATATATATTGTTGTTATTATTAGCCAATGCTGCAGTCCATTATTATAATGGTTTTTGCTATGTCCAGCTGCAGGTCCGTTGCTGGTAATATCCTGTGGCATAGCGGGCACCAGCTCTCCCCCTGCCATTCAGCATCCTCCAATCCTTGCCTACATTGATCGTTGCTGTGCCTCCAAAGCCCCGTCAGCAGACGCAGCGCTAAGGATTGTTGCTGTGCTTCAAAAGCCCTGTCAGAAGATGCAGTGCTACGGACATGGTCTGTGCCTTTCTTCCAGCTACACAGTAAGAACGGGAACATCCTACCACTGCCTGGAGCACCTGTTCTGCCTTGCCATGACAGGAATCAGCGACAATATCACAGATCGACAAAAGACAATTCTATCACAAAACAAAGGGTGAGTATAACGTACCTACCATTTAACATAAACTAAATTGGGACTGCTCATGCACAATATACCAGAGTGCCCATTTTGGACATAACAAAAACCATTATAATACGGAACCTGTGAGACGGGACGCCGGGGAGAAGGCTCCTGACGTACGTTTTGCTGGAGGGCTTTGTCGAAGGAGCTGCTTTCTCTGACAAAGCCCTCCGGCAAAACGTACATCAGGAGCCTTCTCCCCGGTGTCCCGGCTATCTGCACAGAGCAGGGTCGCCCATCTCACAGGTTCCATATACGGTCTCCTAGTCCTCCATGACTATGAAGTCAATGCTGTTTACTAAGGGCTAATGTTAGCCGCAGCTACAAGCTTATCTATCTGAGCACCTTAAGCAGGCATAATCATCTCTTATATGCATAGGTACACTGGGCAGACAGCTATAGAATATATGTGGTATACCATGGCTTTCTAGTTCAAGAACCCACGCTGATATAATCCATGGCAGTGACTGGCAATTTGATACAATTGTACTTTATTCTATCCTAGTGACCAATATATGGTTTGAACATTAAGGCACCTGCTTTTATGCATGACACCTGCATGAGAAACCCTTATTCTTGTGATAAATATGGTTTACACATATATTGGCAAGCTGCTCAATCAGATTGTGATGTCACTTAGGTGCTAAAAGGGAGGGGTAATTCTGTGTAAGAAAAAAACATTTTGTTATCCCTCTGCACACTGAGTGAAAAATAATATTAGATAATATGGAGATCTTAGTTGCGTATATCTTCAAATATAGGGTTAAGCCCCCAGGACGATGGGCAAGGCATCTCCATCACTGGGGGTCCCTAATACTAGGTATGGGTCCCGGGTGCAGGACCCCATCACATCAGCACAGGTCGGCTACCCCAGGTCAGCACACAGGTGAAAATTAATAAGGGTTAATAAGAAGCACATAAGTGCTATGTAAGTGAAGTGTGATTAAAATAATACAAAAATATATACAAAGTGATAGGGAAAATCATAAGTGTTAATAAAGTGTTAGGGTGTGCCGATCTGAAGCCGCCCAGCCATACTGACACAGGGGCCACCGCACCCATTCCATAAATAGTTACACATATGTCTGGGTCTGAATGCCCAGTGTAAGGCCAAATGATAATGGCTCCTACAGCATCTGAGAGCCAGCTTACCTGGAGACACCCCTTGCTTCTCCAATGGCACTCTGGAGTCAGCAATCCCTCCTAATGCTGACCCATCCATGCCTCTCTAACTACAATGCACATATATTGGCAAGCTGCTCAGATTGTGATGTCACTCAGGTGCTAAAAGGGAGGGGTAATTCTGTGTAAGAAAAAAACATTTTGTTAGGGAAAATTATAACTTTAACATTAAAAGTTAAGTTTTACTAATTCTCTCTGAACAGACCCTTGTTCTCAATATAACAAAGATCAGTTTGAGTGCTCCCCCTATGAGAGTCTAGTGCAGTGCTCTTCAGGCACTTTCTGTGTACCTCTCTATCATAGCCAGCATCAACTTTTTCAGCAATTTGTGCTACAGTAGCTCTTCTGTGGGCCTATTTACCAACATCCATTTTCAGGGAATATCTGCAAATCTACAGTATCCCTTGGATACTTTCTATATCTGCAGCGATCCCTCATTTTTGGTCTCAAAAGATTTCTATGGGGGCTTCTATTTCTGATATTTTACTAAAGCTCAAGAATGTGAAGCATTCCAAAACTTGGTCACGGTAGCTAACACCATCTTTAGATGGCGTTAGCCATTGTAGCCTACAGTCTACTTAGCACAAAAGTTACTGAAAAAGGGATCCTCACACAGGCATGGTCTGATGACTGAGCATATTTAGTAGGCAACAAGGAACCTACAGCACAAAGTAAAGTGCTCACATCAGCAATCACTTTACCCATTGCAGGGACAGGGTCCTATTGCATGAATACCGGCATTAAGAAATTATAATTATAGGCCAAAATCCTGATAATAAATGTGACCCTTTGGGCCAGGTGTACTAAGCCTTGGAAAGTGATAAATTTCATGGTAATAAAGTACCAACCAACCAGCTCCTAACTGCCATGTTACAGGCTGGGCTTGAAAAATGCTTAGTACATCTCCCCTTTTGTGAGAAGAGAAGTGGACTGTGCTTCAGAAATAAAAGCTGCCAGTCTGGACTCTAGTAGATACTGTACCTTCCACAGCCATTTTGAGATTGTGGACTGAGATGTTGAAAAAGCCACCCATTGCCGCTAACTGAATACCCCCCATTAAGGTGAATTTCTATTAGGTGTCAGCCTTTAGTTACAGCACAGGTTCTCAAACTCGGTCCTCAGGACCCCACACAGTGCATGTTTTGCAGGTCTCCTCACAGAATCGCAAGTGAAATAATTAGCTCCACCTGCGGACCTTTTAAAATGTGTCAGTGAGTAATTAATACACCTGTGCACTTGCCGGGTTACCTGCAAAACATGCACTGTGTGGGGGTCCTGAGGACCGAGTTTGAGAACCACTGAGTTACAGCATATCCTTGGCTGCTTTTCAGGTATTTATCATTGCACACTTGCAGATGTCATCCAGTATTATATAGACTTCGGCAATGTTTCTGTATTATTCAGGTGATGTGAACCAGACATTTGGAAAATGACATCTTCCCTTGTTTACAGTAGAAAGAAATAGACCAATGTGTGTCATGGTATATATGTTGGGATAAAACAGATTTCTGTTCCCTATACTTCGTGTACTGGAGACATGCCTTTGCATCATTATGTATAGTAGTAGTCATGGCTGCTTGGGAAGGAGTTGGTTACAGTGTTACAGGCTGCCATGTCTTTTTAAAGAACCAGCCATGATCGGAGACATTTCTGCATCAATGAAATTCTAATTCACATTCTCACACAGTAGTGGAGCTGCATTATCCTGTATATCTTCAGGTTATTAAAGTGTACCTGAACCAATATTTATAAAAAAATAGCCTTATCACTTCAATAGGAACTAAGGACTGAGACACTCTGTGATAAGATGCCTCTAGCTCCCACTGATGGCGTTAATTATCAGTAAATTGAAAGGTATGTAGTCATAATGTCGACATTTGCAGTGTCAATATCACAATGTCAACAGTTATGATGTCCATATAGTTAAAATGTCAGCATTAAACATGTCGGCAAGTGCATATTATCGACATGTTCACAATGTGGACACCTGAAATGCCGACATACTGCACAGAGTAGCAGGGTTAGGCTGTGGGAGGGGAGGTTAGGGTTAGGCACTAGGGGGAAGGTTAGGATTAGGCTGCAGGAGGGGGGGTTAGGGTTAGGCACTAGGGGAGGGTTAGGATTAGGCTCTGGGAGGGGAGGATAGGGCTAGGCACCTAGGGGAGGGTTAGGCAGTGGGAGGGGAGGATAGGGTTAGGCACTAGGGGGAGGGTTAGGCAGTGGGAGAGGAGGATAGGGTTAGGCACTAGAGGGAGGGTTAGGTTTAGGCTGTGGGAGGGTAGGTTAGTTTTAGGCACTAAGGGGAGGGTTAGGTTTAGTGGTTAGGCATACTCAATGACAGAACCGCTGCTGGGTCCACCGGAGTCACCATCAGCTGACCACCAGACACAGAAGACTTTGCTAGAGCTGCCGTACCAGGTAAATGACCGCTAGACCACCAGGGATGTTTTGTCAACATTTATGACCAGGCATAGCTGTGTGTAGGCAATGGATACATTTTATAGGGAATACACCTTATTTAGTCACTGTATTTTCTTTTAAATTTAAATTTAGAGATAAGAATCTCACAAACTTATTTCCTTACCTTTAGTAACATTGGGGTAAGTCAGACCTGATCGTAGCAGCAAATTTGTTAGCAGTTGGGCAAAAACCATGTGCACTGCAGGGGAGGCAGATATAACATGTGCAGAGAGAGTTAGATTTGGGTGTGGTGTGTTCAAACTGAAATCTAAATTGCAGTGTAAAAATAAAGCAGCCAGTATTTACCCTGCACAGAAACAAAATAACCCACCCAAATCTAACTCTCTCTGCAAATGTTATATCTGCCCCACCTGCAGTGCACATGGTTATGCCCAACTGCTAACAAATTTGTTGCTATGATCAGGTCTGAATTACCCCCTTTAATAGGAGATTTGTATTGCCTTTCCTAAGGAGGTAAAATTAAATAATGACATCAATAGCCCATAATGGATCGTCACCCAGTGACCAATCGTTAATGTATAATAGTAGAATGTGTGTTTCTTATTCAAAGACAGATTTATCTTTTCAAATTGTTGTCATAAAGTATAAGTAAACACAGTTAGGGCATACACACATACAGGAATAAATATATATATATATATATATATATATATATATATACGCACAGAGAAAAAACCACAGCACTCACCACAACAGAAGCGGGGCACAGCTATGCACTTACCACTCACAGGGTGGGGTGCATGTAACACAGCACTCTCCACCACAAAGGCGGGGTACACAGCTGTACTTACCACTCACAGGGCGGGGTGCATGTAGCCCATGACCACATCGCTCTAATAAATACAAACAAAGAACCCAGCACTCACCAAAGTAAACTCACTTATCCTCAACAATTCAATAAATAAATGATGGGGGTTTAGTTAGTGAATTGGCCAATGCACGGAAGCCTGCATACCGATTTTCAAGGTACCCCACCTTCATGCAGGTCCTACACTATCACAGAGTCTTAAAACCTGACTACTTCACCGCTGTTACACACATCATCTGCCTGCTAGATTTAATGTGTACCTGCCACACCCTTTATGGCTTTTAAAGGTACACTAGTCACCTTTTGCACTGGCTCAAAGATGATTGCTAAGGAACAGCTGAGACAGGTTCAGGATAATAAAGTCCACACAGGGGTGCATGAGAAAGCTAGTGGCCACGGTTAATAAGAGCTAACCATAGATTAACCCCGTCGTATACGCACAGAGAAAAAACCACAGCACTCACCACACCAGAAGCGGGGCACAGCTATGCACTTACCACTCACAGGGTGGGGTGCATGTAACACAGCACTCTTTACCACAAAGGAGGGGTACACAGCTGTACTTACCACTCACAGGGCGGGGTGCATGTAGCCCATGACCACATCGCTCTAATAAATACAAACAAAGAACCCAGCACTCACCAAAGTAAACTCACTTATCCTCAACAATTCAATAAATAAATGATGGGGGTTTAGTTAGTGGATTGGCCAATGTACGGAAGCCTGCATACCGATTTTCAAGGTACCCCATCTTCATGCAGGTCCTACACTATCACAGAGTCTTAAAACCTGACTACTTCACCGCTGTTACACACATCAGCTGCCTGCTAGATTTAATGTGTACCTGCCACACCCTTTATGGCTTTTAAAGGTACACCTGTCTCAGCTGTTCCTTAGCAATCATCTTTGAGCCAGTGCAAAAGGTGACTAGTGTCCCTTTAAAAGCCATAAAGGGTGTGGCAGGTACACATTAAATCTAGCAGGCAGATGATGTGTGTAACAGCGGTGAAGTAGTCAGGTTTTAAGACTCTGTGATAGTGTAGGACCTGCATGAAGGTGGGGTACCTTGAAAATCGGTATGCAGGCTTCCGTGCATTGGCCAATCCACTAACTAAACCCCCATCATTTATTTATTGAATTGTTGAGGATAAGTGAGTTTACTTTGGTGAGTGCTGGGTTCTTTGTTTGTATTTATTAGAGCGATGTGGTCATGGGCTACATGCACCCCGCCCTGTGAGTGGTAAGTACAGCTGTGTACCCCGCCTTTGTGGTGGAGAGTGCTGTGTTACATGCACCCCACCCTGTGAGTGGTAAGTGCATAGCTGTGCCCCGCTTCTGGTGTGGTGAGTGCTGTGGTTTTTTCTCTGTGCGTATACGATGGGGTTAATCTATGGTTAGCTCTTATTAACCGTGGCCACTAGTTTTCTCTTGCACCCCTGTGTGGACTTTATTATCCTGAACCTGTCTCAGCTGTTCCTTAGCAATCATCTTTGAGCCAGTGCAAAAGGTGACTAGTGTACCTTTAAAAGCCATAAAGGGTGTGGCAGGTACACATTAAATCTAGCAGGCAGATGATGTGTGTAACAGCGGTGAAGTAGTCAGGTTTTAAGACTCTGTGATAGTGTAGGACCTGCATGAAGGTGGGGTACCTTGAAAATCGGTATGCAGGCTTCCGTGCATTGGCCAATCCACTAACTAAACCCCCATCATTTATTTATTGAATTGTTGAGGATAAGTGAGTTTACTTTGGTGAGTGCTGGGTTCTTTGTTTGTATTTATTAGAGCGATGTGGTCATGGGCTACATGCACCCCGCCCTGTGAGTGGTAAGTACAGCTGTGTACCCCGCCTTTGTGGTGGAGAGTGCTGTGTTACATGCACCCCACCCTGTGAGTGGTAAGTGCATAGCTGTGCCCCGCTTCTGGTGTGGTGAGTGCTGTGGTTTTTTCTCTGTGCGTATACGATGGGGTTAATCTATGGTTAGCTCTTATTAACCATGGCCACTAGCTTTCTCATGCACCCCTGTGTGGACTTTATTATCCTGAACCTGTCTCAGCTGTTCCTTAGCAATCATCTTTGAGCCAGTGCAAAAGGTGACTAGTGTACCTTTAAAAGCCATAAAGGGTGTGGCAGGTACACATTAAATCTAGCAGGCAGCTGATGTGTGTAACAGCGGTGAAGTAGTCAGGTTTTAAGACTCTGTGATAGTGTAGGACCTGCATGAAGGTGGGGTACCTTGAAAATCGGTATGCAGGCTTCCGTGCATTGGCCAATCCACTAACTAAACCCCCATCATTTATTTATTGAATTGTTGAGGATAAGTGAGTTTACTTTGGTGAGTAAAAGAAAAGACACCTGCGCTGTGTTGTACCAGTGGGTTAATCCCTCTAATCTCTCAAAAAATCAAAATGACATAATTAATGATAGAGAAAATACAATTCAAAAAGGACAATAGGTTTTTATGTTGAATTAATAAAATAATTTATTAAAATATTTGAAAACATATAGAACTTATGACATCTATATTTGGCTAAAAAAGACTCAGTTCATGGGTCATCAGCTTAAAAAGCTCAGTTCGTGGGTCAAGGACATTCACTATTCCCCTAGGAGAATTAAATGGTACCCCAGGCTAGGATTCTCTCCAGATTACGGTCCACAGTAAGGATATTTGGTGAGTGACAACTTTTGAAAGTCCCTCTTTTAAGCACAATGTGCAAGCTTTTTCATGCAGGTAGGGATTTTTTTTCCCATCTCACCATAACAGGAGGAAGCTGGTAGCTAACATCAGCGAAACGCGTAGAGACGATACTGCTGGACAGATTTCACTGATTATCCCCTGCTAAATTGGAGAACTTTCTACTTTCGACTGACCCGGACGGCACGAATTGGTCTCTCCACCTTGGACCCAACCTGTTATGGTGAGATGGGAAAAAAATCCCTACCTGCATGAAAAAGCTTGCACATTGTGCTTAAAAGAGGGACTTTCAAAAGTTGTCACTCACCAAATATCCTTACTGTGGACCGTAATCTGGAGAGAATCCTAGCCTGGGGTATCATTTAATTCTCCTAGGGGAAAAGTGAAAGTCCTTGACCCACGAACTGAGCTTTTTAAGCTGATGACCCATGAACTGAGTCTTTTTTAGCCAAATATAGATGTCATAAGTTCTATATGTTTTCAAATATTTTAATAAATAATTTTATTAATTCAACATAAAAACCTACCGTCCTTTTTGAATTGTATTTTCTCTATCATTAATTATGTCATTTTGATTTTTTGAGAGATTAGAGGGATTAACCCACTGGTACAACACAGAGCGCAGGTGTCTTTTCTTTTGTTTTTTGTGACTATATTGGGGATTACCACCCCCTACACCAGCTGCTATTGACAGCGCACCCCATCCATATTTCTCCTTACTTTGGTGAGTGCTGGGTTCTTTGTTTGTGTGTGTGTGTGTATATATATATATATATATATATATATATATGAAAAAACCAAGAACACCCTTATCCTGCGCTGTAAAATTGCTGCCCTCTGAAACGGTCCTACTGTTAGCCAGGACCAAACCAGACAACCTCCAAAAAATGAATCAGATGGCGCTAATACTCCCTTACTTAACCAGCAATGCAATTGACCACATCAATGAATAAATATCAATTTATTAAAAGCACATATTGCTAAAAGAGATGACCCTTTCACAAACACATGGCAATGATTAGTGTCAGATGATGAAATGAAGGGTATATATTCTCTCTTCCACCCTGACGCGTTTCGTCCTTAACGGACTTCTTCAGAGGGATGATCAATACAGCTGGTAAAAACATATATATATCCATCAGTTCAGTGAATAAAAAAAATAAATTACATCTAACGAATACATGATTAATTAAATGCGGAGAGATGAGAACATTAAATCAACAGATCGTAGCTTTGGATTGAACAGAAAACATCAATTTCATTACAAATGACAGAACATGCCTACAGTTTCAACCATGTAGTACAATTTCTTATTGTTTCATACAGGTACATACCTATACAATCCAAAATTGACAATCATAGAAATTTTTAGGTCCTTAGACCATTTACCAGTACAGGTTTGTATGACAATTCTATAAAGTAATTGCACAAAGTCACTAATACATCCAAAAATAGTAGAACAAATACTAATAAGTACTCTTAAGGTGACTTACTTAAAAATTTAAGAGACCTCAGTCTTAATTCGTGAGGGTCTAATCATTAAAATCTGAAAAATAGCCCTAAAAAGGGGCAGTGTAAGTTAGTGTTAAACAATTAAATAAAAAGTGAATTATAGGTACAACTATGTACATACATACCCACTCAGGGAGAATCTCAAAAAATAATTTGTATAAATCCACAAGAGGACCACCTGAAATGGGGTGATTCAATGTGAATAAGCTTAAACAGAATGTGCATACCCTGATTCTTAATTAGTCTAAAGGGATAGTACTTACAAGTTCAAGTGTGCTCCTGTGTGCTCTCCCAAAGTGCAAGTGACTGAGGGACTAGGATAAGGGGCTTATATAGCCCATAACCATCTTACCTCACTTCCTGGACTTATTAACCAATTAAATCCAAAGTGGAATAATAAGACCTAATTATAAGGTCCAGATGTGCTGAAAAAACCTATAACTATATATATACTATCTGTCCTCCTTTTTTTTAAATTCATAATATGTACAAAATGACCATTAAAGTGGAGACAGAGTGACTTATTGTGTATTTTCGTACGACCGGAAGTGACATCACTTCCGTCCATACGACTATATGTGAGGATTAGCTTACTATACATCACCTAATAAGCATAGTTAGTTGTATAAACCAAGTAGCGCATGCAACAATTAGCCCCTCTTATCAAGGTGAACCGGGGCCCGAGATCAGAGGTATCCATCCGATCACGGGGCTCCCGGTTCACTAACATGCGTTCCACTCGGGCACTCGGTGGAGCGCACTTCCTGGTATTCACACAGGAAGTGACGTTTGCGCTCCACCAATGTCCGTGGTGGAACGCAAAACGGTGGAGCACGCCTCCTAGTGACACTATCAAAAGTGACGCCTGCGTTCCAACTAATTAACAGTGGAACGCAAAGCGTCTCTTTCTCCCTACAGGTGCAGCTTTGGAGCAGCAGTAATGGAA
The DNA here is from genome assembly GCF_028390025.1 of Pseudophryne corroboree. Lineage (NCBI taxonomy): Eukaryota > Metazoa > Chordata > Amphibia > Anura > Myobatrachidae > Pseudophryne > Pseudophryne corroboree. The sequence continues at coordinate 187,594,628 of NC_086445.1, forward strand.
TATATAACGGCACTGTACCTACTTCTCTAAGTGTATCTTAAACTGATGAGTGTGTAATTATATGATCCTACACTTCTAACTTAATAATAAGTGAACAGTGTGAATACATTTATATTAAAAGGAATGAATATGACATACATATAAATAATGGATAAAAAAATGTACAAATAATAACAATAAATGTATATATAATAAGAATATGTGATTAACAAAATATAAATTAAAAAATACAAAAATAAAAATAATTATCTATTACTAAATGTATATGAGTATATAAGATAGAATGCAAGTGCAATACATGTGAATGTGACAATACTGGGATGATATATGGGTGATATATGTGCCCTCTATCACCCATAAAGTAGATCAAAGTAAGAAATATATCCTAAACTAAACCCACTAAAGCCCTAACGTATATATGGGGTGATAAATCCTAACCTTCAACCCCTAAGTGGAGGGTATAAAATTACAAAACTGTGACTACTTTAATCTATATATAATATCATATGGGCCACTACAATTAAATTTTACATTTGAAACATACCATACGAGTATCAGAGTACATATTCGTATTTGTTCCTTACATTGCCAGTTCCGTAACAAATATACATTTGGGTATGCTAAGAATACCAAATTTTGATGACATAATTCCCACCATCTAATATTGTAATAAGACTAACATAAGATTCTTCAAGTTCTGAACCCACTAAATCCTATAAGAAGGACACGATATCTAATCCCTCATTAAGTCCCCTAGGTGCCAATGTATTAAGAGTGTAAATCCAAAAGGTCTCTCTGCGGGATAATGCTAGATCCCTGTTTCCTCCTCTACTATGCTGCTTAATAACCTCCAGTATGGTAAAACTTAGATCTTTGACCTCGGAATTATGAACTTCATTGAAGTGGTTAGGGAGATTATGGGAGAGAACTTTGTTCTTAATACTTCGTAAATGCTCTTGAATCCTAAACTTAACCTGTCTTTTGGTCTTTCCTATATAAGATAGGCCGCAGTTACAATCAATTTTATAAATTACGTATTCCGTTGTGCAAGTAGCTTTATCCCGTAGTTTGTACAAGTATCCATTATCCAGTTTGACTTGGAATTGAAATCTTGACATATGCTTACAGCATATGAAATGTTGGCACGGGTAACAGCCTCTTTGGGCACCAAATTTTATTGTAGTAGAAGTAGCAGTATCATTAATAGGCTTCAACTGGCTAGGTGCCAGCAAGTTCTTCAGGTTCTTGGCTTTTTTATATACCATATTAGGTTTTCTAGGAAGACTGGGCCCCAAAATGGGATCCTTTAATAAAATTCCCCGATGTCTTTCCATGATTTTTCTAATTTTTCCTGTGTCATGACAATATTGTGTAATGAATGGTCTATTGCAGGGGTTCTCAAACTCGGTCCTCAGGACCCCACACAGTGCATGTATTGCAGGCAACCCAGCAAGTGCACAGGTGTATTAATTACTCACTGAACCATTTTAAAAGGTCCGCAGGTGGAGCTAATTATTTCACTTGCGATTCTGTGAGGAGACCTGCAAAACATGCACTGTGTGGGGTCCTGAGGACCGAGTTTGAGAACCTGTGGTCTATTGTATTGCTTAGAATTGTTCCCAGTAACTACCTTCTCCTGAATCAATACATTCCTATCTCGAAGTGAGGCTTTTAATCTGGCTTCTTCGATAGATCCAGGGTCATAACCCCGTTCTATAAATCTCTCTTTGAGAGTATCAGTTTGTGACCAGTAGTCGGTTATTTTACTACAATTTCTCCTAATCCCAGTCTTCCTATAAAACCTAATATGGTTTATAAAAAAGCCAATAACCTGAAGAACTTGCTGGCACCTAGCCAGTTGAAGCCTATTAATGATACTGCGTTCCACTGTTAATTAGTTGGAACGCAGGCGTCACTTTTGATAGTGTCACTAGGAGGCGCGCTCCACCATTTTGTGTTCCACCGCGGACATTGGTGGAGCGCAAACGTCACTTCCTGTGTGAATACCAGGAAGTGCGCTCCACCGAGGGCCCGAGTGGAACGCATGTTAGTGAACCGGGAGCCCTGTGATCGGATGGATACCTCTGATCGCGGGCCCCGGTTCACCTTGATAAGAGGGGCTAATTGTTGCATGCGCTACTTGGTTTATACAACTAACTATGCTTATTAGGTGATGTATAGTAAGCTAATCCTCACATATAGACGTATGGACGGAAGTGATGTCACTTCCAGTCGTACAAAAATACACAATAAGTCATTCTGTCTCCACTTTAATGGTCATTTTGTACATATTATGAATTTAAAAAAAGAGGACAGATAGTATATATATAGTTACTTTAGGAGAGTACACAGGAGCACACTTGAACTTGTAAGTACTATCTCTTTAGACTAATTAAGAATCAGGGTATGCACATTCTGTTTAAGCTTATTCACATTGAATCACCCCATTTCAGGTGGTCCTCTAGTGGATTTATACAAATCATTTTTTGAGATTCTCCCTGAGTGGGTATGTATGTATATAGTTGTACCTATAATTCACTTTTTATTTAATTGTTTAACACTAACTTACACTGCCCCTTTTTAGGGCTATTTTTCAGATTTTAATGATTAGACCCTCACGAATTAAGACTGAGGTCTCTTAAATGTTTAAGTAAGTCACCTTAAGAGTACTTATTAGTATTTGTTCTACTATTTTTGGAGGTATTAGTGACTTTGTGCAATTACTTTATAGAATTGTCATACAAACCTGTACTGGTAAATGGTCTAAGGACCTGAAGATTTCTATGATTGTTAATTTTGGATTGTATAGGTATGTACCTGTATGAAACAATAAGAAATTGTACTACATGGTTGAAACTGTAGGCATGTTCTGTCATTTGTAATGAAATTGATGTTTTCTGTTCAATCCAAAGCTACGATCTGTTGATTTAATGTTCTCATCTCTCCTCATTTAATTAATCATGTATTCGTTAGATGTAATTTATTTTTTTTATTCACTGAACTGATGGATATATATATGTTTTTACCAGCTGTATTGATCATCCCTCTGAAGAAGTCCGTTAAGGACGAAACGCGTCAGGGTGGAAGAGAGAATATATACCCTTCATTTCATCATCTGACACTAATCATTGCCATGTGTTTGTGAAAGGGTCATCTCTTTTAGCAATATGTGCTTTTAATAAATTGATATTATTTATTCATTGATGTGGTGAATTGCATTGCTGGTTAAGTAAGGAAGTGAGTATTATCGCCATCTGATTCATTTTTTGTGTATATATATATATATATATATATATATAAAAGCAAGGACAGATTAAAGGCATCCACACATGGAGCGATGTGTCCTCCAGGGACACATCGCGAGTGACGGGACCTGACGGGGTGCTGACATCTGCAAGTGCACACACATGCCAATGTCAGCAACAAAGAGCTACGGTGGGAGGAGCGGGGCCATGCTGCATTCAGCAGCATGACATTGTTCACCACCTTCTAAGATCCTTCTGCATGTTGAAGGGATCTGAAGAGGTGACGAATGACTCACGGGTGCACGCATCGGCACTTAATAAATGATGTGTCGTTCCGTGCAGTCAGAAACGCCCAAATTATTTAAAATATTGTGCTGTATGCAGGCACCTTAAGGGAACAAGGCAGCAATAGTCCATGCTCTCTAGAAAGATACTCCCTATAAATAAATAAATAATTATTTTGACAGAGGTGGGTTTGCAAAGGAAAATAGTTTAGAACAGACCTGTTGCTAGGATGCACTAGTCAATAACTTCAATTATACAGGACATTTAATATAAATCTGATGGGCAACAATACCTTATCTAAACTACTGTAAAGGTACCCAGTATTTTTTGCTAATTATTTGACTTTATGATAAATAAAATTGTTATTGAAATATCCCAACTGTGAGAAGGATTATAGCCAAAGTGTAGCACATATATTCCATGGAATGCATGACTAGAATACTGCATTACTCCTCCAAGAGCTTTTCAAAAACCTAGGAGCACTGTACCCCACGTTTTGTTTTACAAGATTTCCTATATTGAAGCATGACAATTACATATGTCAACAACGATTAATTTTCCATATGATTATAATTAGAGATGAGCGGGTTCGGTTTCTCTGAATCCGAACCCGCACGAACTTCATGTTTTTTTTCACGGGTCCGAGCGACTCGGATCTTCCCGCCTTGCTCGGTTAACCCGAGCGCGCCCGAACGTCATCATGACGCTGTCGGATTCTCGCGAGACTCGGATTCTATATAAGGAGCCGCGCGTCGCCGCCATTTTCACACGTGCATTGAGATTGATAGGGAGAGGACGTGGCTGGCGTCCTCTCCATTTAGATTAGAAGAGAGAGAGAGAGATTGACCTGATTTACTGGAGATTAGGAGTACTGTAGAACTGTAGAGAGTGCAGAGTTTACTAGTGACTGACCACAGTGACCACCAGACAGTGCAGTTTTATTTAATATATCCGTTCTCTGCCTGAAAAAAACGATACACAGTGACTCAGTCACATACCATATCTGTGTGCACTGCTCAGCCCAGTGTGCTGCATCATCTATGTATATATCTGACTGTGCTCAGCTCACACATCTTATAATTGTGGGGGAGACTGGGGAGCACTGCAGTGCCAGTTATAGGTTATAGCAGGAGCCAGGAGTACATATTATTATTAAAATTAAACAGTGCACACTTTTGCTGCAGGAGTGCCACTGCCAGTGTGACTGACCAGTGACCTGACCACACTGACCACCAGTATAGTTAGTAGTATAGTATACTATATTGTGATTGCCTGAAAAAGTTAAACACTCGTATCTGACTGTGCTCAGCTCACACATCTTATAATTGTGGGGGAGACTGGGGAGCACTGCAGTGCCAGTTATAGGTTATAGCAGGAGCCAGGAGTACATATTATTATTAAAATTAAACAGTGCACACTTTTGCTGCAGGAGTGCCACTGCCAGTGTGACTGACCAGTGACCTGACCACACTGACCACCAGTATAGTTAGTAGTATAGTATACTATATTGTGATTGCCTGAAAAAGTTAAACACTTGTCGTGTGACTTCACTTGTGTGGTGTTTTTTTTTTTATTCTATAAAAAACTCATTCTGCTGACAGACAGTGTCCAGCAGGTCCGTCATTATATAATATATACCTGTCCGGCTGCAGTAGTGATATATATATATTTTTTATATCATTATTTATCATCCAGTCGCAGCAGACACAGTACGGTAGTTCACGGCTGTAGCTACCTCTGTGTCGGCACTCGGCAGTCCGTCCATAATTGTATACCACCTACCCGTGGTTTTTTTTTCTTTCTTCTTTATACATACTACTACTACATCTCTTTATCAACCAGTCTATATTAGCAGCAGACACAGTACAGTACGGTAGTCCACGGCTGTAGCTACCTCTGTGTCGGCACTGGGCAGTCCGTCCATAATTGTATACCACCTACCCGTGGTTTTTTTTTCTTTCTTCTTTATACATACATACTACTACTACTACATCTCTTTATCAACCAGTCTATATTAGCAGCAGACACAGTACAGTACGTTTTGTTTATACAACATAAAGGTGGGTGGGAGGGCCCAAGGACAATTCCATCTTGCACCTCTTTTTTCTTTTATTTTTCTTTGCGTCATGTGCTGTTTGGGGAGGGTTTTTTGGAAGGGACATCCTGCGTGACACTGCAGTGCCACTCCTAGATGGGCCCGGTGTTTGTGTCGGCCACTAGGGTCGCTTATCTTAGTCACACAGTCAGCTACCTCATTGCGCCTCTTTTTTTCTTTGCGTCATGTGCTGTTTGGGGAGTGTTTTTTGGAAGGGCCATCCTGCGTGACACTGCAGTGCCACTCCTAGATGGGCCCGGTGTTTGTGTCGGCCACTAGGGTCGCTAATCTTACTCACACAGCTACCTCATTGCGCCTCTTTTTTTCTTTGCGTCATGTGCTGTTTGGGGAGGGTTTTTTGGAAGGGACATCCTGCGTGACACTGCAGTGCCACTCCTAAATGGGCCCGGTGTTTGTGTCGGCCACTAGGGTCGCTAATCTTACTCACACAGCTACCTCATTGCGCCTCTTTTTTTCTTTGCGTCATGTGCTGTTTGGGGAGGGTTTTTTGGAAGGGACATCCTGCGTGACACTGCAGTGCCACTCCTAGATGGGCCAGGTGTTTGTGTCGGCCACTAGGGTCGCTTAGCTTAGTCATCCAGCGACCTCGGTGCAAATTTTAGGACTAAAAATAATATTGTGAGGTGTGAGGTATTCAGAATAGACTGAAAATGAGTGGAAATTATGGTTTTTGAGGTTAATAATAATATGGGATCAAAATGACCCCCAAATTCTATGATTTAAGCTGTTTTTTAGGGTTTTTTGAAAAAAACACCCGAATCCAAAACACACCCGAATCCGACAAAAAAAATTCGGTGAGGTTTTGCCAAAACGCGGTCGAACCCAAAACACGGCCGCGGAACCGAACCCAAAACCAAAACACAAAACCCGAAAAATTTCAGGCGCTCATCTCTAAATAATAGCACACACAGTAAGAATATTTACCCAATCATAACAATCTTAAATAAACAATATGTTCAAATCTGGTGTCAACCGAGAAATAAGTTTGGGAAAATGGTTTATACTCGGATCCACGTCCTCCAGCTTCTTTTATCCATTTGTAAAAATAAAAACCAAAAAAGATAGATTCAGCAAGGTTTTGATCCACCATAATCTAATCCTCAACATAAGTAATCAGGGGATCTTGAGCATATACACATGTTACATACCAGATATTCCTAAAACACTTCTATATCTGTTCTTTAAGAGGGCAGCAGGGTCTCTATAATTTTCTGATGTTTTTAAAAATTTTGGAGCCCACATTTTAACATCCCTCTGTCATTTATTTGACACCCTTTTTTGTCATCAAGCTTTACTGTTTAACGTTTCTGATATGCTTATACTTAAGATCTTCTAATTGTTTGGTAGACATTTCGGATGAGTCCAGCTTGGCTGCACCCCCTCTCCCTTTTCCCTATCCCCCCATCTGCGGACGTGGCCACTCCACATCTTGATCTCGCTCTCTTTCTGTAGACCTTACACTTCTTTTCTCTGCTCTACGGACTACGAGAAAAGGGTTTACCGGTAGTTAATTAAAGTCCTATTTTCTCTTACGTCCTAGAGGATACTAGGGTCCACATTGCTACCATGGGGATGTACCAAAGCTCCCAAACTGGGTGGGAGAGTGCTGAGGTTCCTGCAGAACTGATTGACCAAACTGAAGGTCCTCAGATGCCAAAGTATCAAACTTGTAGAACTTAGCAAATGTGTTCGAACCTGACCAAGTAGCTGCTCGGCAGAGTTGTAAAGCCGAGACACCCCGGGCAGCCACCCAGGAAGAACCCACCGACCTAGTAGAGTGGACTTGTACTTTAGGAGTCGGCAATCCTGCTGATGAATAAGCATACTGGATAGTAAGCCTGATCCAGCAAGCAATAGACTGCTTTGAAGCAGGACACCCAATTTTCTTGGGATCATAGAGAGCAAACAGCGAGTCAGATTTCCTGTGACGAGCTGTCCGCTTCACATAGATCTTCAAAGCCCTCACAACATCCAAGGACTTTGAGGTAGCAGAGGTGTCAGTAAACACCGGAACCACAATAGGTTGGTTGATATGAAACGCAGACTCCACCTTAGGAAGAAATTGCTGACGAGTTCTGAGCTCAGCTCTATCGTCATGAAAAAATCAAATAGGGGCTATTGTGAGACAACCCCCTTAGTTCGGACACCCCGCCTTGCAGAAGCTAAGGCCAATAGTGTAACGGTCTTCCACGTAAGAAACTTTACGTCAACCTCCTGTAAAGGCTCAAGCCATTCAGATTGTAGGAGCTACAATACCACGTTCAGGAAGCCAATTGTTTCTGGAAGAAAATGGATACGGACGAAATTTGGACCAACAAGGAGCCCAAACGTAGGCCCACATCCACACCCGACTGCAGAAAAAGGAGAAAACGTCCCAGTTGAAATTCCACTGCAGGAAATTTTCTGTTTTGACACCACGAGACATATTTCTGCTGCGGGGTACACTGGGCTCCACAGGGAATAACATCAGGGGTGTAGAGTAGGATCTTGATCCGAGGCACTAACAGGCTAAAAGCTTTGACTTTTCCCAGAATGCATAGCGCCTCCTCTATAACCCCACCTCCGTGCACAGGAGCTCAGTTTTCTAGTTGGTGCCATGCAGTGCAGGCATACAATAGGTCAGGGCCATAACTACGTGTGTGCCAAGTGGGCCTGGCACACAGCACAGTTGCCCTGAGGGCGCACGGCCAGCGGCATGTAATGAGTCAAATTGACTCATTACATGCCGCCTCTGCTGTGTGCGCCGTGTGCCGCCGCCGCGCTGTGGAGGAGAGAGCAGCGCCGGGCAGCAGAGAAGGAGGAGGAGGGTGGGGGACTGGAGCCGCAGCAGCGCTATTTAATTGGTAGTAAGCGCCACAGCAGCTGTCCCTTCTCCTTCCGTATTGGCTGCCCGGCGCTGCTGTGGATGCTGGGATGCGGTTCTTCCATCCCAGTATCCACAGCAGCGCCGGGCAGCCAATACGGAAGGAGAGGGGACAGCTGCAGCGGCGCTTACTACCAATTAAATAGTGCTGCTGCGGCTCCAGTCCCCCTCCCTCCTCCTCCTTGTCCGATGCCTGCACCAAGGGAGCTGCCAGCACGAGGAGCCTGTCAGCGGGGAGATGGTAAGTATTTATCTCTCTCTCTCTTTCTCTCTCTCTCTCTCTCTCTCGGGGACACCGTCTGCCGTAATGTGTAAAAAGGGGGCCTGGCTGCCGCAATGTGTAAAAAGGGGGACTGGCTGCCGTAATGTGTAAAAAGGGGACTGGCTGCCGCAATGTGTAAAAAGGGGGACTGGCTGCCGTAATGTGTAAAAAGGGGGCCTGGCCCACTGCAATGTGTAAAAAGGGGGACTGGCTGCCGTAATGTGTAAAAAGGGGACGCTGTCTGCTGTAATGTGTAAAAAGGGGACGCTGTCTGCCGTAATGTGTAAAAAGGGGGACTGTCTGCTGTAATGTGTAAAAAGGGGGACGCTGTCTGCTGTAATGTATAAAAGGGGCTCTACCTGGTGTAGTGGCGCTACTGTGCAGCGTAATTTGAATAATGGAGACTACTGTGGACCGTAGTAGGAATTGCTATTATTTTGTGGCCGCGCCCCTTCCCCCATGAAGCCACGCCCCTATATATTTTTTACGCGCCTACGGCACGCACTGCCCCTATCTTACATAAGGGGGGGGGGCGCTGATGTCGTTTCTTGAACACAGCGCTAAAATGCCTAGTTACGGCACTGCAATAGGTAGGGCTGCTCCAGCATCCCTCAGAAGAGCTTTTTTAAGTGAAAAATGAAGACTTCAAGGGCTGCAGGAGAGGCACTGTGAGTGTTAGATGTCAGTCAGACATCTCTTGCTGCAGCTCCATCACCTCCCTCAGCGGCACTGTATACTCCCGCGTCCTGGTTGCCGGGCACTTATAGCGGAGGCTCCGGTTTCAACATACAGGCACACACACAGGTAAGAGGGTCCCCAGGTGGGACCCGCTGGAAACTGCGATCCGGCGTGGCCGGTGGGAGGCAGGCTGCGTGCGCTGGCGTGAACACTGTGGCAGTACAGGGACCCCACTAGACCACCAGGGCAAGGGCACAAATTGGTTTTACTAAAAACCGTTTACTGTATGGCCCACAGTACCCAGTGGTGAAGTCCAGCAAGGGGATAAGGCTTTGACCTGTAGCCCCTCCCCCAGTCCCTGGACGCCATTTAGAGTAAATGTTCCCGCCCTGGAGCTGCATTTCTCTCTCACCCTCACTCCCTGTCAGTGTTTGGGCTCCATTAAAACAAGCTGAGCTGATCTTGGGACTGTTTGGGCAATTCCTCCTCTGTAAAGCCGTCTGCATGTCAGCGCTGTGCATTTTACAGGACACTTAAGTATTCTACATGTCTACTGACAGTGTTAGTTAAGAAAAAGTGCATTTAGTCAGGGTTATGTAGTACAAGTACCCTGTGATATACACAATATAGAAAAAAATGAAATAATAACTTAACCAGCGCTTTTCCAATTGATTCTCATACACCGTCCCGTTGTTTCAATTGGGAATATGGAAAATGAGAAGAAAGTGCATATAGTGTAACACAGTTTAATGCACATAGATTTATCAAACAACACAGTAGGATAAAACAATAGAATGTTTTTAAAATTCAACAAATTGTATAAAGTGCAGTGCAAGGCATTCTTTCTTTTCAAGGAGGCTTTCCTAGCAGGTGATATGTGGAATAATTACCAGATGTATAGGAACCGTGATATACACAGTTCAATTGCGCTTTCTAAATGGTAACTGTCGGTCCCGGGTAAATCGTCAGCACCAATGGTAATGTCCTTACCCGCCGGATTCCCTCCTCCACCTGGTGCATGGGATTATTGGAAGTGACTGATAGTGCAGCTATAAAGAAACCTTTTGATGAATATAGGGCTCAGATAAATGGTGAGTTCATTACCATATGCCCTTTTTAATGTTGATCTCAATGCTATAGGAATAGATACCTTTATATGAGGAAATCTCACCGTACGTCGGTGAGTAAGGTATATCTAACCAGCATCTATTTTCCCTAATTCTTGGTGACGATCAGTTGAACAAATTGTTTATTTAGACTCTGGGATACCCTCTGTATAAAGTTATAAGAATCGGCGTTCTGCTGACTCTAAACGTATAAAGAAAAGATACCTTTATATGAGGAAATCTCACTGTACGTCGGTGAGTAAGGTACATCAAACAAGCAGTACTTTATTGAAAACACCTTCTGATGGTTTATTGAAGAGTAACATCGGTTGAAAGATACTTTGGGTTAATTTGATAGTAACAGCGCTGCTGGTCCACTCCTTTTTTTGTTGTTTCATAGTGATTCAAGTGTTGGTACCCTTGAGAGTTGGGACCTCAGCTGCAGTTGGTTTAGGCGCAAAGGAACATCATTCTATTGAGAATTATTTTGAATTTCGCTGTCCGAAAGGACTGCAGCGTTGGAGCAGAGTAGGTTTTCCTAGCTGGGGGGGCTGCGGAAGGAAGGTATGTAGACTTACCCGCCGTAGCCTTGGATATCCTCTCATAGTGAAACCCCGCCCACTTAATGGCGCTCGGCTTCCCGCTTTTTTATTATGGCCTTGTCACAACTGAGGGCTGGTGATGGTAGCGGGAAGCCTCAGTTGTAGGTGCTGACGGGTACCTGAACTTAGGAGGTGAGATGGGACTCCTAGACATGTGCAGCGACTGCAGCACCAATGCCCGAAGGTGTGACCACGATAACTGGAGGTGACTTTAAGGTTTTTATTAAATAATAAAAGTCATAGAAGGTGCTACAAAACAATAACCATCAAAGAGAGTCTCTGAATTCTTACTGGTTTGAGACCAGCAACTTAGGAATTAGTTTAAGGTGTTTTATGATGCTTGAGATCGTAGGTGAAACATTAAAGTGATGCTAGAGATCGCAGGGACAGCACTTAGCTGTAATAGTAGATACTTGAGAACAATGAGAGCAGAGTACCACTGGAGAAAAGCTACTGGAAGCCAAGGCATATACTCTGCCAATGCAGGGTACAATAGCAAGAGAGTCAGGCTGCACCACAGAGTATAATCACAGGAGAAGCAGGCTGCACCGCAGAGTATATTCACAGGAGAGTCAGGCTGCACTGCAGAGTATAGTCACAGGGAAGTCAGGCTGTACTGCAGAGTGTAACCACAGTTGAAGCAGGCTGCACCGCAGAGTATAACCACAGGAGAAGCAGGCTGCACTGCAGAGTATAATCTCAGGGGAGTCAGGCTGTACCGCAGAGAGTAACCACAGGAGAGTCTCTAGTGAAGCTGAAGACTGGAATCACTGGAAAGACAATTGAAGCACTGACAATTTCCTGGGTGCTGGGACAGGATATTTATACCTGCTGGTGAGCAGGCATTGGCTGACAATTAGACACAGGCACCAGCAGCGCTGCAGATTGGTGAGAATGACATGTGATTTTATCCAACATGGCTGCGCCCTTGACAGAGTTTGAAGGGGAAAGAACCATGTGCCAAACAACAATGGCGGCGGAGGCCGCAGCAGCAGAAGACTCCACGCTCTCCCACATACGCACAGCGGCCACAGGGATGACGGCGGTGACGGCGGCACACAGAAGACGCCACACTCAGCTTCTATGCGGCAAGATCACGGGTGCGGCGGTGACGGCCGCGATGGGGCTGAGAGCGCCATACTAAGCTAAGTGAAAACACTAAGAAGGCCGCTGAGCCAGCGATGCGGGTAACACAAAAATGAAATGTAAAACAAAACATAGTTATGACCCGGCCCTGGCACGCTGAGCCAATCTCAGGAGGCACCTAACTGGTAGAAAATGGTGTCCAGTTACCCGGATCCTGACAGGCCTGAGGTAGTTTTTATGCCTAACAGAGGGCTAAAACCCTTGTTAGGTATGATAGCCAGTGTGGGTATGCATTGGTGGCTCAGCAAGCCCCTCACAGCGGGACCCACGTCTGTGTATGTCCTCTGAGCCCCCTGGAGTGCAGCCTGCACTCAGAGCTGCACTCCTACCCTTGTGCCGCCATTTTTGCCGGCGACCCGCTAACCGGGAAGCCGGCGCTGTACTCACCACTCTTCTATCTTCTGGCTCTGTTAGGGGTGGCGGCGCGCTGCAGGAGGGTACGCTCGCCGTGGTGGGGCTTGCGAATGACTCCCTCAGGAGCTCAGTGTTCTGTCAGCAGAGAAATGGGACCATTAACTCTTTAGGAAGTTGGGCTGTTCTCCCCCCTAAGTCCCACGAAGCAGGCAGTCTGGTGCCAATCAGCCCTGCCTGAAAACAACAAACAGAAAATAAATGCAGAAAACTCTTCAGGAGCTTCCCTAAGCGTGACCGACTCCTTCGGGCACATTTTCTAAACTGAGTCTGGTAGGAGGGGCATAGAGGGAGGAGGCAGTGCACGCTATTGATTTCTTAAAGTGCCCAAGGTTCCTAGTGGACCCGTCAATATACCCCATGGTACTAATGTGGACCCCAGTATCCTCTAGGACGTAAGAGAAAAATAAATAAATAATGGGGACAAACAGATAACTGGTATATGTGGGAGATTACATGAGTTAGCATAAGTAGTAAGCAGGATGCCGCCAGGGCCGGATTAAGGGCTAGATATGCCTGGAGAAGTGGAAGTGGGATTGTTGCTGTGTTTCCCTCCTCCCAGCGAGAGCAGGACGGGATCCCGGGACTCGCAGATGTTGGTTATTTAAGAAATCCACAAGCCAAATGTTACATTTTATATTGTTTTATTGAATTGTATTAAAGTATCTGTTTCTGCAATTTCCTTCACTGTGCGCAGTTTTTTTATACTTTACATGTTTTAAACTTTATACTCAATATTGACTGTAAGAAAATAAATATATGTAATTGTTACACGTGGCATTATATTTATCTTTTATGCACCCGTGAACCCCAAGCGCAGTTGGTTTATTCTAGATTGTCCGTATAATTTTAAACTTACAGGGGTTTATTCCCAACAGCGAATTGGGGTCACAGCTGCGTAATTAAAATTACTTACTATTGATTATTTTTGTTTGAACATTAGCGCCTAGGTTTTTTTTAAATTACTAGAAGTGCCTAGGGCTGAAAATGTTCAAGGGCCTATACTGAGAAGGGGAGGAGCTGCAACCAGTGCTGTGTGGGTGTGGTCAGTGCTATGTGGGTGTGGTCAGTGAGATGTCGGTGTGTACACCCCCTACGCTATTAGCCCCTCTGTCTACTTAATTACTGATATTAAAAAAATCCATAATTTTGTGAGGAAACTAGAAAAACGATTTTGTCATCATGCTGCCACGATGAAGGGTCTATTCTTATGTGGATGCCTGGAGCTGTAGCCCCAACCACCCATTGTTAATCTGGCCCATTATGCCACAGATGTGTCCAACTCAGAATTAAGCTGGGTACACACTTAATGATGTGTACCCAGTGACGTCGGCATTGACGGGAACCAGCAGGGGGCTGGCATCGGCAAGTGCAACGATAGTGGCGGCTATGCTGCATTCGACAGCATGGCCCTCGCTAGCTACATCTTGCATGCATGACCGATGGAGGATGTCACTGACGACGCATGGAAGTGCACATCATCAGCGACATAGCAGGTACACACTAGACAATGTACCTGATATGTCAGCCCGATCCGCCGGATCGGACAACATATCGTCTCGTGTGTACCCAGCATTAGCTCCATGTCCTCCCAACTTCTGTTGTATAAATTGGCCAGTTCAGCCTGTTTGCAGCACAGTCTTCCTTTGGAAACATAGAATTTGACGGCAGATAAGAACCACTTGGCCCATCTTGTGTGCCCCTTTTTTTTTAACCATAAATTTACCTCAAACCTTATTTAATCCTTATTTATTTGTAAGGAAATCATTATGTCTATCCCATGCATGTTTAAATTGCTCTACTGTCTTAGCCTCTATCACCTTTAATGCATACCTCCCAACAGTCCTGATTTTCACGGGATAGTCCAAGTTTTTGGAACTGTACTGCTGTCCCACCCGCGGACTGCAGTGCCTTGCGTGGATGGGGGCGCAGTTGGGAGGCTCCTGTCACTCGCTGCTCTGGTTAGCAGAGCAACGGTGAATAGATGCTATGTGCATGCACACAACATTTATTCACGTGAGACAGAGGGACTGGGGCTGGGCATGCCCCCTAAGTGATGAAAACGGTGGCCTGGCTCGCAATCATAGTATTCCCAAAAAGCCATGCCCCCTTTCCATAGGCCATGCCCCCTTTTCGGTCATGCGCAGCTTTGCCGATGTTAGGATGTATGCTAATGGTAGAGGCTAGATCCAAGTGGCCTAAGGGACCTTTTCCGTCAGGGGGAGGAGCCACAACACAAGGGGGAGGAGCTACGCCAGCGGTACAGTTGGTCTAGTATCCACACCACCAACTATTATCTTTAGTAATTAGGTGGCGAGCGAAGCGAGCCACCGTGCCCGAAGCGTGGCGAGCGAAGCGAGCCCGCGAGGGTACTTTTCAGGTACCTTGTTCGGCCGCAGCTCCTCCCCCTGGTGACAGGTCTCCTCCCCTAGATACGTCAGAAGGTCCCTTCTCCCACTCCAATATAGAACCAACCGTATGCTAATGGCAGGCTATTCCACTTGTCCACTACCCTTTCTGTGAAGTAATTTTTCCTTAACTTACCACTGAACCTACCTCCCTCCAGTCTCAGTGCATGTCTTCATGTTCTAATACGTCTCTCCATTTGAAGAATGTTTCCCTCCTGGACTTTGTTAAAACCCTGGATATATTTGAAAGTTTATATCATGTCTCCCCTTTCCCTTCTCTGTTCCAAACTATGCATATTGAGATCTTTTAGTCTTTCCGATTAGATTTTGTGATGTACAGTAGGACATGCACCATTTTTGTTGCACTTTTTTGTACAGTCTCTTCTGTATTAATATCCTTCAGAAGATAACCTCCAGAATTAGACACAGTATTCTAGATGAGGCCGTACCAATGACCTATACAGTGGCATTATTACTTCTTTCTCTTTCTTTCTTTCTTTCTTTCTTTCTTTCTTTCTTTCTTTCTTTCTTTCTTTCTTTCTTTCTTTCTTTCTTTCATTTATTCCTCTCCCAATGCAGCCAAGCATCTGACTAGCCTTCCTCGTTGCTTACCTGTGTAACCCTGATTTAGGGTTTAAACAACACTTATACTGAGGTAGTTATAATATGGTGACTAAAATGGAGTATAAGCATATATATTATTCATATAAAAGTTAATGGATGTTGTAATACTGTATGCATGTTGTGAGGTAAATAATAAGAATTTACTTACCGATAATTCTATTTCTCGGAGTCCGTAGTGGATGCTGGGGTTCCTGAAAGGACCATGGGGAATAGCGGCTCCGCAGGAGACAGGGCACAAAAAGTAAAGCTTTAGGATCAGGTGGTGTGCACTGGCTCCTCCCCCTATGACCCTCCTCCAAGCCTCAGTTAGGTACTGTGCCCGGACGAGCGTACACAATAAGGAAGGATTTATCAATCCCAGGTAAGACTCATACCAGCCACACCAATCACACTGTACAACCTGTGATCTGAACCCAGTTAACAGTATGATAACAGCGGAGCCTCTGAAAAGATGGCTCACAACAATAATAACCCGATTTTTGTAACTATGTACAAGTAATGCAGATAATCCGCACTTGGGATGGGCGCCCAGCATCCACTACGGACTCCGAGAAATAGAATTATCGGTAAGTAAATTCTTATTTCTCTATCGTCCTAAGTGGATGCTGGGGTTCCTGAAAGGACCATGGGGAATAGCGGCTCCGCAGGAGACAGGGCACAAAAGTAAAGCTTTTACAGGTCAGGTGGTGTGTACTGGCTCCTCCCCCTATGACCCTCCTCCAGACTCCAGTTAGATTTTTGTGCCCGGCCGAGAAGGGTGCAATTCTAGGTGGCTCTCATAAAGAGCTGCTTAGAGAGTTTAGCTTAGGTTTTTTATTTTACAGTGATTCCTGCTGGCAACAGGATCACTGCAACGAGGGACAGAGGGGAGAAGAAGTGAACTCACCTGCGTGCAGGATGGATTGGCTTCTTGGCTACTGGACATGAAGCTCCAGAGGGACGATCACAGGTACAGCCTGGATGGTCACCGGAGCCACGCCGCCGGCCCCCTCACAGATGCTGAAGCAAGAAGAGGTCCAGAATCGGCGGCTGAAGACTCCTGCAGTCTTCTTAAGGTAGCGCACAGCACTGCAGCTGTGCGCCATTTTCCTCTCAGCACACTTCACACGGCAGTCACTGAGGGTGCAGGGCGCTGGGAGGGGGGCGCCCTGGGAGGCAAATGAAAACCTTTAAAAAGGCTAAAAATACCTCACATATAGCCCCAGAGGCTATATGGAGATATTTACCCCTGCCTAAATGTACTAAATAGCGGGAGACGAGCCCGCCGAAAAAGGGGCGGGGCCTATCTCCTCAGCACACGGCGCCATTTTCTGTCACAGCTCCGCTGGTCAGGAAGGCTCCCAGGTCTCTCCCCTGCACTGCACTACAGAAACAGGGTATAACAGAGAGGGGGGGCAAAATAAATGGCAATATATATTAATATAAAAGCAGCTATAAGGGAGCACTTAATCATAAGGCTATCCCTGTCATATATAGCGCTTTTTGGTGTGTGCTGGCAGACTCTCCCTCTGTCTCCCCAAAGGGCTAGTGGGTCCTGTCTTCGTATAGAGCATTCCCTGTGTGTCTGCTGTGTGTCGGTACGTGTGTGTCGACATGTATGAGGACGTTATTGGTGTGGAGGCGGAGCAATTGCCAAATATGAGGATGTCACCTCCTAGGGGGTCGACACCAGAATGGATGCCTTTATTTGTGGAATTACGGGATAGCGTCAACTCGCTTAAGCAGTCGTTTGCCGACATGAGGCGGCCGGACACTCAATTAGTGCCTGTCCAGGCGCCTCAAACACCGTCAGGGGCTGTAAAACGCCCCTTGCCTCAGTCGGTCGACACAGACCCAGACACAGGCACTGATTCCGGTGGTGAAGGTGACGAATCAATATTTTCCAGTAGGGCCACACGTTATATGATTTTGGCAATAAAGGAGATGTTACATTTAGCTGATACTACAGGTACCACTAAACAGGGTATTATGTGGGGTGTGAAAAAACTACCAGTAGTTTTTACCGAATCAGAAGAATTAAATGACGTGTGTGATGAAGCGTGGGGTGCCCCGATAAAAAACTGCTAATTTCAAAGAAGTTATTGGCTTTATACCCTTTCCCGCCAGAGGTTAGGGAGCGCTGGGAAACACCTCCTAGGGTGGACAAAGCGCTAACACGCTTATCAAAACAAGTGGCGTTACCCTCTCCTGAGACGGCCGCACTTAAAGATCCATCAGATAGGAGGATGGAAAATATCCAAAAAGGTATATACACACATGCAGGTGTTATACTACGACCAGCTATTGCGACTGCCTGGATGTGCAGTGCTGGGGTAGTTTGGTCAGAGTCCCTGATCGAAAATATTGATACCCTGGACAGGGACAATATTTTACTGTCGTTAGAACAAATAAAGGATGCATTTCTTTATATGCGTGATGCACAGGGAGATATCTGCACACTGGCATCACGGGTAAGTGCTATGTCCATTTCGGCCAGAAGAGCTTTATGGACACGACAGTGGACAGGCGATGCGTAGAGGAGTTATTTGGGGTCGGTCTATCGGATTTGGTGGCCACGGCTACGGCCGGGAAATCCACCTTTCTACCTCAAGTCACTCCCCAACAGAAAAAGGCACCGACCTTTCAACCGCAGCCCTTTCGTTCCTTTAAAAATAAGAGAGCAAAGGGCTATTCATATCTGCCACGAGGCAGAGGACGAGGGAAGAGACAGCAACAGGCAGCTCCTTCCCAGGAACAGAAGCCCTCCCCGGCTTCTACAAAAGCCTCAGCATGACGCTGGGGCTTCGCAAGCGGACTCGGGGGCGGTAGGCGGTCGTCTCAAGAATTACAGCGCGCAGTGGGCTCACTCGCAGGTAAATCCCTGGATCCTGCAGATAATATCTCAGGGGTACAGGTTGAAATTAGAGACAGAGCCACCTCGCCGTTTCCTGAAGTCTGCTTTACCAACGTCCCCCTCAGAAAGGGAGACGGTTTTGGAAGCCATTCACAAGCTGTATTCTCAGCAGGTGATAGTCAAGGTACCTCTTCTACAACAAGGGAAGGGGTATTATTCCACTCTTTTTGTGGTACCGAAGCCGGATGGCTCGGTAAGGCCTATTCTAAATCTGAAGTCCTTGAACCTGTACATAAAGAAGTTCAAGTTCAAGATGGAGTCACTCAGAGCAGTGATAGCGAACCTGGAAGAAGGGGACTTTATGGTATCCTTGGACATCAAGGATGCGTATCTCCACGTTCCAATTACCCCTCACACCAGGGGTACCTCAGGTTCGTTGTACAAAACTGTCACTATCAGTTTCAGACGCTGCCGTTTGGTTTGTCCACGGCACCTCGGGTCTTTACAAAGGTAATGGCCGAGATAATATTTCTTCTTCGAAGAAAAGGCGTATTAATTATCCCATACTTGGACGATCTCCTAATAAGGGCAAGGTCCAGAGAACAGCTAGAGATGGGTTTAGCACTATCTCAAGAGGTGCTAAAGCAGCACGGATGGATTCTGAATATTCCAAAATCCCAATTAATGCCGACAACTCGTCTGCTGTTCCTGGGGATGATTCTGGACACAGTTCAGAAAAAGGTTTTTCTTCCCGAAGAAAAAGCCAAGGAGTTATCTGACCTGGTCAGGAACCTCCTAAAACCAGGAAAGGTGTCTGTACATCAATGCACAAGAGTCCTGGAAAAAAAAAAAAAAAAAAAAAAAAATGGTAGCTTCTTACGAAGAAATCCCTTTCGGCAGATTCCATGCAAAGGGATCTGTTGGACAAATGGTCAGGGTCGCATCTTCAGATGCACCTGCGGATAACCCTGTCGCCGAGGACAAGGGTATCCCTTCTGTGGTGGTTGCAGGAGGCTCATCTATTGGAGGGCCGCAGATTCGGCATGCAGGATTGGATCCTGGTGACCACGGATGCCAGCCTGAGAGGCTGGGGAGCAGTCACACAGGGAAGAAATTTCCAGGGAGTGTGGTCGAGCCTGAAAAAGTCTCTTCACATAAGCATTCTGGAACTAAGAGCAATCTACAATGCTCTAAGCCAGGCGGAACCTCTGCTTCAAGGAAGACCGGTGTTGATCCAGTCGGACAACATCACGGCAGTCGCCCATGTAAACAGACAGGGCGGCACAAGAAGCAGGAGGGCAATGGCAGAAGCTGCCAGGATCCTTCGCTGGGCGGAGAATCACGTGATAGCACTGTCAGCAGTATTCATCCCGGGCGTGGACAACTGGGAAGCAGACTTCCTCAGCAGACACGACCTTCACCCGGGAGAGTGGGGACTTCATCCAGAAGTTTTCCACATGCTATTAAACCGTTGGGTAAAACCAATGGTGGACATGATGGCGTCTCGCCTCAACAAAACACTGGACAGATATTGCGCCAGGTCAAGAGATCCGCAGGCAATAGCTGTGGACGCGCTGGTAACACCTTGGGTGTACCAGTCGGTATATGTGTTTCCTCCTCTGCCTCTCATACCAAAGGTATTGAGGATTATACGGCAAAGAGGAGTAAGACTAGTGGCTCCGGATTGGCCAAGAAGGACTTGGTACCCGGAACTTCAAGAGATGGTCACGGACGATCCGTGGCCTCTACTTCTGAGAAGGGACCTGCTTCAGCAGGGTCCTTGTCTTTTTCAAGACTTACCGCGGCTGCGTTTGACGGCATGGCGTTTGAATGCCAGATCCTAAAAGGAAAAGGCATTCCGGAAGAAGTCATTCCTACCTTGATAAAGGCAAGGAAGGAAGTCACCGCGAAGCATTATCGCCGTATTTGGCGAAAATATGTTGCGTGGTGCGAGCAGCGGAGTGCTCCGATGGAGGAATTTCAACTGGGTCGTTTTCCTACATTTCCTGCAATCAGGATTGTCTATGGGTCTCAAATTGGGATCTATTAAGGTTCAAATTTCGGCCATATCAATATTCTTCCAAAAAGAATTGGCCTCAGTCCCTGAGGTCCAGATTTTTATCAAAGGAGTACTGCATATACAGCCTCCTGTGGTGCCTAAGGTGGCACCGTGGGATCTAAATGTAGTTTTAGATTTCCTCAAATCCAATTGGTTTGAACCACTAAAGAATGTGGATTTGAAATATCTCACATGGAAAGTGACTATGTTACTGGCCCTGGCTTCGGCCGGGAGAGTATCTGAACTGGCGGCTTTGTTTTATAAAAGCCCTTATTTAATTTTCCATTCGACATAGGGCAGAGCGGCGGACGCGTCCGCATTTTCTCCCTAAGGTGGTATCAGCGTTTCACCTGAACCAGCCTATTGTAGTGCCTGCGGCTACAGACGACTTGAAGGACTCCAAGTTGTTGGACGTTGTCAGAGCCTTAAAAATATACATTTAAAGGACGGCTGGAGTCAGAAAATCTGACTCGCTGTTTATACTGTATGCACCCAACAAGTTGGGTGCACCTGCTTCTAAGCAGTCGATTGCTCGTTGGATTTGTAACAAAATTCAACTTGTACATTCTGTGGCAGGCCTGCCACAGCCTAAATCTGTTAAGGCCCATTCCGCAAGGAAGGTGGGCTCATCTTGGGCGCCTGCCCGAGGGGTCTCGGCATTACAACTCTGCCGAGCAGCTACGTGGTCAGGGGAGAACACGTTTGTAAATTTTTACAAATTTGATACCCTGGCAAAGGAGGACCTGGAGTTCTCTCATTCGGTGCTGCAGAGTCATCCGCACTCTCCCGCCCGTTTGGGAGCTTTGGTATAATCCCCATGGTCCTTTCAGGAACCCCAGCATCCACTTAGGACGATAGAGAAAATAAGAATTTACTTACCGATAATTCTATTTCTCGGAGTCCGTAGTGGATGCTGGGCGCCCATCCCAAGTGCGGATTATCTGCAATACTTGTACATAGTTATTGTTAACTAATTCGGGTTATTGTTTAGGAAGCCATCTTTCAGAGGCTCCTCTGTTATCATACTGTTAACTGGGTTTAGATCACAAGTTGTACGGTGTGATTGGTGTGGCTGGTATGAGTCTTACCCGGGATTCAAAATCCTCCCTTATTGTGTACGCTCGTCCGGGCACAGTACCTAACTGGAGTCTGGAGGAGGGTCATAGGGGGAGGAGCCAGTACACACCACCTGACCTGTAAAAGCTTTACTTTTGTGCCCTGTCTCCTGCGGAGCCGCTATTCCCCATGGTCCTTTCAGGAACCCCAGCATCCACTACGGACTCCGAGAAATAGAATTATCGGTAAGTAAATTCTTATTTTTCTCTATCGTCCTAGTGGATGCTGGGGTTCCTGAAAGGACCATGGGGATTATACCAAAGCTCCCAAACGGGCGGGAGAGTGCGGATGACTCTGCAGCACCGAATGAGAGAACTCCAGGTCCTCCTTAGCCAGGGTATCAAATTTGTAGGATTTTACAAACGTGTTTGCCCCTGACTAAATAGCCGCTCGGCAAAGTTGTAAAGCCGAGACCCCTCGGGCAGCTGCCCAAGATGAGCCCACCTTCCTTGTGGAATGGGCATTTACATATTTTGGCTGTGGCAGGCCTGCCACAGAATGTGCAAGCTGAATTGTATTACACATCCAACTCGCAAAAGTCTGCTTAAAAGCAAGAGCACCCAGTTTGTTGGGTGCATACAGGATAACAGCAAGTCAGTTTTCCTGACTCCAGCCGTCCTGGAACCTATATTTTCAGGGCCCTGACCACATCTAGCAACTTGGAGTCCTCCAAGTCCCTAGTAGGCGCAAGACACCACAATAAGCTGGTTCAGGTGAAACACTGACACCACCTTAGGGAGAGAACTGGGGACGTGTCCGCAGCTCTGCCCTGTCCGAAAGGACAAACAGATATGGGCTTTTTTGAGAAAAAAACCACCAATTTGACACTCGCCTGGTCCAGGCCAGGTCCAAGAGCATGTTCACTTTTCATGTGAGATGCTTCAAATCCACAGATTTGACTGGTTTTAAACCAATGTGTTTTGAGGAATCCCAGAACTACGTTGAGATCCCACAGTGCCACTGGAGGCACAAAAGGGGGTTGTATATGCAATACTCCCTTGACAAACTTCTGGACTTCAGGAACTGAAGCCAATTCTTTCTGGAAGAAAAATCGACAGGGCCGAAATTTGAACCTTAATGGACCCCAATTTGAGGCCCATAGACACTCCTGTTTGCAAGAAATGCAGGAATCGACCGAGTTGAAATTTCTTCGTGGGGCCTTCCTGGCCTCACACCACGCAACATATTTTCGCCACATGTGGTGATAATGTTGTGCGGTCACCTCCTTTCTGGCTTTGACCAGGGTAGGAATGACCTCTTCCTGAATGCCTTTTCCCTTAGGATCCGGCGTTCCACCGCCATGCCGTCAAACGCAGCTGCGGTAAGTCTTGGAACAGACATGGTACTTGCTGAAACAAGTTCCTTCTTAGCGGCAGAGGCCATAAGTCCTCTGTGAGCATCTCTTGAAGTTCCGGGTACCAAGTCCTTCTTGGCCAATCCGGAGCCATGAGTATAGTTCTTACTCCTCTACGTCTTATAATTCTCAGTACCTTAGGTATGAAAAGCAGAGGATGGAACACATACACCGACTGGTACACCCACGGTGTTACCAGACCGTCCACAGCTATTGCCTGAGGGTCTCTTAACCTGGCGCAATACCTGTCCCGTTTTTTGTTCAGACGGGACGCCATCATGTCCACCTTTGGTAATTCCCAACGGTTTACAATTATGTGGAAAACTTCCCCATGAAGTTCCCACTCTGCCGGGTGGAGGTCGTGCCTACTGAGGAAGTCTGCTTCCCAGTTTCCATTCCCGGAATGAAACACTGCTGACAGTGCTATCACATGATTTTCCGCCCAGCGAAAAGTCCTTGCAGTTTTTGCCACTGCCCTCCTGCTTCTTGTGCCGCCCTGTCTATTTACGTGGGCGACTGCCGTGATGTTTTATCCCACTGGATCAATACCGGCTGACCTTGAAGCAGAGGTCTTGCTAAGCCTAGAGCATTATAAATTTACCCTTAGCTATATTTATGTGGAGAAAAATCTCCAGACTTGATCACACTCCCTGGAAATTTTTTCCTTGTGTGACTGCTCCCCAGCCTCTCGGGCTGGCCTCCGTGGTCACCAACATCCAAAACTGAATGCCGAATACGCGGCCCTCTAGAAGATGAGCACTCTGTAACCACCACAGGAGAGACACCCTTGTCCTTGGATATAGGGTTATCCGCTGATGCATCTGAAGATGCGATCCGGACCATTTGTCCAGCAGATCCCACTGAAAAGTTCTTGCATGAAATCTGCCGACTGGAATTGCTTCGAAGGAAGTCACCATTTTTTTACCATGGCCCTTGTGCAATGATGCACTGATTTTAGGAGGTTCCTGACTAGCTCGGATAACTCCCTGGCTTTCTCTTCCGGGAGAAACACCTTTTTTCTGGACTGTGTCCAGAATCATCCCTAAGCACAGGAGACTTGTTGTCGGGATCAGCTGCGATTTTGGAATATTTAGAATCCACCCCTGCTGTTGTAACAGTATCCGAGATAGTGCTACTCCGACCTCCAACTGTTCCCTGGACTTTGCCCTTATCAGGAGATCGTCCAAGTAAGGGATAATTAAGACGCCTTTTCTTCGAAGAAGAACCATCATTTCGGCCATTACCTTGGTAAAGACCCGGGGTGCCGTAGACAATCCAAACGGCAGCGTCTGAAACTGATAGTGACAGTTCTGTACCACGAACCTGAGGTACCCTTAGTGATAAGGGCAAATTTGGGACATGGATCCCGGTTCGTTATCACTGCTCTGAGTGACTCCATCTTGATTTGAACCTTTGTAAGTGTTCAAATTTTTTTAGATTTAGAATAAGTCTCACCTAGCCTTCTGGCTTCAGTACCACAATATAGTGTGGAATAATACCCCTTTTCTTGTTGTAGGAGGGGTAATTTAATTATCACCTGCTGGGAATACAGCTCGTGAATTTTTTTTTTTTTTCCATACTGCCTCCTTGTCGGAGGGAGACCTTGGTAAAGCAGACTTCAGGAGCCTGCGCAGGGGAAACGTCTCGACATTCCAAACTGTACCCCTGGGATACTACTTGTAGGATCCAGGGGTCCTGTACGGTCTCAGCGTCATGCTGAGAGCTTGTCAGAAGCGGTGGAAACGCTTCTGTTCCTGGGAATGGGCTGCCTGCTGCAGTCTTCTTCCCTTTCCTCTATCCCTGGGCAGATATGACTCTTATAGGGACGAAAGGACTGAAGCTGAAAAGACGGTGTCTTTTTCTGCAGAGATGTGACTTAGGGTAAACACGGTGGATTTTCCAGCAGTTGCCGTGGCCACCAGGTCCGATGGACCGACCCCAAATAACTCCTCTTCCTTTATACGGCAATACACCTTTGTGCCGTTTGGAATCTGCATCACCTGACCACTGTCGTGTCCATAAACATCTTCTGGCAGATATGGACATCGCACTTACTCTTGATGCCAGAGTGCAAATATCCCTCTGTGCATCTCGCATATATAGAAATACATCCTTTAAATGCTCTATAGTCAATAAAATACTGTCCCTGTCAAGGGTATCAATATTTTTAGTCAGGGAATCCGACCAAGCCACCCCAGCTCTGCACATCCAGGCTGAGGCGATCGCTGGTCGCAGTATAACACCAGTATGTGTGTATATACTTTTTATGATATTTTTCCAGCCTCCTGTCAGCTGGCTCCTTGAGGACGGCCCTATCTATAGACGGTACCGCCACTTGTTCTGATAAGCGTGTGAGCGCCTTATCCACCCTAAGGGGTGTTTCCCAACGCGCCCTAACTTCTGGCGGGAAAGGGTATACCGCCCATATTTTCTATCGGGGGGAACCCACGCATCATCACACACTTCATTTAATTTATCTGATTCAGGAAAAACTACGGTAGTTTTTTCACATCCCACATAATACCCTCTTTTGTGGTACTTGTAGTATCAGAAATATGTAACACCTCCTTCATTGCCCTTAACGTGTGGCCCTAATAAGGAATACGTTTGTTTATTCACCGTCGACACTGGATTCAGTGTCCCTGTCTGTGTCTGTGTCGACCGACTAAAGTAAACGGGCTTTTTAAAAAAAACCCTGACGGTGTTTTTGAGACGTCTGGACCGGTACTAATTGTTTGTCGGCCGTCTCATTTCGTCAACCGACCTTGGCGCGTGTTGACATTATCACGTAATTCCCTAAATAAGCCATCCATTCCGGTGTCGACTCCCTAGAGAGTGACATCACCATTACAGGCAATTGCTCCGCCTCCTCACCAACATCGTCCTCATACATGTCGACACACACGTACCGACACACAGCACACACACAGGGAATGCTCTGATAGAGGACAGGACCTACTAGCCCTTTGGGGAGACAGAGGGAGAGTTTGCCAGCACACACCAAAAACGCTATAATTATATAGGGACAACCTTATATAAGTGTTTTCCCTTATAGCATCTTTTTTATATATTTCTAACGCCAAATTAGTGCCCCCCCTCTCTGTTTTAACCCTGTTTCTGTAGTGCAGTGCAGGGGAGAGCCTGGGAGCCTTCCCTCCAGCCTTTCTGTGAGGGAAAATGGCGCTGTGTGCTGAGGAGATAGGCCCCGCCCCTTTTTCGGCGGCCTCGTCTCCCGCTCTTAACGGATTCTGGCAGGGGTTAAATATCTCCATATAGCCCCCGGAGGCTATATGTGAGGTATTTTTAGCCAAAAAAGGTTTTCATTTGCCTCCCAGGGCGCCCCCCTCCCAGCGCCCTGCACCCTCAGTGACTGCCGTGTGAAGTGTGCTGAGAGGAAAATGGCGCACAGCTGCAGTGCTGTGCGCTACCTTAAGAAGACTGAGGAGTCTTCTGCCGCCGATTCTGGACCTCTTCTTGTTTCAGCATCTGCAAGGGGGCCGGCGGCGAGGCTCCGGTGACCATCCAGGCTGTACCTGTGATCGTCCCTCTGGAGCTAATGTCCAGTAGCCAAGAAGCCAATCCATCCTGCACGCAGGTGAGTTCACTTCTTCTCCCCTAAGTCCCTCGTTGCAGTGATCCTGTTGCCAGCAGGACTCACTGTAAAATAAAAAACCTAAGCTAAACTTTTCTAAGCAGCTCTTTAGGAGAGCCACCTAGATTGCACCCTTCTCGGCCGGGCACAAAAATCTAACTGAGGCTTGGAGGAGGGTCATAGGGGGAGGAGCCAGTGCACACCACCTGATCCTAAAGCTTTACTTTTTGTGCCCTGTCTCCTGCGGAGCCGCTATTCCCCATGGTCCTTTCAGGAACCCCAGCATCCACTAGGACGATAGAGAAAATACAGTTCACAGATATGTAATTGTATGTACATTGATGTAAATGTAGTGGTGAATACAATTAAGGCTTATTTTATGGTTTCACAGTGTATCTAAAGGGTTAATGTCCTTGTGCTCCTAACTGTCAATCACCTAGTGGGGTGATTGCCAGTGGGCGGAGCATCACCTCAGAGTGGGTCATGTGACTACTAGAGAGGGGTGGGGAGGTGCTGTGAGTATAGCTGAGGGAGAGACTGCATATCCCTTGGTGAGAGGACATAGTTTTTTGTTGCTCCGGCCGTCGCTCGCATTAGAGCTGAGCGGTATACATTGCGGCGGCCGGAGGGGGCTTAGTGTGTGTAGCCAGAACAGGGCTTCCTTACTGTAAAGGTGGTGACAGCAGCATTGAGACTCAGCACTGTTCATAGAACCCGGCATCAGGGCTAGTCAACTCACCCAGCAGTATTGGAAGGGCGCACCTATGACAGGGAGACAGAGAGGGTTCCTTCCTACCTATTACCGGCACAGACTCTGACAGCCACAACAAAGAAGCCAGGACCAGCAGCAGAGGCTCCATTCTGTGTGGCTGTAAGTGTAAGGGAGGAGTCGGGGTAGCATCCTGCAGCAGCATCACTAGATGGTAGAAGTGTGAGTGCATAATCCAGCCATTTATATTACCCCTACACTAAGCACAGCAAGCCATAGGTGACTATGGTACATAGTCAATTTCATATTGGGACTAAGTACTCCAGGACTAGGCCGCAATAATGGCTACTAAGCAGGAGGATAGCAATGGGTCACAGTAGTCAGAGTGTCCTATAATTACAGTTCTATGTATGGCTTAATCATAGTGCTAAGGAGAAGGTAGAAAGCACTGGGTATATATATGTAACAGGAGGAGTGGAGTGAAACTTGAACTGTTTAACGCTTCATAAATAGTTTTAAAGCTCCCCCATATATCAGCATCACATCAGTCAAAGGAGAGCCAGAGACATTGTTCCGCAGCGCTAAATAGAAAGTAACACCCTAAAGCTGCCACCTAATGTGTGTATTTATGCCCCTGAATTAGCAGAATTAGAGTCAAGGACATTAAAGGTAGCCATACTACAGTGACATTGGATGGATGTTAAAGCCTCTTAGCCACAAAGGATTAGAATATCATCCCGATTCAAGGACTAGCTTGTGGCACTTTAATACAACTGTGTTATATGTATATTCGTGAACCCGTAAGAAGGACTGACACGTAAGAGACTATTAGTTTTAAAGTTAAAGGATTTGAGCTCGCTGTGACTATGATAAGAGAAACCATCTCTTGCAGATATATTTAATATAGACTCATCCTAAGAGACAACAATAATTTGAGGCGTACAGGAATCGAAAAGCTATATATGCTCTGAAATATAGAAAGCATCAGCTACTTCAAATGGACACAAGGACGCAGCATAACAAAGGTTTATCATACCAGCTTCTTAGGAGTTTAGTTTAATACTGGACAACTACGGTAACATTTTTACTGAGGAAAGGATACAGATTCCTTGGTAATCAACTATTGATGTTACTATCTATGAGCTAAATAGATACTTTCTGTTATCTGCCAAGGAGGAACTATAAGTAACCTTATAGGAGAAAGTAATCGCTACCATAAGTAGACTGAGCCAAACATCTTTCTCTTTAACTGAAGGGAGAACTGATAGTTGATACTAAAACATAGTGTCAGACATTCTGTATTAACTGCTGTTATTTTTAGGAAGTTTATGTGCCATTATAGTGCACTATCATATTAAGAGTACCCGGGTCACTCTAACACCTAAGGGTGTCTTGAAAAGAAAAAGGATTTGTTGTATTGCATGCAGGTACTGTGTATAGGCCTAATTGACAGGGGGTTAGCATGGATTAATGACTTAAAGGGGAATGTGTAATTGATGAAATGTTAATGTATACTTAATCCATTTGGTACTGGTCATTAATGTGTGTGTGGTCCGTCTGGAAGTTGATCTGAAGATCCTGGAAGAAAGAGACAGGTATATTAGATAATATATCTATGATATAAGGGAATCATCCCCTAAGGATAGAGATCAGGCTTACTCAAGCAAGCCTTAACGGTAGTTAAATACTACACATAGCTTGAGTGGAGGCACAGCTATTAGGTAACCATCCCTTAATAGAATACATAGACAGCTCTCGTTCAAGGTATTGAGGGTAGGGTTACATTTGGAGGCACTGCGTGAGATAGAAGTTACACTCAGGCCCTGTTACACCACAGGTGTCAGCTGCCATTAATTATTATTGATAAAGTCCTCACATCCCTAAAAATAAAATACAAATATGGGAAAGAAGCAAAGGAACAGGGAGAAGGTTGGACATAAAGCCATTGCTGTATCAGTTGGGAGAGTTGAAGCCATTAGAGAATGTAAAAGTATGGACAAACAAGAGTACCATAAGGGACCAGGCTTAAAGGAAGAGGTGACATGCAAGTTTGTGGGAACTTTTGTAAATAACCTAGGTGTGGAAAATGAAAAAATATTAGATGTCCCTGTAGAGTTGGAGAAGAGAAAGAAAAAATCAAAGGACAAGAAAGTCAGACTTGATCCCCACCTAAAGGATAGTGAGGGAGGTGTTAGTGACAACCTTGCTCATACTTTGGTCGCTAACATGGATTGTGGAATGAAAGGAGATAAGAATGTTCTACCACTGAAAGAGAGAGTTCCAGGGGAAGTGAAGATAGATGTAGGTATACAGAAATTAGAAACTGTGCTAAAGCAAATAGCTGAGGATTATAAGAAACATGGACAATTAGTATTAGCTCTGCCAAAAGATCAACAGAAGGACCTGCTTTCCCTGTTTCCAACTTCCATTGAGGAACCAACAAGAAGAGATAGCCCAGAGGATCTACAGACCCCGATAGAGGTGATAAGACATATAGCACTGGACAGGTCTAAACATATTTATCAGTTGTTGGAGGTTCTAGATGAAACCCGATGGAAGCTAAAAGAAGAACAGATGTTTAACACCAAAATTGATGAGAGGAACGAAGAGCTTGAAAGAGAACTTTGGTTTATACAGAGAGAGATGGAAACCATGGCATCTGATGAAAGACAAACCAGAGTGGATCAGGAGCAACAAAAGTTGATAATGTACCAGCAGCAGGAAGACAATATTCATTCTCTGGAATCAAAAATAACTGAGTTGTCTGAATTATTGGAAGTGGGTAAAGAAACTGAAAAGGAGGATCATATTCGTCTGAATGAAATGAAAGAAAGACTGTCTCAGCTAGAATCTGAGAATAAAATACTCAAGGATGCCAACTTCCTAAACAACTGTCCTGAAGACCGTATCCAAGAATTTTCTATGCGACCGGATACTAAGGACATAGCATTACAGACTGAGGTAGTGGATGGTATATTGCTGAGACAATCTTCTATGAATAAAGTTGATAGTAAAGGGACACAGTATAAGTCTCTTAAAATGACTGGCACAGTAATATGGTTCCATGTGAAGAAAGGCTATGGCTTCATTAAAAGGCATGACACCGGAGAAGACATATTTGTACATTGGACATCCATAACGAAGAATAACCCCCTAAAACTGTTGTACAGTGTAGGAGATGGAGAGAAAGTAGAATTTGAAGTGTTGGAAGGGGAAAAGGGTGTACATGCAGCAAATGTGACTGGCATTGGTGGAGTACCAGTGAAAGGGAGTCGATTTGCGCCAAACCGACGAGCATCATACAGTTATTGTTATCAACCACGAGAAAAAACGGTTGATGAAGGAAGTGCATATTCAGAACAAAGGCAAGGGAGAGATCCAGCTCCATGTCATCCTTCTACAACCTTACATTTCCGACCTCTCTCGAGATTCAATGGTAGATTAAATCAGTCCCAGGATCAAGAAACGGAAAATTCAGATGCTAAAGACTTGATAACTTTAGAAGCTTCGTCAGAGAAAGAAACTAGTCTCAGTGACAATCGTAGTGAGGTACATGATAACTTTACCCTAGCACAATCTCTTAAATCTTCCATCCGAAGTCCAGTACTAATAGAAGTCAATAAATTAGGTGTAGAAGAGCTAGGGAAACCAGCACGATCAGAGAACACTATCCCTGGGAGGCATGAAGGCTATGTAGTTCCATCCCTCCCTATTTGGCCAACAGTTAAAATGGTTGAGATGAGGTGGCTTGCTAATGGATGTGAATGAATATATACTATTTTAGCATAGTAAGTAAGGTAGATGGTGCATTGGCACCTAAAGATGTTAAACAGTGACAATGCACCAGGGGGAGAAATGTAACCCTGATTTAGGGTTTAAACAACACTTATACTGAGGTAGTTATAATATGGTGACTAAAATGGAGTATAAGCATATATATTATTCATATAAAAGTTAATGGATGTTGTAATACTGTATGCATGTTGTGAGGTAAATAATACAGTTCACAGATATGTAATTGTATGTACATTGATGTAAATGTAGTGGTGAATACAATTAAGGCTTATTTTATGGTTTCACAGTGTATCTAAAGGGTTAATGTCCTTGTGCTCCTAACTGTCAATCACCTAGTGGGGTGATTGCCAGTGGGCGGAGCATCACCTCAGAGTGGGTCATGTGACTACTAGAGAGGGGTGGGAAGGTGCTGTGAGTATAGCTGAGGAAGAGACTGCATATCCCTTGGTGAGAGGACATAGTTGTTTGCTGCTCCGGCCGTCGCTCGCATTAGAGCTGAGCGGTATACATTGCGGCGGCCGGAGGGGGCTTAGTGTGTGTAGCCAGAACAGGGCTTCCTTACTGTAAAGGTGGTGACAGCAGCATTGAGACTCAGCACTGTTCATAGAACCCGGCATCAGCGCTAGTCAACTCACCCAGCAGTATTGGAAGGGCGCACCTATGACAGGGAGACAGAGAGGGTTCCTTCCTACCTATTACCGGCACAGACTCTGACAGCCACAACAAAGAAGCCAGGACCAGCAGCAGAGGCTCCATTCTGTGTGGCTGTAAGTGTAAGGGAGGAGTCGGGGGAGCATCCTGCAGCAGCATCACTAGATGGTAGAAGTGTGAGTGCATAATCCAGCCATTTATATTACCCCTACACTAAGCACAGCAAGCCATAGGTGACTATGGTACATAGTCAATTTCATATTGGGACTAAGTACTCCAGGACTAGGCCGCAATAATGGCTACTAAGCAGGAGGATAGCAATGGGTCACAGTAGTCAGAGTGTCCTATAATTACAGTTCCATGTATGGCTTAATCATAGTGCTAAGGAGAAGGTAGAAAGCACTGGGTATATATATGTAACAGGAGGAGTGGAGTGAAACTTGAACTGTTTAACGCTTCATAAATAGTTTTAAAGCTCCCCCATATATCAGCATCACATCAGTCAAAGGAGAGCCAGAGACATTGTTCCGCAGCGCTAAATAGAAAGTAACACCCTAAAGCTGCCACCTAATGTGTGTATTTATGCCCCTGAATTAGCAGAATTAGAGTCAAGGACATTAAAGGTAGCCATACTACAGTGACATTGGATGGATGTTAAAGCCTCTTAGCCACAAAGGATTAGAATATCATCCCGATTCAAGGACTAGCTTGTGGCACTTTAATACAACTGTGTTATATGTATATTCGTGAACCCGTAAGAAGGACTGACACGTAAGAGACTATTAGTTTTAAAGTTAAAGGATTTGAGCTCGCTGTGACTATGATAAGAGAAACCATCTCTTGCAGATATATTTAATATAGACTCATCCTAAGAGACAACAATAATTTGAGGCATACAGGAATCGAAAAGCTATATATGCTCTGAAATATAGAAAGCATCAGCTACTTCAAATGGACACAAGGACGCAGCATAACAAAGGTTTATCATACCAGCTTCTTAGGAGTTTAGTTTAATACTGGACAACTACGGTAACATTTTTACTGAGGAAAGGATACAGATTCCTTGGTAATCAACTATTGATGTTACTATCTATGAGCTAAATAGATACTTTCTGTTATCTGCCAAGGAGGAACTATAAGTAACCTTATAGGAGAAAGTAATCGCTACCATAAGTAGACTGAGCCAAACATCTTTCTCTTTAACTGAAGGGAGAACTGATAGTTGATACTAAAACATAGTGTCAGACATTCTGTATTAACTGCTGTTATTTTTAGGAAGTTTATGGGCCCTTATAGTGCACTATCATATTAAGAGTACCCGGGTCACTCTAACACCTAAGGGTGTCTTGAAAAGAAAAAGGATTTGTTGTATTGCATGCAGGTACTGTGTATAGGCCTAATTGACA
Source organism: Pseudophryne corroboree (assembly GCF_028390025.1). Taxonomy (NCBI): domain Eukaryota; kingdom Metazoa; phylum Chordata; class Amphibia; order Anura; family Myobatrachidae; genus Pseudophryne; species Pseudophryne corroboree. The sequence continues at coordinate 187,627,889 of NC_086445.1, forward strand.
GGGGGTTAGCATGGATTAATGACTTAAAGGGGAATGTGTAATTGATGAAATGTTAATGTATACTTAATCCATTTGGTACTGGTCATTAAAGTGTTATACTTTCCATGTGTGTGTGGTCCGTCTGGAAGTTGATCTGAAGATCCTGGAAGAAAGAGACAGGTATATTAGATAATATATCTATGATATAAGGGAATCATCCCCTAAGGATAGAGATCAGGCTTACTCAAGCAAGCCTTAACGGTAGTTAAATACTACACATAGCTTGAGTGGAGGCACAGCTATTAGGTAACCATCCCTTAATAGAATACATAGACAGCTCTCGTTCAAGGTATTGAGGGTAGGGTTACACCTGTCTGAAATAGAGACTCCTAGATCCCTTTCCTCCTCAGTAGTTTTCAGTATAGTGCCATTAATACTATATTTAGCCTTTAGATTTTTGAAACCCAAGTGCATGATTTTTCATTTTTTGGCATTAAATTGTAATTGACGCGCTCTTGACTATTCCTCTAGTCTAACTAGATCATAAATCATTTGTTTTACCCCTCCTGGCGTGTCTACCCTGTTGCATACCTTTTACGTCAACTGCAAAAAGGTGCACTTTCCCTTTCATGCCATTTTCAGTGTTACCCGGAATCTCAGAGAGATATCATTTTGAGGGTAGAAAAGGACCATGGGAAATGGGGGACAATGAGAGGGAGTAACAAGGGGTAGGGTAAAAGAGGGCTGTGGTATGACTGACTGACGGTCAGGAAACCGGCGGTCAGCATACCGACACCTGGATCCCGGCGGGGGGGGGGGGGGGGGCGAGTGCAGCAAGCCCCTTGCAGGCTCGTTGCGCTCGCCACACCGCTGGTCAGATGATTACCATTCGTAAAAGAGAGAGGGATTGGCTGACAGCTTTTAGCATCGGGGCAAATGCAAGTAAGTGGCTCTGGCTTTTCTACCAGTGTGCAGCAATGGAAAGATGGAGACGGCAAAAAAACTGTCAGGTGCAGTTATCTAATGGGCATGCGGTTTAACTGTCTAATGAAATATATGCTAAATTGTTTAGATTAAGAACTCTAATCAAATATAACACCTATCAGCTCTGTCTGACAAAGCAGAGAATATTCTTGAGACTGATATACAACACTGATATACTTGTGACTGATATACATTGTATTTACCAATATATAATATAATGAACATTATACAGTATGTCCGCAAGCACTAAGATTGTAGATTAACAAACTATAGACTTATTCCAGTGTCATACCTCCCAAAATCGTGAGATGGTAAGGAGGGCCCCCCATTTTCTGTCACTATGGGGGCATGTCCAGCGCTCTGTTAGCTGCTGGCATGCCCCCAGTCCCTCTATCTTCAGTGAATAGACGCTGTGCGCATGCTCAAAAAATGGGACTGTCCCACGGACAATTGGGACAGTTGAGAGGTATGCCAGTGTAGGAGCACCATCTGATAAACCTACCTCACTGCTCTTAATGGGAGGTCCTGCCCTACTGTTATAAAACTACAATCATCTTACAGGTGTAAGCACTGGCACTGGCCACAGACCATGACAAATCATAAAATATGATCAATAAATGTAGTTAGTAAAGTTCCACTCTGCCCCACGCATCCCCCTCTTCCTCTCCATACTTACCCCAGTGGCTGTGAAGTCTATCCCTTCTCCCTATTAGTGCGGATTGAAGAAACAGCTATATATATATATATATATATATATATATATATTATATATATATATATATACAGTATATATATATATATATATATATATGTAGTTTCCGTATGGTCCACACTCTAGCCTTGTTAATAGCTGCTGGGGTAGCATTCATATATGGATAAAAGTCACAAGGACACATCCATTCCAATGTAGTACCAATATTACCAGGAGCACTCGCCAGTCTTCTTAAGACTTTTTATTATCATTACATCAGATCATCAGTACAGGGGTATCAAAATACCAATGTGCTGTTGATCTGATATAATGATATTAAAAAGGTGCTCCTGGTAATATTGGTACTATATATACACTGCTCAAAAAAATAAAGGGAACATTTAAACAACACAATGTAACTCCAAGTCAATCACACTTCTGTGAAATCAAACTGTCCACTTAGGAAGCAACACTGATTGACAATCAATTTCACATCCTGTTGTGCAAATGGAATAGACAACAGGTGGAAATTATAGGCAATTAGCAAGACACCCCCAATAAAGGAGTTGTTCTGCAGGTGGTGACCACAGACCACTTCTCAGCTCCTATGCTTTCTGGCTGATGTTTTGGTCACTTTTGAAAGCTGGCAGTGCTTTCACTCTAGTGGTAGCATGAGACGAAGTCTACAACCCACACAAGTGGCTCAGGTAGTGCAGCTCATCCAGGACGGCACATCAATGCGAGCTGTGGCTGTGTCTGTCAGTGTAGTGTCCAGAGCATGGAGGCGCTACCAGGAGACAGGCCAGTACATCAGGAGATGTGGAGGAGGGCAACAACCCAGCAGCAGGACCGCTACCTCCGCCTTTGTGCAAGGAGGAACAGGAGTAGCACCCGCAGAGCCCTGCAAAATGACCTCCAGCAAGCTACAAATGTGCATGTGTCTACTCAAACGATCAGAAACAGACTCCATGAGGGTGGTATGAGGGCCCGACGTCCACAGGTGGGGGTTGTGCTTACAGCCCAACACTGTGCAGGACGTTTGGCATTTGCCAGAGAACACCAAGATTGGCAAATTCGCCACTGGCGCCCTGTGCTCTTCACAGATGAAAGCAGGTTCTCACTGAGCACATGTGACAGACGTGACAGAGTCTGGAGACGCCAAGGAGAATGTTCTGCTGCCTGCAACATCCTCCAGCATGACTGGTTTGGCAGTGAGTCAGTAATGGTGTGGGGTGGCATTTCTTTGGGGGGCCGCACAGCCCTCCATGTGCTCGCCAGAGGTAGCCTGACTGCCATTAGGTACCAAGATGAGATCCTCAGACCCCTTGTGAGACCATATGCTGGTGCGGTTGGCCCTGGGTTCCTCCTGATGCAAGACAATGCTAGACCTCATGTGGCTGGAGTGTGTCAGCAGTTCCTGCAAGACGAAGGCATTGATGCTATGGACTGGCCCGCCCGTTCCCCAGACTTGAATCCAATTGAGCACATCTGGGACATCATGTCTCGCTCCATCCACCAATGCCACGTTGCACCACAGACTGTCCAGGAGTTGGCGGATGCTTTAGTCCAGGTCTGGGAGGAGATCCCTCAGGAGACCATCCGCCACCTCATCAGGAACATGCCCAAGCGTTGTAGGGAGGTCATACAGGCACGTGGAGGCCACAAACACTACTGAGCCTCATTCTGACTTGTTTTAAGGACATTACATCAAAGTTGGATCAGCCTGTAGTTTGTTTTTCCACTTTAATGTTGAGTGTGACTCCAAATCCAGACCTCCATGGGTTAATAAATTTGATTTCCATTGATAATTGTTGTGTGATTTTGTTGTCAGCACATTCAACTATGTAAATAACAAAGTATTTAACAAGAATATTTAATTCATTCAGATCTAGGATGTGTTATTTTAGTGTTCCCTTTATTTTTTTGAGCAGTGTATATACACATACACACAAACTACTACATACTGTATACACCAGAACCATTTGGGTTTTCTGCCACCCTGATATTTATTTCAATGTTGTCTGCTGATGTAGCTTTGTTTATATACCCTGTACTTGTCCTATATTGTTTGTACTGTAAGTCACTGTTTTCTTGTTTCCTGCTCTGCATATTTGTATATGTTTTCTATAATTGGGTGCTGTGGATCCCTTGTGGAGCCGTAAAGAATAATAATATAATAATAATAATTCCCTGAAAATGCCAATCTTGATCCGCAGCATGTGACCTTTCTGGTTTGTGAAACATATATAGAAACATAGAATTTGAGGGCAGAGAAGAAACACTTGGCCCATCTAGTCTGCCGTGTGTGTGTGTGTGTGTGTGTGTGTGTCCCATTCAGTCAGCAGTGTGGAGCATGCGGCAGCCAGAACACATTGGTGAGTGTCCGGTGTTTCGTGTCCGCATATTTGTTTTTCTCCCCAACAGAATTTGGGCTGCAAAAAAAATTTGCAAAAAATGTTGTTGTTTTTTTAAATTGAATACCACGGATATTGGGAATGGGATTACCAGCAGCAATTCAAAATTGGTTGCAAGGTCAGCTCTTTTTTTGCGTCCAAAATTCTGCGCACAGTTGAATATGTCTTATAACATGCACAAGCATTGCCATAAGCCTCTTGTAATACCTCTTGTACCAAAATAGAGTTGCAAATACAGAGGGAGGAGAGTTTGTCTTTCACAGTCTGAAAGGGGATAGTGTAAAGTGACATGAAAGGACCAATGGAACCCACAGCAGAGATGAATGTGGTGGTAAAAAGGACATGGGATTGATGCAATAAACGTGACAAGGTGAAGTCGAGATGAAGGTGAAGGGAGAAAATAATCTGTGGGTTTTATAAGGAAAGTTGTCAATAAAACTGTAATGAGACAAAGGGTAAAATTATGGGAAGGATAATGAAAATAAATATGATCTACCTGTAGTAGCAACCTGGATCCTGTTAGTGACGCATGCAAAATCCCATATTATAAAGTGTCCATAACTCCATGACATGGATTATACCTAAAACTAGAAAAATATTTTATATTTCAAAATGAATTTCTAAACATTTGTCGACTAGTAAAACTATTTTATAATATTCTATTTGCCTCATTATTTGTAGGTAAATTATTTAGACCACTGTATCATATTGTATACAGTGCTTAGAAAAACAGCGGCTTCATATTGCTTCCTTAAACAAAAAAAATGCCTGGTCTATATAACATACCATATAATAATTATGTCAGTCCATTCACTACACCTAGGAGATGTATGCACACCCATCTGAGGAGATCTGTAATGGGCCATTGCCTCTCACTTGGAGATCACACACTCGCCTAATCCACTCCTCTGTTCCCTTACATGAAGAAAAGAGCCATAATTTTATTTGTGGTGAAATAAAAAATAAAGTAGCTGACTTATGGTGTACAGCGAAAGGGAAGTGTAAGTCACTGAACCATAATTAACTACCGGAGCTAACCATAACTCAGAGATTTGTAGTTTATTAATACATCTGAGCTTCCAGTATAATTGTGGTTGAGAAAATGACTTAGAGATCACGTTTGTAAAGCAGACAAGAAGAAAAAGGGGGCCTGAGTGATTGTTCCATTCTATACAGCAAACTACAGAATAATAAGATTTTAATCTTATTAATGTAATAGAGATGATCTTTTTCTCTTTCATTGCACTATACACAGAGTACCTATTCATGCCTGTGTCTTGAAACATGATTATGAGGCATGATTGATACTTATAGTGCTCAGTCACAAGGGCTGTTCATTTGAGTGCAACGGTTTGGATAAAGTGAACCAATCCGTTATAACAGACTATACCCATATATATCAGTAAGATAGAAATCTTCAGATCAAGGGGGAGATGTATCAAACCTTTGGGCAACTTCTCCATTGTATCTCTCTCCAAGTCTTGATACATCTCCCTTCAACACTGTGGACCTATGTAAAGTATGTTTATGCACAACCAAGAGGACCTCACACATATAAAACAGGGCATGTATAACATGTAGATGTGAAATTATTATTCAGAACAAATCTAACTGGTTTGTAAGAAAACTTACAAAAGTCTACCTCATGTTCACTATTAAACACAAAGGGGCAGATTTATTAACCCGGTGAAGGCATAAGGAAGTGATAAACCAATGATAAGTGCAAGGTGAAAAACGCACCAGCCAATCAACTCCTAACTGTTCATTTACATATTGGAGCTGATTGGCTGATGCATTTACCACCTTGCACTGATCACTGGTTTATCACTTCCTTATGCCTTCTCCAGGTTAATACATCTACCCCAAAGTTCTGCCACCACTAAATGCTCTCACAATCTATTTTAATCATAGTTACTATAAGATAATGAATTGCCTACATATATATAATATTATAAACACCAAGTCCACTTGACTCATTTAAAAACTCAAAGACAGAGCATCATTACAGGAAATATAATATGACAAAAGTCACAATGCTTATTGAAAAAAAGTTAGAAAAACCACTATAAAACATTGACAATTTTTTTATGAATTCAAATAAAAATGTAACATAAAAAGTAAAAGTAAAACATAAAAATTTGAGAACTGCATTCACATACTTTGTGATGTAGTCTGCTGCCTGTGCGAAAGATTCAATGTTTGGAAAATTTAATGTGACATCAAACTATTTTAATGTCCAAGTACAGTTATAGTAATTGGTTCTAAATAACATATCATAACTAATTTATGACACATAGCAGATATTAGTGTATCATTTCTGAACAAACACATATGTAACAATTATGTGATATTGATTGTTGTGGAATATAGATCATTCCTATAAATTATTTGTTGGGTCTACATATGTAATTGATGTTGACATGTAGTGAAATGGTTAAATGCTACAATCTGTCTCTTGAGTGTTATTGTGCGTGCTTGTTGTTTACTTGTCTCTATAAAAGGGTCTGCATATGCCCAAGCTTGCCACTGTGTTATTGAAGTATCACAGTTCTCCACAGCTGTACAGAAATTAGCCCAGAAGAGATTGATACCTTATCATATTGACTACTATTTTTTTTTTATCTTTTACTAGTTAAAAGCCGGTCAAAATGACACCCGGGCTGGATTATAGGGGAAGAGGCAGAAGCTACTGTACTCACACAGGAGCTGCCGGGTTTCAGGATGTCCTGCTGCTGGGGGCCGGGGCACTGTCATGCTGAGCAGCTGGTGTGTGTCTTTGTGTGTGTAGCGTTAGCCTTGTATATGTATGTATGTGTGTATATATATATATATATACACACACACACACACACACACACACACACACACAAGGCTATACAACTCGTTTTGTCTCGTATAGAGACTTCATCAGGGGTATATATCTGATGAATCCTATTAGTCTGGTATGTCTGATATATCTATTAGTCTGGTATAGATATACCAGACTAGTAGGATTTTTAAGAGGACTTTTACTATCTGATAGGAGGATTGGTTCCATTGAGGTTTCCCCCAAATTCAATTATCTGGCTTTTGAATAGGAGTCATTCTATTGAACCAGAACTCTGAGCCCATTTAATAAAAATTGAGTGTCTACATCTTTCTTGTATACCAAGTTCTCATTTGGTTGAATAATAAGAGATATACCACTGATGAAGTCTCTATATGAGACAAAACACGTTGGTTTATCGCTATTATTGTGATCTCCGATCTTCGAAAAAGAGGAGGAGGAGAAAAGGAACTTTGTGTATAACGGACACTATACTGTTTTTATTATACAAATATTTTTAAATTAATGTATGTGAATTGGAGAAGGTTTTATATGTTTGCAATGGTGTAGTATTGGTAAACTACATTTGATCATTTATCATAGTGGTATAAAGTTCACCAATACCAGAAGGGCGCCAACTCACTATTGTTGTATAAGGTGTGATTTTGGTTTTTATAATCAGCGGAGCTCCACTCGGGTAGGCGATCTGGGTTCTCCCTCTAGTACATGCTCGGCAGTTCCAAGTCCACACAGGAATTATAGGGTCTTTCTTTTCCCTAAAGCATACAAAGCGTTTCAACCCTAAGCCGTGGGTCTTTTATAAGGCAGTGCGAGAACCCAGATCGCCTACCAGGGTGGACCTCTAGTGATTATAAAAACGTGGTTGAGAACTGTTTTACCACCAGTTCTCATCTCTTATGGTAATTGTTCAGTCTTTTCCATACCTACATGAAGAAGGGGGATTTTACTGTATTGCCATTCCAATACTGTTCTGTGTATATATTTTATTTTTGTTATTTGATGTGTGATTAAATCGATTTTACTGCACATTGTCAGGAATCGGCGTTTAGTGGCATCTCACTTACCAGCATGCTGGCGTGCAGGCCTCCGGAGGTCACGGCCCCAGTTGCAGCTGCATGAATGCTCTGTCCGCGAGCACAATATCCGTTGTCACAGTGTACCCCTGAAGTTCATCCAGTGTGTACCCCGCGAAGTGCCCGGCATCCGTACAGCATGGGCGCCGCCATGACACTTGCGGTCAGCTGACCTGAACACCCAATCCTGTGATGTGTTGCACACGTGATTCCGGCATCCAATGTCTGCTGAGCAAGGGGTATAAATTCAGGACATCGGCTCAGTCTCATCTCCTTGGACAACGTGTCACATCCAGTGTACGGTTCTCCTGGTACCTGTGTTCCTGTTTCCAGTTACTCCCTTTGCTACTGCTTCTTTGTGGAACTACAGACTTCAGCCATCCAGCTTTCCTATGAACTCCTGCCACAGTCTGCCTCCACACTTCTTGCAGTAAGAGACTTTCTCCAGGTGTTCCTCACCAGTCTCACCTATGTAGTAATTACCAGCAACTCTGCACTGTGCAATTGTATTCAGCACATAATCTACCAACTTGCTGCGTTATAGACTGCCTCCTGCTTGGGCCTTGCTTGGCTTAGTGGATGTGTGCCTATTTACAGACTGTGTGTATCCTTATTGTTGGTTTCCAAACCATTCAGTGGAGTTACGTATTGCTTATATTCTTGTCATCAGTTGCATCTGCTTCATCTGCATATTGTTTCCGTTTTACCAACTACTAAACCAATCATCATTGCTATCTAATATCAGTGACTTTTTAAAACCATTTACCGGAGTTATTTACTGCCTGATATTCCTGTCATCAATTGCATCTGTCTCCATCTGCATATTATTTCTGTTACTGCCGACTATCAAGTTAATCATCGTTTTGTTACTCTCATTGACTTTCAAACCATTAGCGTTATCTTTGTGTTCCAGTCACTGTTTATACCCCTGTGTGCTAATAAACATCAATGTGCACATGCGCAGGAACTTTCTACAGCCTCCTCGTTTTCTCCACCGCACCACCACTGACCCACTAGTGCCCCCTCCGGGAACAGACAGAGTTACAGACCTGACACACATGATGTGATTTTGCTCTTTCCTCATGTGCGGTGAACCATGATTTGAGGACTGCATACTATGAGGATAACATCACCCGACTGAAAGCATTACAGAACCAGCAGAACCCTTCACTATTAGAAACAAGCACTGATCACTATAGAGTTCTTCGTGTTGGCGCCGCTCATGTTTGAGGATGATTCATTATTATTATTAAGATCCTTTATTGATATGATGCCACAAGGATTCTGTAGTGCTGTACATACAGCAAAAAGCTGCGTAGTACATGTGTGATCTTACAGGTCAGTAACAGAAAAATTCCTAATTTACAAATAATTTGACTTTCATTACGTAGAGACCACAGAGGGAGAGGGAGCTTACATTCTATATTCATCTGACCATGCCACTTTCATCCACTGCTACTTTGTTCATTGTCTATGCAATTTGCACCACTGAACTGACAAACCCGCATTGTCAGCGGTATATGTACTACAACTTGACCAGGATATCCTGGTTTTTTTTTTCTTCCACAAATGTAAGTGGGAAGTGACTCCAACCAGAATATTGCTTTGGATACTCCCAGAAGAGATATAGCTGAAGTGTTATGTGAGAGCCTACCTGTACTAGAGAGCTGAGTTGAGGTTTGGAGGATCGCGCGTAATTCACCATACTGTATCAGCCCTAAAGGAAGCCACCATTACTGAATAAGGTCCAGAGAGTGGAGAAGACATCCCAAAGAAAGAAGATACCAAGATGAAGAAGAAAGATAATGCCGTGATGTGGAAGTCAGAAGACTCTGTGCTGAAGAAAGAGGATGCACCGTAAAAAGAAGGGGCCTTTGGCCAAATGAGTCCAGAAGACAACAAGTCAATAAGAAGTCCTGACCAGCAAAGAAGGCAGTGGGGAAAACAAAAGCACTTCTCATTTGCCCTGCTGTTTTCTATCCCAGACAGAGCAGGTTCTGGATCAAGACTACGCTACTCAGCAGTCAGGCCCCTTTAAAGGAGGGATCAGCGGCAGTGGAAGAAGCTGAAGGTCAAGTGGCCATCAATAATAACTTCTGGAGGATTCGGGGTAGTCGTATGCATCCCTATTCAATAATAAAGAGAAGATCTGCCAAGTGATGCTTCCATTCACAGGTGGTACCAGGTGATGATCATTGACCCTGTTACAATTAAACTCCCTCAAGCATTGCTTAAAGCTTATGAAAAGCAAATGCTTGACCTCGGCCTTTATAAAAATCAGTCCGGCTCAGAACCCACTAAATGTTCATGAAAACTGTGGTTTGAATTCAGCAATATGTGAAAGCTTACTCTGTGATATCTCCAAATTCATCTCTTGTAAAGTATTCTCATGAAAAACATAAAAATAATGTTCTCATGCCTTCGTTAAGGGCCTAATAGCAACTGAATTCCAGAACTCATTTTACCAGCTGTTTAATCTATTCAAATTTATAACAATGCAGATTAGGCAGCGAACATAAATATTACTACAGCAATTATTCATTGTAATTAATCAAAAAGGCTGAATTTAAATGACTCTGCTATGACATAAAGAAAAATTTTATGTGCACTGGACACAATCACATTAAAAGATAATACCTAGTTTAAGATAAAAAAAAAAAGTGTACTTACTGAGTACAGAAGTTCATATGTTTTATAAACTGAAATGCAAGATGTTTAATACTGGAAACAGACTATACAAATGGCCAATTAATATGCTAATTCTTCTGCACTTTATTGATATTTTGAAAGCATGGCCCACATTACTATCTAATACTGATTCAAAATGCCATTAAAAAGTTATCTGATTTCTGTGTAATGGCGTCTAAGTCGCTTTTACACATTTTTTTATATCCTAATAGGTCCACTGTGTCCTATATTGCTAACAGGAATGGAGATCAGAGGCCTTATAGCCGTGTAAGCCTGTAGACTAGATAACCTTATTTTTATGAAATCTAGCTCCCTTTTGGAAGTGCATTAAAAATGATTTTAATTGTGCCTTGTTTGCTGGCAGCTGCACTTCTACACTGCATTGGCCCAAAAGATAAAGTCAAAGCACAGTATACGTCAACCTGTATTGGCTTGAACAATGTCCTGTTTTCATCCAAATCTACTGCTCATTAGACCTTCAGTCAGCCAATATTAGACTCGGGCCAGTATTTACTAAAAATCCGAGTTTGGCCGATTTGTGTTTTTTTTTCTAAGTCCCAATCCGGGAATTCACTAAGCAGAAAACTCGGCAGTGTCTGGTCTATTCGTAATGGTTTGATTGGCAAAGTTCTGAAATACGACTGAATAGACCATCGGTCAAACGCGGCTGTTATTTCATACAATACGGGCATTCACTATTCATTCGTATTTGGGTGTTAGTCTCTGAGTGCTCAAGTGCGGGTCTATTTTTTTTCGATTCGTTAAAAAAAGCAGCAAAAAAATAGACCTGCTTTTTCCAGTCGAGTTTGGATAACTATGCACGGATCAGTGAGATCTGTGCATGGTTATCTATGGGAAAGGGTCTGTTTAGTATAAAAACTGAAAAAAAAATTGCGTGGGGTCCTCCCTCCTAAGCATAACCAGCCTCGGGCTCTTTGAGCTGGTCCTGGTTGAAAAAATGTGGGGGGGGAAATGACAGGGGTTCCCCCATATTTAATCGACCAGCACCGGGCTCTGCGCCTGGTCCTGGTGCAAAAAATACGGGGGACAAAAAGCGTAGGGGTCCCCCGTATTTTTGAAACCAGCACCGGGCTCCACTAGCCAGGTACATAATGCCACAGCCGGGGGACACTTTTATAGTGGTCCCTGCAGCCCTGGCATTACATACCCAACTAGTCACCCCTGGCCAGGGTACCCTGGAGGAGTGGGAACCCCTTAAATCAAGGGGTCCCCCCCCTCCAGCCACCCAAGGGCCAGGGGTGAAGCCCGAGGCTGTTCCCCCCATCCATGGGCTGCAGATGGGGGGCTGATAGCCAAGTGTAAAATAAAAGAATATTGTTTTTTGCACAAGAACTACAAGTCCCTGCAAGCCTCCCCCCATCTCTGTTAAATGTCTGCTGTTCTATTCCTCCCACCATCTGTGTGCATACCTGCTACTCATCCCCCCCTCCACACACACACACACACGCACGCACGCACGCATGCACGCACACACACACACACACACACACACACATTGCTGCTCTCCCCCACTTTCCTTATCAAATGCAGGCAGTGCACTGTGCAGCCACCTTACCTGCAAGCTGCAATGCAGAGTTGGGACTGAGTAGTCTGTGAAAATGCCTGGAATGAAGAGCAGTGCCGCATGTCACCCCCAGCCAGGACTCCAGGAGCTGTCAAAGTTATTGCCTGTGCCGGGTGGTTTCTTTATCTGTATGTGTTTCTTCCTCTAATATCGGCACTCGTGTTTTTCTTCCTGGCACTCCAAACGATCAGTCAAGCCTTCTGTGCTATGTTTTTGATGTCTGTAAAGGAACTTTGAATCCTGCTGAGCCTCCAGTCTGCTGAAGTCCAAGTTGCACTGTGATAGTTACAGACTTGTTAACCAGGTCTGTAACTATCACAGTGCAACTTGGACTTCAGCAGAAGAAAGAAACCTTTATATGCAAGTGTTATCCTTACTCATTGTAAGTAAGGTACGCCATTACTTCTTATTTTGACTGAATAGAAAGAAGTCATAGAAGGTGGAGGAAGATAAAGATACCTTTATGAGTGGTTCCTATTGCACTTGGGTGTGAGTACGGTACGAATAATTTCTGGTGGAAGAATAACCATTGTGAAGCACCACGCCTCTATTATTTATAATCCACTGATAAGACTTTCTCTTGAACATTAGAAAAACATACTACACCATATTGGTTTTCTTTTCTTTTGTTTTTTTTCTAGAGATGAGCGGGTTCGGTTTCTCTGAATCCGAAGCCGCCAGAACTTCATGTTTTTTTTCACGGGTCCGAGCGACTCGGATCTTCCCGCCTTGCTCGGTTAACCCGAGCGCGCCCGAACGTCATCATGACGCTGTCGGATTCTCGCGAGGCTCGGATTCTATCGCGAGACTCGGATTCTATATAAGGAGCCGCGCGTCGCCGCCATTTTCACACGTGCATTGAGATTGATAGGGAGAGGACGTGGCTGGCGTCCTCTCCGTTTAGAATTAGAATAGATTAGAGAGACACTTGATTTACTAATTTTGGGGAGCATTAGGAGTACTCAGTAGTGTACAGTGCAGAGTTTTGCTGATAGTGACCAGTGACCACCACTTTTATTTATAATCCGTTCTCTGCCTGAAAAAAGCGATAAACAGCACACAGTGACTCAGTCACATACCATATCTGTGTGCACTGCTCAGGCTCAGGCCAGTGTGCTGCATCATCTATATATATTATATATCTGTCTGACTGCTCAGCTCACACAGCTTATAATTGTGGGGGAGACTGGGGAGCACTACTGCAGTGCCAGTTATAGGTTATAGCAGGAGCCAGGAGTACATAATATTATATTAAAATTAAACAGTGCACACTTTTGCTGCAGGAGTGCCACTGCCAGTGTGACTAGTGACCAGTGACCTGACCACCAGTATATAATATTAGTAGTATACTATCTCTTTATCAACCAGTCTATATTAGCAGCAGACACAGTACAGTGCGGTAGTTCACGGCTGTGGCTACCTCTGTGTCGGCACTCGGCAGCCCGTCCATAATTGTATATACCAGTGACCTAACCGTGGTTTTTTTTTCTTTCTTTATACATACATACTAGTTACGAGTATACTATCTCTTTATCAACCAGTCTATATATTAGCAGCAGACACAGTACAGTGCGGTAGTTCACGGCTGTGGCTACCTCTGTGTCGGCACTCGGCAGCACGTCCATAATTGTATATACCAGTGACCTAACCGTGGTTTTTTTTTCTTTCTTTATACATACATACTAGTTACGAGTATACTATCTCTTTATCAACCAGTCTATATATTAGCAGCAGACACAGTACAGTGCGGTAGTTCACGGCTGTGGCTACCTCTGTGTCGGCACTCGGCAGCCCGTCCATAATTGTATATACCAGTGACCTAACCGTGGTTTTTTTTTCTTTCTTTATACATACATACTAGTTACGAGTATACTATCTCTTTATCAACCAGTCTATATATTAGCAGCAGACACAGTACAGTGCGGTAGTTCACGGCTGTGGCTACCTCTGTGTCGGCACTCGGCAGCCCGTCCATAATTGTATATACCAGTGACCTAACCGTGTTTTTTTTTTCTTTCTTTATACATACATACTAGTTACGAGTATACTATCTCTTTATCAACCAGTCTATATATTAGCAGCAGACACAGTACAGTGCGGTAGTTCACGGCTGTGGCTACCTCTGTGTCGGCACTCGGCAGCCCGTCCATAATTGTATATACCAGTGACCTAACCGTGGTTTTTTTTTCTTTCTTTATACATACATACTAGTTACGAGTATACTATCTCTTTATCAACCAGTCTATATATTAGCAGCAGACACAGTACAGTGCGGTAGTTCACGGCTGTGGCTACCTCTGTGTCGGCACTCGGCAGCCCGTCCATAATTGTATACTAGTATCCAATCCATCCATCTCCATTGTTTACCTGAGGTGCCTTTTAGTTGTGCCTATTAAAATATGGAGAACAAAAATGTTGAGGTTCCAAAATTAGGGAAAGATCAAGATCCACTTCCACCTCGTGCTGAAGCTGCTGCCACTAGTCATGGCCGAGACGATGAAATGCCAGCAACGTCGTCTGCCAAGGCCGATGCCCAATGTCATAGTACAGAGCATGTCAAATCCAAAACACCAAATATCAGTAAAAAGCCTCTTTTTTTCTTTGCGTCATGTGCTGTTTGGGGAGGGTTTTTTGGAAGGGACATCCTGCGTGACACTGCAGTGCCACTCCTAGATGGGCCCGGTGTTTGTGTCGGCCACTAGGGTCGCTAATCTTACTCACACAGCTACCTCATTGCGCCTCTTTTTTTCTTTGCGTCATGTGCTGTTTGGGGAGGGTTTTTTGGAAGGGCCATCCTGCGTGACACTGCAGTGCCACTCCTAGATGGGCCCGGTGTTTGTGTCGGCCACTAGGGTCGCTAATCTTACTCACACAGCTACCTCATTGCGCCTCTTTTTTTCTTTGCGTCATGTGCTGTTTGGGGAGGGTTTTTTGGAAGGGACATCCTGCGTGACACTGCAGTGCCACTCCTAGATGGGCCCGGTGTTTGTGTCGGCCACTAGGGTCGCTTATCTTACTCACACAGCGACCTCGGTGCAAATTTTAGGACTAAAAATAATATTGTGAGGTGTGAGGTATTCAGAATAGACTGAAAATGAGTGTAAATTATGGTTTTTGAGGTTAATAATACTTTGGGATCAAAATGACCCCCAAATTCTATGATTTAAGCTGTTTTTTAGTGTTTTTTGAAAAAAACACCCGAATCCAAAACACACCCGAATCCGACAAAAAAAATTCGGTGAGGTTTTGCCAAAACGCGTTCGAACCCAAAACACGGCCGCGGAACCGAACCCAAAACCAAAACACAAAACCCGAAAAATTTCAGGCGCTCATCTCTATTTTTTTCTCTTTTTGACTAACGGGCCAGAGGAAGTCTCAGCGGAAGTTCTTGGACTTAATGTGACCGATGTGGATGAATCCCCTATCTATCTAAGTATAAGGAATTCAGATTGTTTATTATATGTGAGCGCATGTGGAGAATTATGTAAATTTCTTTTCTTCTATCAATTTTATAGTACGTTAGGTGGACGTGCCTACATAATTTATCATTTGCAGCTCTCGAGTGCGCAGTAGGAGATATCTATTTGTTTTTTCTATGTTAAAATTAAGTTCTGTCCTTCATTCAAAGTAGATATTGCTTCAGGGATGTCGTATCTACACCTCTTGAACCTTAGAAATATTTTTTGCACATACGGTATGAAATCTTGTGTTTGTGTCTATACTCTCCAGCAGGGCCCTCTTCCCTCATGTTCCTTTCCTTCTCTTTCTTAACCTAACTTCAACTCCATACTCCCTTTGACGGGCCCAAATCCCTCAGTATTCTGCCACCATGATACTTATTTCAGTGTCGTCTCCTGATGATGATATTGTCTTGAACTGTTAAGGTGGATACACACTGGAAGATATATCTGCAGATCAATTGATCTGCAGATATATCTATCGACGGATCGGGCAGTGTGTTGAGCATACACATTGCCCGATCCGTCGGGGACTGACGTCATGAACTGGGCGGGCATGTAAACACGCCCGCCCAGTTCAGCTGTCAATCACCGCCGGCCGCCGCAGCATGTGTACGGGCGGTCGGCCGACCGCCATACACACAGCGGCGCGCCAATATATCGGTAGATATATTGGCCGTTGGCTGTGCTGCGGGGCCGACGCGATACGTCTGTGAACGACGGAGTTCACAGACGTATCGGCCGTACACACTGGCCGACGGACCAGCAATATATTGGCCGTTCACGAGAATGGCCGATATATCGGCCAGTGTGTACGGGCCTTAAGTCACTGTTTTCTTGTTTTGCTTATTGTATTTATTTATTTTTAAATATATCACACTTCATGAATTTGCGTGTCATCCTTGCGTAGGGGCCATGCTAATCTTCTCTGTATCGTTCCAATTTTAGTATATGTGCAGCTAAAGCGAGCACGTTTTGCTTATTTTTTATGTGTAATCCCTGTGGATCCCTTGACGCACCATATAAATAAAGGTTAATAATATTAATAATAATAATAAGAATTTACTTACCGATAATTCTATTTCTCGTAGTCCGTAGTGGATGCTGGGGACTCCGTAAGGACCATGGGAATAGCGGCTTCGCAGGAGACTGGGCACATCTAAAGAAAGCTTTAGGACTATCTGGTGTGCACTGGCTCCTCCCCCCATGACCCTCCTCCAAGCCTCAGTTAGGATACTGTGCCCGGACGAGCGTACACAATAAGGAAGGATTTTAAATCACGGGTAAGACTCATACCAGCCACACCAATCACACCGTATAACTCGTGATCTGAACCCAGTTAACAGCATGATAACAGAGGAGCCTCTAGAAAAGATGGCTCACTACAGCAATAACCCGGTTTTTTTGGTAACAATAACTATGTACCAGTATTGCAGACAATCCGCACTTGGGATGGGCGCCCAGCATCCACTACGGACTACGAGAAATAGAATTATCGGTAAGTAAATTCTTATTTTCTCTAACGTCCTAAGTGGATGCTGGGGACTCCATAAGGACCATGGGGATTATACCAAAGCTCCCAAACGGGCGGGAGAGTGCGGATGACTCTGCAGCACCAATTGAGAGAACTCCAGGTCCTCCTCAGCCAGGGTATCAATTTTGTAGAACTTTACAAACGTATTTGCTCCTGACCAAGTAGCTGCTCGGCAAAGTTGTAAAGCCGAGACCCCTCGGGCAGCCGCCCAAGATGAGCCCCCTTCCTTGTGGAGTGGGCATTTACAGATTTTTGGCTGTGGCAGGCCTGCCACAGAATGTGCAAGCTGAATTGTACTACAAATCCAACGAGCAATAGTCTGCTTAGAAGCAGGAGCACCCAGCTTGTTGGGTGCATACAGGATAAACAGCGAGTCAGTTTTCCTGACTCCAGCCGTCCTGGAAACATATATTTTCAGGGCCCTGACAAGGTCTAGCAACTTGGAGTCCTCCAAGTCCCTAGTAGCCGCAGGCACCACAATAGGTTGGTTCAGGTGAAAACGCTGAAACCACCTTAGAGAGAAACTGAGGACGAGTCCTCAATTCCGCCCTGTCCGAATGGAAAATCAGATAAGGGCTTTTACAGGATAAAGCCGCCAATTCTGACACGCGCCTGGCCCAGGCCAGGGCCAACAGCATGACCACTTTCCATGTGAGATATTTTAACTCCACAGATTTAAGTGGTTCAAACCAATGTGACTTTTGGAACCCAAAAACTACATTGAGATCCCAAAGTGCCACTGGAGGCACAAAAGGAGGCTGTATATGCAGTACCCCTTTTACAAACGTCTGAACTTCAGGGACTGAAGCTAGTTCTTTTTGGAAGAAAATTGACAGGGCCGAAATTTGAACCTTAATGGACCCCAATTTCAGGCCCATAGACACTCCTGTTTGCAGGAAATATAGGAATCGACCCAGTTGAATTTCCTCCGTCGGTCCTTACTGGCCTCGCACCACGCAACATATTTTCGCCAAATGCGGTGATAATGTTTTGCGGTTACATCCTTCCTGGCTTTGATCAGGATAGGGATGACTTCATCCAGAATGCCTTTTTTCCTTCAGGATCCGGCGTTCAAAACCGCCATGCCGTCAAACGCAGCCGCGGTAAGTCTTGGAACAGACAGGGTCCTTGCTGGAGCAGGTCCCTTCTTAGAGGTAGAGGCCACGGATCCTCCGTGAGCATCTCTTGAAGTTCCGGTTACCAAGTCCTTCTTGGCCAATCCGGAGCCACGAATATAGTGCTTACTCCTCTCCATCTTATCAATCTCAGTACCTTGGGTATGAGAGGCAGAGGAGGGAACACATACACTGACTGGTACACCCACGGTGTTACCAGAGCGTCTACAGCTATTGCCTGAGGGTCCCTTGACCTGGCGCAATACCTGTCGAGTTTTTCCCAACGGTTTATAATCATGTGGAAGACTTCTGGGTGAAGTCCCCACTCTCCCGGGTGGAGGTCGTGCTGAGTAAGTCTGCTTCCCAGTTGTCCACTCCCGGAATGAATACTGCTGACAGTGCTATCACATGATTTTCCGCCCAGCGAAGAATCCTTGCAGCTTCTGCCATTGCCCTCCTGCTTCTTGTGTCACCCTGTCTGTTTACGTGGGTGACTGCCGTGATGTTGTCCTACTGGATCAACACCGGCTGACCTTGAAGCAGAGGTCTTGCTAAGCTTAGAGCATTGTAAATGTCCCTTAGCTTCAGGATATTTATGTGAAGTGATGTCTCCAGGCTTGACCATAATCCCTGGATATTCCTTCCCTGTGTGACTGCTCTCCAGCCTCGCAGGCTGGCATCCGTGGTCACCAGGACCCAGTCCTGAATGCCTAATCTGCGGCCCTCTGGAAGATGAGCACTCTGCAACCACCACAGGAGGGACACCCTTGTCCTTGGTGACAGGGTTATCCGCTGATGCATCTGAAGATGCGACCCGGACCATTTGTCCAGCAGGTCCCACTGGAAAGTTCTTGCGTGGAATCTGTCGAATGGGATTGCTTCGTAGGAAGCCACCATTTTACCCAGAACCCTTGTGCACTGATGCACTGAGACTTGGCTCGGTTTTAGGAGGTTCCTGACTAGCTCGGATAACTCCCTGGCTTTCTCCTCCGGGAGAAACACCTTTTTCTGGACTGTGTCCAGGATCATCCCTAGGAACAGAAGACACGTCGTCGGAACCAGCTGCGATTTTGGAATATTGAAAATCCAATCGTGCTGCCGCAACACTGCCTGAGATAGTGCTACACCGACCTCCAACTGTTCCCTGGATCTTACCCTTATCAGGGAATTGTCCAAGTAAGGGATAACTAAAATTCCCTTCCTTCGAAGGAATATCATCATTTCGGCCATTACCTTGGTAAAGACCCGGGGTGCCGTGGACCATCCATACGGCAGCGTCTGAACTGATAGTGACAGTTCTGTACCATAAACCTGAGGTACCCTCGGTGAGAAGGGTAAATTTTGACATGAAGGTAAGCATCCTTGATGTCCCCAGACATCATGTAGTCCCCTTCTTCCAGGTTCGCAATCACTGCTCTGAGTGACTCAATCTTGAATTTGAACCTCTGTATGTAAGTGTTCAAAGATTTTAGATTTACAATCGGTCTCACCGAGCCGTCCGGCTTCGGTACCACAACAGTGTGGAATAATACCCCGTTCCCTGTTGCAGGAGGGGTATCTTGATTATCACCTGCTGGGAATACAGCTTGTGAATGGCTTCCAAAACTGTCTCCCTGTCAGAAGGAGACATCGGTAAAGCCGACTTTAGGAAACGGCGAGGGGGAGACGTCTCGAATTCTAATTTGTACCCCTGAGATATCACCTGAAAGATCCAGGGGTCTACTTGCGAGTGAGCCCACTGCGCGCTAAAATTCATTGAGACGGGCCCCCCACCGTGCCTGATTCTGCTTGTAAAGCCCCCGCGTATACTGAGGGCTTGGCAGAGGCGGGAGAGGGTTTCTGTTCCTGGGAACTGGCTGATTTCTGCAGCCTTTTTCCTCTCCCTCTGTCACGGGGCAGAAATGAGGAACCTTTTGCCCGCTTGTCCACGAAAAGACTGCGCCTGATAATACGGCGTCTTCTCATGTTGAGAGGCGACCTGGGGTACAAACGTGGATTTCCCAGCTGTTGCCGTGGCCACCAGGTCTGAAAGACCGACCCCAAATAACTCCTCCCCTTAATAAAGCAATACTTCCAAATACCGTTTGGAATACGCATCACCTGACCACTGACGTGTCCATAACCCTCTACTGGTAGAAATGGACAACGCACTTAGACTTGATGCTAGTCGGCAAATATTCCGCTGTGCATCACGCATATATAGAAATGCATCTTTTAAATGCTCTATAGGCAAAAATATACTGTCCCTATCTAGGGTATCAATATTTTCAGTCAGGGAATCCGACCACGCCAACCCAGCACTGCACATCCAGGCTGAGGCGATTGCTGGTCGCAGTATAACACCAGTATGTGTGTAAATACCTTTTAGGATACCCTCCTGCTTTCTATCAGCAGGATCCTTAAGGGCGGCCATCTCAGGCGAGGGTAGAGCCCTTACAAGCGTGTGAGCGCTTTATCCACCCTAGGGGGTGTTTCCCAACGCACCCTAACCTCTGGCGGGAAAGGATATAATGCCAATAACATTTTAGAAATTATCAGTTGTTATCGGGGGAAACCGCATCATCACACACCTCATTTGATTTCTCAGATTCAGGAAAACTACAGGTAGTTTTTCCTCACCGAACATAATACCCCTTTTTGGTGGTACTCGTATTATCAGAAATGTGTAAAACATTTTTCATTGCCTCAATCATGTAACTTGTGGCCCTACTGGAAGTCACATTTGTCTCTTCACCGTCGACACTGGAGTCAGTATCCGTGTCGGCGTCTATATCTGCCATCTGAGGTAACGGGCGCTTTAGAGCCCCTGACGGCCTATGAGACGTCTGGACAGGCACAAGCTGAGTAGCCGGCTGTCTCATGTCAACCACTGTCTTTTATACAGAGCTGACACTGTCACGTAATTTCTTCCAACAGTTCATCCACTCAGGTGTCGACCCCCTAGGGGGTGACATCACTATTACAGGCAATCTGCTCCGTCTCCACATTATTTTTCTCCTCATACATGTCGACACAAAAGTACCGACATACAGCACACACACAGGGAATGCTCTGATAGAGGACAGGACCCCACTAGCCCTTTGGGGAGACAGAGGGAGAGTTTGCCAGCACACACCAGAGCGCTATATATATATACAGGGATAACCTTATATAAGTGTTTTTCCCCTTATAGCTGCTGTATAGGTAATACTGCGCCTAATTAGTGCCCCCCTCTCTTTTTTAACCCTTTCTGTAGTGTAGTGACTGCAGGGGAGAGCCAGGGAGCTTCCCTCCAACGGAGCTGTGAGGGAAAATGGCGCCAGTGTGCTGAGGAGATAGGCTCCGCCCCCTTATCGGCGGCCTTATCTCCTGTTTTTCTATGTATTCTGGCAGGGGTTAAATGCATCCATATAGCCCAGGAGCTATATGTGATGCATTTTTTTGCCATCTAAGGTGTTTTTATTGCGTCTCAGGGCGCTCCCCCCCAGCGCCCTGCACCCTCAGTGACCGAAGTGTGAAGTGTGCTGAGAGCAATGGCGCACAGCTGCAGTGCTGTGCGCTACCTTGTTGAAGACAGGACGTCTTCTGCCGCCGATTTTCCGGACCTCTTCTGCCTTCTGGCTCTGTAAGCGGGCCGGCGGCGCGGCTCTGGGACCCATCCAAGCTGGGCCTGTGATCGTCCCTCTGGAGCTAATGTCCAGTAGCCTAAGAAGCCCAATCCACTCTGCACGCAGGTGAGTTCGCTTCTTCTCCCCTTAGTCCCTCGATGCAGTGAGCCTGTTGCCAGCAGGTCTCACTGAAAATAAAAAACCTAAACTAAAACTTTCACTAAGAAGCTCAGGAGAGCCCCTAGTGTGCACCCTTCTCGTTCGGGCACAGAGATCTAACTGAGGCTTGGAGGAGGGTCATGGGAGAGGAGCCAGTGCACACCAGATAGTCCTAAAGCTTTCTTTAGATGTGCCCAGTCTCCTGCGGAGCCGCTATTCCCATGGTCCTTACGGAGTCCCCAGCATCCACTTAGGACGTTAGAGAAAATAGTAATAATAATAAATAATATATACAGAAGACCTAAAACTGTGGTTTACTTGCAGTCTTTTACATTTTAGTTTTTGCTCCTTAATAAGACATTTTGCCTTGTAAAGCCATGAAACACACATAGCACTGAAAAGGTTAAAGATTGTGCCTGAAATCCCACCTACCTGAAAATCCACCTGCCAAGACATACAGGGTACGTTCAGTTAAAAAATCCAAATTCAGTAGTACCATGTATAACCACCAGGTGGTCTCTTCCAATCAAACAATATATTGTGCAACGTATTTTTAGACGGAACAAAGGCTGGATTCCCATATACTATACTTGTGTATACGTATTTAAATTATTACATGTTATTTGACAAAACGAGTAGAATGGTATACATGAAAAGCCTTTATTTGCCTCTTGATAGATCCAATTGTACTGTACTTTTTACAATTGCAATATCCGCTTTACACTCTAAAATGCTATCTTGCTTACTGTTGTATTAAATCAGTTGCAAAGTTTTCAAAAGCACCTCTGCGGCATCACAGAAGAGCAAACAACTGATTTACTACTAATTAGAACCATTGCTGGTTATAAATAACCAAGAAGTCAGTTAATGTTATTGTATCAATGCTCTTGTTCACTTGAATACACAAGTAAACAAGAGCAAAGAAACTTAATTGTGTTACTCTAGTCCTGAAGCCATACTGTAAGGGTGTGTACTGTACACACAGTGAGATATTTTCTTTCGATTTTGACTATATAGTCAAAATCGCAAGAAAAGTTAGTGCAGATCGCAAAGTGAAAGTCACCTTGCGATCCCGATTCGATCCCGATGCGCGGTCCCGCCAGGTCGGCATCGCAAGAAAAGATAGACTGTGCAGGCAAGTCAATCCTTGCTAGATCGGTGTACTATCTAGTTCATCTCACATGTCAATGACATCTCACATAAGCCAAAATCTCACATAAGCCAAAATCGTAAGCACACATAGTCCATATCTCAAGAAAAGTTAGTCAAAATCGGTGGTGCTGGGCTCCGGGGAGTTCAAGGGAAATCGCAAGTGAAAACCGGGTATAGCAAAGATCTCACCGTGTGTACACACCCTAAGTCTCAGTGCATTCTTGGTCTCCAGAAAAATGTCTGCCACTAGTACAACTCAGTAAAAGAAACATACTGGAGCATATGTATCAAAGCTTGGAGAGAAATAAAGTACCGGCCAATCAGCTAACTTCCTTATTACAGGCTATCTTTGAAAAAGGACAGCAAGGAGCTGATTGGTTGGTATTTATCTCTTTCCACTTTATCTCTCTCCAAGGGTTGTTGCATATGCCCCAGTGTGTTTTGCTTGTGTTTCTGGTTATAATAACACTGGAGTGGCTAAAGTGTGCCATTATTTTAACACACACTGAACACTACCAGTATACACTCACCTCCCAGCAAACTCTGTGGTCCAGGGGCCATCACTGAAGAATCAGGTTTGTAAGGGAATGTCAGTGGTGCAAGTAGAAAAAAATGTCTTATAGGTACTGTGTGGCGCGTGCGCCAAAAATGGGTGTGGCCAAATGCCACATGGGGCGTGGCCAATGAAAATGGGGGCATGATAAACATATGGGGGGGACAGATACACATATGACACCAATAGTGCCAGATACACGTTGCCCCACAGTGCCAAATATACATTGCCCTACAGTGCCAGATATACATTGCCCCAGAGTGCCAGATACACATTGCCCCAGAGTGCCAGATACACAAATGCCCCCACAGTGCCAGATACACAAATGCCCCCACATTGCCAGATATACATTACCCCACAGTGTCAGATACACATTGCTCCAGAGTTCCAGATACACAAATGCCCCCACAGTGCCAGATACACAAATGCCCCCACAGTGCCAGATATACATTACCCCACAGTGTCAGATACACATTGCTCCAGAGTTCCAGATACACAAATGCCCCCACAGTGCCAGATACACAAATGCCCCCACAGTGCCAGATATACATTACCCCACAGTGTCAGATACACATTGCTCCAGAGTTCCAGATACACAAATGCTCCCACAGTGCCAGATACACAAATGCCTCCACAGTGGCAGATACACATTGCCCCACAGTGCCAGATACACATTGCCCCACAGTGCCAGATACACAAATGCCTCAGTGTCAGATAACATTGCCCCACAGTGCCACATACACAAATGCCCCCACAGTGCCAGATATACATTGCCCCACAGTGCCAGATACACAAATGTCCCCACAGTTCCAAATACACATTGCCCCACAGTGCCAGATACACATTGTCCCACAGTGCTAGATACACAAATGCCCCAGTGTCAGATACACATTGCCCCAGTGTCCGATATACATTGCCCTACATTGCCAGATACACAAATGCCCCCACAGTGTCAGATATACATTGCCTCACAGTGCCAGATACACAAATGCCCCCACAGTGCCAGATACACATTGCCCCACAGTGCCAGATACACAAATGCCCACCAGTGCCAGATACACAAATGCCCCCACAGTGCCAGATACACAAATGCCCCCACAGTGCCAGGTATACATTGCCCCACAGTGCCAGATACACAAATGCCCCCACAGTGCCAGATACACAAATTCCCCAACAGTGCCAGATATACATTGCCCCACAGTGCCAGATATATATTGCCCCATCCCCTGCTCTCCGCTGCCTCTGTTGCTGCTGTGTGAGGGGAGGAGAGCGCAGCGCACACCTCTCCTGCCCCTCAATGCTCGTAAAGTCCGGTCTCCGGCGGCGGGTATCTCCAATGAGATGCCGGTTCGTTAGCCAATCAGAGCTCGTGGACTGGCAGCCAATCAGGAACCGTGGCTGCCGGGCCACGAGCTCTGATTGTTTAGTAAACTGGTGCCTTATTGAGATTCACCCCGCTGCCGCCGCTGGAGACCGGACATCACACCACAGAGAATTGAGGGGTAGGAGAGGCGCTGAGCTTTCTTCCCCTCACATAGCAGCCAGCGGGATGCAGGTATGGTGGATAGCCCAGCGGTACGGTGTACCACCTGGGAATTTCTTACCGGTATGCCGTACCGCCCCGTTCGGCCATACTTGCAGCACTGGGGAATGTCTACAAACATTGGGCCTAATTCAGACCTGACCGTAGCAGCAAATTTGTTAGCAGATGGGCAAAACCATGTGCACTGCAGGGGGGGGGGGCAGATATAACGTGCAGAGACAGTTAGATTTGGATGTGTGAGTTAATTCTGAAATCTAAATTACAGTGTAAAAATAAAGCAGCCAGTATTTTCTCTGCACAGAAACAAAATAACCCACCCAAATTTAACTCTCTCTGCAAATGTGATATCTGTCACACCTGCAGTGCACATGATTTTGCCCATCTGCTCACACATTTGCTGCTACGATCAGGTCTGAATTACCCCCATTATGCATATGTTTTGCAATAAAATCACACACACAGACACTGTAATAACATCACACAGTGTAACATAGAAGTTAATTCACCTGACTGTTGTGCTCAAGACTTTAATTAGGAACTGTCCATCAGCAGAATGAACAAGCCTGGAAATCTATATATATAAAAGGCAAAAATGGAGATTGACTCATCACGAAATCTCTTAAACCACAAGGCCTACAATTTTGAAACTTGGCAGGTAGCTTCTCCTTAGGTCCCAGGTGCTTGCTAAGAACCAGTTTTACAAATGTCACTGTCCATCCACGGAAATCACCAAAAATGTATATATGTATGTATGTATGTATGTATGTATGTATGTATGTGTATATGTATGTTCCAGCATAACTCAGGAATGCCTGGACCAATTTACACCAAACTTGGTACACATATGATTTACAATCTGGGAACAAACACTGTGGGATAACACACCCCTAGCACCACTAGGGATGAGGCAGCAGCACAGAGTATTTCAGCAGACAGCACAACTCTGGAATGGCTTGTGCAATTTACACCTAACTTCGTACACATATGACTTACAATCTGGAAACAAACACTGTGTAATGCACTGTGGTAACAAGAACAAAAATAACACCTACCTACTAAATGGGGTAAAATTAGGGGATTCTGTACTGGAAAAGGACTTAGGTGTCCTCATAGATAGCAAACTAAGCAGTAGTAACCAAAGTAGGACTGCAGCAAAGAAGGCTAATAAGATATTAGCATGCATAAAACGGGGAATTGATGCTAGGGACGAGAGTATTATACTCCCGTTATATAAATCACTTGTGAGGCCACACCTTGAATACTGTGTACAATTCTGGTCACCTTACTACAAAAAGGATATCCTGGAGCTAGAAAAGGTTCAAAGGCGGGCGACCAAACTAATTAAGGGTATGGAGACGCTGGAATACGAGGAAAGGCTTGCAAGACTAGGCATGTTTACACTGGAAAAGAGGAGATTAGGAGGGGACATGACCAACATTTACAAATATATAAGGGGACAATATACAGATCTTGCGCAGGACCTGTTTTTGGTTAGATCAACACAGATAACTCGTGGACACTCGCTCAGGTTAGAGGAGAGGAGATTCCACACAATACGGCGTAAAGGCTTTTTTACGGTAAGGACGATACGTGTTTGGAATTCCCTGCCTGAGGGAGTTGTAATGGCCAACTCAGTCAACACCTCTAAGAATGGGTTAGATAAATTCCTAATGGATAAGGAAATCCAGGGTTACGGGGCATAGTCACACACTATGGTTATTATAAAAAAGAGGGGTTAATCGGAACGGCAGTCAGCAACTTCAGTCAAAATTTTATACAAAATAATCGTGCATAGGAGACCACAAATAGGTTGAACCCGATGGACAATTGTCTTTTTTCAACCTTAGATACTATGTTATTATGTTACTATGTTACTATGATTAAAAGAACTGCCGAAACTGCATTCCTGTGAGTTCCAGCACAAGCCTGTCTGTAAATGTACAAAAACCTCCACTGCTTCTGTTCTCTGACAGTTCTTGCTGTAGCATTTGGAGCACTGTAAATAGATGCCCGGAGGACGGTACAGTCATTGGGTGGAATTGGATTTGTATTCATATCTTCGATATGTTTCTCTTAATATTGGTACCTAAAAGCATTGCACAGACTGTGACACATTTACTCCTACGAATGCCTCCTGCTCAATTGTATTAGAATTAAAATATCGCACATCTAACTAGAACTAAAGTATTCAATAAGGAAATCAGCCCCAAGTCCAAAAGACATTGTAAGAACGCACCAAAAACAGAGAGACACCATGATCTATCTTCCCCAAACCATGGCATAGCTGACTAAAGCCAATCAGAGGCAGGAGTGTGGCATGCACAGACAGGCTGTTCATTTGCAGTGCTGGGCGTGATTTATCTGTGGGATATAGGTAGAGGAGAGAGGATGATGAGGGCCATTAAAATGTAGGGCGATGCTTTTTATGATTGAAGTCTGTATTACAACGGCCATAAAGCAAGGCAGCGAGCGGCCATTAACATTTCCATCATCAGATCTCGCAGCCTGTCACAAGCGCATAACTCATCTTTACTGCGTCGCTCTATACGCCGGGCCTGATACAATGTCTGAAGAGATACGCAGCATTCATGGAGAGGTGGGGGGAAGAGCTTGCTTGGGATGTAATGTCCTTCACGGAATTATTCCCCCATTCTAACCAAACCCTCTTCCTTGACCCCCCTCCCTTCTTCAGCCACAATCTCTTTCACTCAGGCACATGGGAACTCTCTCTCTCTCTCTCTCTCTCTCTAGTTGTGACAGTGCATTCCACCGCCTAGCACCCCCCTGCTGGTACACATCTTCCTGACATACTGCTTATAAAGAGCAGAGGGACAGCATTTGGCAGCGCACACGGCTCACTCCACAACACACAGTGTTGCCAATATGCAGGGCTTCTCCCAAACTCTGCCCACAGTCAATAACAAGGAATGTCATATTTTTTTGTGGTCACCCACTAGCCTCCCTCTAAGAACACAGACATCAAACACAATGATGGAGAAGAGGTGATGGGCAAAATAGCCCATCTGAATAAAAGATTGTAATCAGTTAGCGGCTGCCCCAGTTTCAGGTGCTATTCTCAGCGGATTTGGTTATCTATTGTTGGCGAATAGAAAAAGCCAAGTCTGAGTACTTACTTGGGTATATTAACCCTTTCATTGTCAATCATGGCATGCATTCATTTAATCATTCAGACACATCCATAGTAATCTGCAGTTTATATGCAAGCCTCCACAAAGGAACTGAGTGCCGTAAACTGTTATGTGTTCTCTCGCTAGTCCCCATGTATTTCTTTCCAGGGCCGCCCGCTGGTATACTTTTATATTGTCTTCACAGCCTGTTATACTGGGTCTGTTTATGGTTCTCCTTTCCGTCTGACACTGTTCTGCTTATTAGAAGTGTCAAAAGCAGGAACTCCCTTTACAATTTGGAATTCTGACAGTATTTATACCTTTCCTCTCTTTCTAGGTACGTATGCACAAACTAGTCAATTTGTCTCAGGCAAAGTGCAGTGCTAATGCTGGTTAGGAACAAAGAATTACAGTCCCTTTGAGCTTTGCGGTCTCAAGGGTAGTATTAGCATCTAGAAACGGCATAGCAAGTCCAATTTCTTATTACATTTCTGTGATATGGTAATATTTATTATATATTTATTAAGGAGATCCTAAGGTGTAAGGCTGTTTCATTACTTTGAAATATTGGCTTAAGCGTTCTTGAACAATATCCCTAACGAATACAAAGCGATAGGCTCGAATAAAACCCGTTGAAGTGTGAACACACAAACCCCCCTTAACACACAACGTGAAGATCTGTAAAACACACACACACATTACACACACACACTCCAATCCTCCATCCTTTCCTTTCACAGACAGATGTGGATTTATGCATTAGTCCCATTGCTCAAATAGAGAGGAGTGGGGATTTATTTAGGTATAACTGTATGTAATAAAGATTTGTGTTTCGTCCTGATCCATTGTATTGTGCCAAGTCTACTACAATCAAATACAATTATTATTAACATGTATTTATGTAGTGGCAGCATGTTCCATAGGTTTTTAAAGTTGAGATCAAACACAGTAATACAAGAAGTCTGGGTATAAACAGACACAATACACATACACATCCCAACACACGCTAAAATGACTACCTGGCAGTACACTGTAAATGGCCAGGCAGACACTCCAGGTTTTATAGCCTCTGTCTGAGATACATATTCTCTTGGGGAGCATGTAACGCCAGTAATCAAGGGTAGGGAAAATTAATCTGCAACTGAAAATGACCGAGAATGTCCCTTGAAATGTGTAAATTGCTGAATTTGTTGCAACTGATGTCATAAACAGAAAGAAGAGCACAGTAAGTATACTGAAAGCTATAAATTCTTCCCAATAATTTTAATTGCTCTGTTAATTTTACTTGCAATCAGTTTAGGATACTGTTACGAGAATTGCTGTTTGCCCACTCGTCGTCCTCTGCCATGCTTTAGTTGGCTCTTTATTAAATGATTGCATATAATAAAACATATTAATTGTAGTGCCTTGTGTAGCATTTACATGTACTGGCTAGACATAGTGAGTCTTCCTAATTTACTTATTGTGTACCCCACACGCTTGTGACCTTTTCCCAATAAGCCAGTGGTTCCCAAATTTTTTAAATCACGGCGCTCTAGAGTATCATAATTCTTTTCATGGCACCCCTAGGCCAAAAGTTTATTATTGATACATTTTGAAATAAATATTAAATTAAGTAAATTGTGTTTATATGTCATCCTTAGAGTCAGTTGTGTTGTGAGGGACAGGATTCACTTGTGTTTGTCCACATATGTTAAGATTGGTAGCCACCGGCACTGGTTTTACCTATTACATTGATCATAAATAATTAGAATAGGTCCTGGACCACCAATCCAAAGCACCCCTGCAAGTGTCCCGAGGCACCCCAGGGTGCTACGGCACACAGTTTGAGAACAACTGCAATCAGCCATTTTCTATTATTTTTACTAGGGAAATTAGTTGGTTGATATTTATCACTAATTGCACACTCAGTGCGAATCTTGGCATGATATTGGCACCCAGAATCACATTGCAGTATTCCGCTGGTATGGATTAACCCTCCGTTAGGCGCACCTCTGGGACTCCCGGGTTCAGGCGCAGTGTGCCTGACAGGCGCCTGTTAGAAAATTGTCATTAGCACCTAATTAACTCAATTCTAATGCTCTTAAAGTGATCAGTGACCTTCATTAGGATGTACAAAGAGAGAAATCGTAGGTTTTATGGGCCATTTCAGCAGAAAATCTGATGCAAAAAGAGAGAAAACACAAACATGAGTATAAGTTTGGGTGCAGTGTGTCTGAGAGGCCACCCTGGACAAACCTACATATTTCTGCAAAATATCCACAACCTTTGTAATTTTCGTTCATAAAATGAGCAAAATAAACAATTAATAGATGAAAATAAAAGGAAAAACGAACCTTCAAAAATCGGAGGAGTTTGGGCGCAGTGTGCATGAGAGGCCAGAAGGGTCACTACTGCACTCCACATTGGCGGCGGGAAAACTGACTAGGGAGGTTTCGAACAGCACCTAGAGATAGGAAGATACTAGCAGGGACAGGCTCCTGCACCCCCTTGGAGCGGAGAGGGGAGCGAGAACAGCTTTGCGGCGCCTGTCAGGCCAGCTGAGTCTGAGTGAGGGTTAATGTTCACCTTCAGGGTTCGGACCCCATCCCTGCGATGTGCTTATAGTGGCAGCGGGACTTCTATGCATGTGCAGTACCGCTGACCACGCATGCATGACTGCTGTTGCCGGTGAGGGTTTCGGGGGAACCCTCTGCCGGCTAGTTATGTGAAGTGTAGCTCATAGGCTAGAATGGGCTAACTGGTGTTTCAGAGAATAAGCTGCAAATATCTCATGATAAGTGGGCCCCTAAGTAAGCAATGGGGAGGTGATTCGTTTTTTGACAACCTCCTTCTGACTGTAAATAAATATTCCACTAGGAACCTCCCTTTCCCTGATGTGAAGAGCTGGAATTCACTGAATTGTGCTTGGAAATGAACATATTACACATCACCTATAGCTCTGCATCAAAGATTCATGGAATAGCGTCCGCAGAGTTCTGTTGCGATTTACAGATAGACTGAGTGCCTCAGACAGGACAGTTATGGAGCGAGCCTGGTCTCAGCTTCAGATAACAGGGGATCTGTGGGGGTGCTGTAATTTGTTTTGAAATGCAATTATGTCACTCCTATGTTATCTGCTTAGTTATGTTGCCATAGGATTCTGTCCAGTTACCCATCTGCTTAGTCCCTCCCCCTGGCATGTCCCTAAACCCCGCCCTTTCCCTGACTGTCCTGCCACCTGCTGTTCCCCACAGCAGGGATGTTCATTGATCAGTGAAAACCAAAGGATTGCCATCGATGATTTCATGTCATTGATGCTAAGCCCACATCCCTAGTACATCTGAGGTGTCTCACTGCTAATAACTTGTCCAGACTACCCCACTACATACTTGCCTACCTGACCCTCTCCATGAAGGAGAAAATGCTCTGTTCCTGGACTTTCCTGGTAATGTATGATTGCCATCACCTCTCTGTATTACACACACCTCTTCCTCTCTCTCTCTCTCTCTCTCTCTCTGTCCCTCTCTGTATTACTCACATTTATCTCCTGCTTTGTCCCCCTCTGTATTAGAGATGAGCGCCTGAAATTTTTCGGGTTTTGTGTTTTGGTTTTGGGTTCGGTTCCGCGGCCGTGTTTTGGGTTCGACCGCGTTTTGGCAAAACCTCACCGAATTTTTTTTGTCGGATTCGGGTGTGTTTTGGATTCGGGTGTTTTTTTCCAAAAACACTAAAAAACAGCTTAAATCATAGAA
Organism: Pseudophryne corroboree; assembly: GCF_028390025.1. Taxonomy (NCBI): domain Eukaryota; kingdom Metazoa; phylum Chordata; class Amphibia; order Anura; family Myobatrachidae; genus Pseudophryne; species Pseudophryne corroboree. Next base: position 187,660,093 of record NC_086445.1, read on the forward strand.
TTTGGGGGTCATTTTGATCCCAAAGTATTATTAACCTCAAAAACCATAATTTACACTCATTTTCAGTCTATTCTGAATACCTCACACCTCACAATATTATTTTTAGTCCTAAAATTTGCACCGAGGTCGCTGTGTGAGTAAGATAAGCGACCCTAGTGGCCGACACAAACACCGGGCCCATCTAGGAGTGGCACTGCAGTGTCACGCAGGATGTCCCTTCCAAAAAACCCTCCCCAAACAGCACATGACGCAAAGAAAAAAGAGGCGCAATGAGGTAGCTGTGTGAGTAAGATTAGCGACCCTAGTGGCCGACCCAAACACCGGGCCCATCTAGGAGTGGCACTGCAGTGTCACGCAGGATGGCCCTTCCAAAAAACCCTCCCCAAACAGCACATGACGCAAAGAAAAAAAGAGGCGCAATGAGGTAGCTGTGTGAGTAAGATTAGCGACCCTAGTGGCCGACACAAACACCGGGCCCATCTAGGAGTGGCACTGCAGTGTCACGCAGGATGGCCCTTCCAAAAAACCCTCCCCAAACAGCACATGACGCAAAGAAAAAAAGAGGCGCAATGAGGTAGCTGACTGTGTGAGTAAGATTAGCGACCCTAGTAGCCGACACAAACACCGGGCCCATCTAGGAGTGGCACTGCAGTGTCACGCAGGATGTCCCTTCCAAAAAACCCTCCCCAAACAGCACATGACGCAAAGAAAAAAAGAGGCGCAATGAGGTAGCTGTGTGAGTAAGATTAGCGACCCTAGTGGCCGACACAAACACCGGGCCCATCTAGGAGTGGCACTGCAGTGTCACGCAGGATGTCCCTTCCAAAAAACCCTCCCCAAACAGCACATGACGCAAAGAAAAAAAGAGGCGCAATGAGGTAGCTGTGTGAGTAAGATTAGCGACCCTAGTGGCCGACACAAACACCGGGCCCATCTAGGAGTGGCACTGCAGTGTCACGCAGGATGTCCCTTCCAAAAAACCCTCCCCAAACAGCACATGACGCAAAGAAAAAAAGAGGCGCAATGAGGTAGCTGTGTGAGTAAGATTAGCGACCCTAGTGGCCGACACAAACACCGGGCCCATCTAGGAGTGGCACTGCAGTGTCACGCAGGATGTCCCTTCCAAAAAACCCTCCCCAAACAGCACATGACGCAAAGAAAAAAAGAGGCGCAATGAGGTAGCTGTGTGAGTAAGATTAGCGACCCTAGTGGCCGACACAAACACCGGGCCCATCTAGGAGTGGCACTGCAGTGTCACGCAGGATGTCCCTTCCAAAAAACCCTCCCCAAACAGCACATGACGCAAAGAAAAAAAGAGGCGCAATGAGGTAGCTGTGTGAGTAAGATTAGCGACCCTAGTGGCCGACACAAACACCGGGCCCATCTAGGAGTGGCACTGCAGTGTCACGCAGGATGTCCCTTCCAAAAAACCCTCCCCAAACAGCACATGACGCAAAGAAAAAAAGAGGCGCAATGAGGTAGCTGTGTGAGTAAGATTAGCGACCCTAGTGGCCGACACAAACACCGGGCCCATCTAGGAGTGGCACTGCAGTGTCACGCAGGATGTCCCTTCCAAAAAACCCTCCCCAATCAGCACATCATGCAAAGAAAAAGAAAAGAAAAAAGAGGTGCAAGATGGAATTGTCCTTGGGCCCTCCCACCCACCCTTATGTTGTATAAACAAAACAGGACATGCACACTTTAACCAACCCATCATTTCAGTGACAGGGTCTGCCACACGACTGTGACTGATATGACGGGTTGGTTTGGACCCCCCCCAAAAAAGAAGCAATTAATCTCTCCTTGCACAAACTGGCTCTACAGAGGCAAGATGTCCACCTCATCTTCACCCTCCGATATATCACCGTGTACATCCCCCTCCTCACAGATTATCAATTCGTCCCCACTGGAATCCACCATCTCAGCTCCCTGTGTACTTTGTGGAGGCAATTGCTGCTGGTCAATGTCTCCGCGGAGGAATTGATTATAATTCATTTTAATGAACATCATCTTCTCCACATTTTCTGGATGTAACCTCGTACGCCGATTGCTGACAAGGTGAGCGGCGGCACTAAACACTCTTTCGGAGTACACACTTGTGGGAGGGCAACTTAGGTAGAATAAAGCCAGTTTGTGCAAGGGCCTCCAAATTGCCTCTTTTTCCTGCCAGTATAAGTACGGACTGTGTGACGTGCCTACTTGGATGCGGTCACTCATATAATCCTCCACCATTCTATCAATGTTGAGAGAATCATATGCAGTGACAGTAGACGACATGTCCGTAATCGTTGTCAGGTCCTTCAGTCCGGACCAGATGTCAGCATCAGCAGTCGCTCCAGACTGCCCTGCATCACCGCCAGCGGGTGGGCTCGTAATTCTGAGCCTTTTCCTCGCACCCCAGTTGCGGGAGAATGTGAAGGAGGAGATGTTGACAGGTCGTGTTCCGCTTGACTTGACAATTTTGTCACCAGCAGGTCTTTCAACCCCAGCAGACCTGTGTCTGCCGGAAAGAGAGATCCAAGGTAGGCTTTAAATCTAGGATCGAGCACGGTGGCCAAAATGTAGTGCTCTGATTTCAACAGATTGACCACCCGTGAATCCTTGTTAAGCGAATTAAGGGCTGCATCCACAAGTCCCACATGCCTAGCGGAATCGCTCCGTGTTAGCTCCTCCTTCAATGCCTCCAGCTTCTTCTGCAAAAGCCTGATGAGGGGAATGACCTGACTCAGGCTGGCAGTGTCTGAACTGACTTCACGTGTGGCAAGTTCAAAGGGCATCAGAACCTTGCACAACGTTGAAATCATTCTCCACTGCACTTGAGACAGGTGCATTCCACCTACTATATCGTGCTCAATTGTATAGGCTTGAATGGCCTTTTGCTGCTCCTCCAACCTCTGAAGCATATAGAGGGTTGAATTCCACCTCGTTACCACTTCTTGCTTCAGATGATGGCAGGGCAGGTTCAGTAGTTTTTGGTGGTGCTCCAGTTTTCTGTACGTGGTGCCTGTACGCCGAAAGTGTCCCGCAATTCTTCTGGCCACCGACAGCATCTCTTGCACGCCCCTGTCGTTTTTTTAAAAATTCTGCACCACCAAATTCAAGGTATGTGCAAAACATGGGACGTGCTGGAATTGGCCCAGATTTAATGCACACACAATATTGCTGGCGTTGTCCGATGCCACAAATCCACAGGAGAGTCCAACTGGGGTAAGCCATTCCGCGATGATCTTCCTCAGTTGCCGTAAGAGGTTTTCAGCTGTGTGCGTATTCTGGAAAGCGGTGATACAAAGCGTAGCCTGCCTAGGAAAGAGTTGGCGTTTGCGAGATGCTGCTACTGGTGCCGCTGCTGCTGTTCTTGCGGCGGGAGTCCATACATCTACCCAGTGGGCTGTCACAGTCATATAGTCCTGACCCTGCCCTGCTCCACTTGTCCACATGTCCGTGGTTAAGTGGACATTGGGTACAGCTGCATTTTTTAGGACACTGGTGACTCTTTTTCTGAGGTCTGTGTACATTTTCGGTATCGCCTGCCTAGAGAAATGGAACCTAGATGGTATTTGGTACCGGGGACACAGTACCTCCAACAAGTCTCTAGTTGGCTCTGCAGTAATGATGGATACCGGAACCACGTTTCTCACCACCCAGGATGCCAAGGCCTCAGTTATCCGCTTTGCAGTAGGATGACTGCTGTGATATTTCATCTTCCTCGCAAAGGACTGTTGAACAGTCAATTGCTTACTGGAAGTAGTACAAGTGGGCTTACGACTTCCCCTCTGGGATGACCATCGACTCCCAGCGGCAACAACAGCAGCGCCAGCAGCAGTAGGCGTTACACGCAAGGATGCATCGGAGGAATCCCAGGCAGGAGAGGACTCGTCAGAATTGCCAGTGACATGGCCTGCAGGACTATTGGCATTCCTGGGGAAGGAGGAAATTGACACTGAGGGAGTTGGTGGGGTGGTTTGCGTGAGCTTGGTTACAAGAGGAAGGGATTTACTGGTCAGTGGACTGCTTCCGCTGTCACCCAAAGTTTTTGAACTTGTCACTGACTTATTATGAATGCGCTGCAGGTGACGTATAAGGGAGGATGTTCCGAGGTGGTTAACGTCCTTACCCCTACTTATTACAGCTTGACAAAGGGAACACACGGCTTGACACCTGTTGTCCGCATTTCTGGTGAAATACCTCCACACCGAACTGACCGAAGAGCTGATTTTTTTGGTATTTTCACCTGGCATGTCAACGGCCATATTCCTCCCACGGACAACAGGTGTCTCCCCGGGTGCCTGACTTAAACAAACCACCTCACCATCAGAATCCTCCTGGTCAATTTCCTCCCCAGCGCCAGCAACACCCATATCCTCCTCATCCTGGTGTACTTCAACACTGACATCTTCAATCTGACTATCAGGAACTGGACTGCGGGTGCTCCTTCCAGCACTTGCAGGGGGCGTGCAAATGGTGGAAGGCGCATGCTCTTCACGTCCAGTGTTGGGAAGGTCAGGCATCGCAACCGACACAATTGGACTCTCCTTGTGGATTTGGGATTTCGAAGAATGCACAGTTCTTTGCTGTGCTGCTTTTGCCAGCTTGAGTCTTTTCATTTTTCTAGCGAGAGGCTGAGTGCTTCCATCCTCATGTGAAGCTGAACCACTAGCCATGAACATAGGCCAGGGCCTCAGCCGTTCCTTGCCACTCCGTGTGGTAAATGGCATATTGGCAAGTTTACGCTTCTCCTCCGACAATTTTATTTTAGGTTTTGGAGTCCTTTTTTTACTGATATTTGGTGTTTTGGATTTGACATGCTCTGTACTATGACATTGGGCATCGGCCTTGGCAGACGACGTTGCTGGCATTTCATCGTCTCGGCCATGACTAGTGGCAGCAGCTTCAGCACGAGGTGGAAGTGGATCTTGATCTTTCCCTAATTTTGGAACCTCAACATTTTTGTTCTCCATATTTTAATAGGCACAACTAAAAGGCACCTCAGGTAAACAATGGAGATGGATGGATTGGATACTAGTATACAATTATGGACGGGCTGCCGAGTGCCGACACAGAGGTAGCCACAGCCGTGAACTACCGCACTGTACTGTGTCTGCTGCTAATATATAGACTGGTTGATAAAGAGATAGTATACTCGTAACTAGTATGTATGTATAAAGAAAGAAAAAAAAAACCACGGTTAGGTGGTATATACAATTATGGACGGGCTGCCGAGTGCCGACACAGAGGTAGCCACAGCCGTGAACTACCGCACTGTACTGTGTCTGCTGCTAATATAGACTGGTTGATAAAGAGATAGTATACTCGTAACTAGTATGTATGTATAAAGAAAGAAAAAAAAAACCACGGTTAGGTGGTATATACAATTATGGACGGGCTGCCGAGTGCCGACACAGAGGTAGCCACAGCCGTGAACTACCGCACTGTACTGTGTCTGTTGCTAATATATAGACTGGTTGATAAAGAGATAGTATACTCGTAACTAGTATGTATGTATAAAGAAAGAAAAAAAAACCACGGTTAGGTGGTATATACAATTATGGACGGGCTGCCGAGTGCCGACACAGAGGTAGCCACAGCCGTGAACTACCGCACTGTACTGTGTCTGCTGCTAATATAGACTGGTTGATAAAGAGATAGTATACTACTAATATTATATACTGGTGGTCAGGTCACTGGTCACTAGTCACACTGGCAGTGGCACTCCTGCAGCAAAAGTGTGCACTGTTTAATTTTAATATAATATTATGTACTCCTGGCTCCTGCTATAACCTATAACTGGCACTGCAGTAGTGCTCCCCAGTCTCCCCCACAATTATAAGCTGTGTGAGCTGAGCAGTCAGACAGATATATAATATATATAGATGATGCAGCACACTGGCCTGAGCCTGAGCAGTGCACACAGATATGGTATGTGACTGACTGAGTCACTGTGTGTATCGCTTTTTTCAGGCAGAGAACGGATATATTAAATAAACTGCACTGTGTGTCTGGTGGTCACTCACTATATAATATATTATGTACTCCTGGCTCCTGCTATAACCTATAACTGGCACTGCAGTAGTGCTCCCCAGTCTCCCCCACAATTATAAGCTGTGTGAGCTGAGCAGTCAGACAGATATATATAATATTATATATAGATAATAGATGATGCAGCACACTGGCCTGAGCCTGAGCAGTGCACACAGATATGGTATGTGACTGAGTCACTGTGTGCTGTGTATCGCTTTTTTCAGGCAGAGAACGGATTATATTATGTACTCCTGGCTCCTGCTATAACCTATAACTGGCACTGCAGTAGTGCTCCCCAGTCTCCCCCACAATTATAAGCTGTGTGAGCTGAGCAGTCAGACAGATATATATAATATTATATATAGATAATAGATGATGCAGCACACTGGCCTGAGCCTGAGCAGTGCACACAGATATGGTATGTGACTGAGTCACTGTGTGCTGTGTATCGCTTTTTTCAGGCAGAGAACGGATTATAAATAAAAGTGGTGGTCACTGGTCACTATCAGCAAAACTCTGCACTGTACACTACTGAGTACTCCTAATGCTCCCCAAAATTAGTAAATCAAGTGTCTCTCTAATCTATTCTAATTCTAAACGGAGAGGACGCCAGCCACGTCCTCTCCCTATCAATCTCAATGCACGTGTGAAAATGGCGGCGACGCGCGGCTCCTTATATAGAATCCGAGTCTCGCGATAGAATCCGAGCCTCGCGAGAATCCGACAGCGTCATGATGACGTTCGGGCGCGCTCGGGTTAACCGAGCAAGGCGGGAAGATCCGAGTCGCTCGGACCCGTGAAAAAAAACATGAAGTTCTGGCGGGTTCGGATTCAGAGAAACCGAACCCGCTCATCTCTACTCTGTATTACACACCACGTCCACCTCCATTGCTTTGCTGCTTTGTATCTACTAAGACATCACTCACCTTTCTGCTATGCAAACAGCTAATACCATTTACCTGAGTAAACAGCTCGTCTGACAGCCAAAGAGAACAACATTCAGCTCATAATACATCTAATGAACGTATTTGATGCTTTGTTTGCTTATCTATTTCAGACAGGATGGTTTACATTTTGAAAACAAATTACAGTAGGCCATGGACTTGCTTTATTATTGATTTATTTACTAAGAGTTTTTTATAAAGCACACACATATTCCGCAATGCTTTACTGAGTTTACTTTATTTTAATTATAGTACATATATATCCATGTGCAATTTGTGCATACATATATACACATGTATATACATACATACATACATACATACATATAAAGACACACACATATGATATATATACATGCGTATATATACGTGTACTGTATGTGTGTGTGTGTGTGTGTATATATATATATGCATGTTTAATATGCTATGTGTATATGTGTGTATATATATATATATATACATAGGTGTATATATACGGTATATATATGTGTAGATATGTATATATATATATATATATATACACACACACACACACACACACACACACACACACACACAGACACACTAGTTTTACGGACCCAGCATATACTGGGTCACCTCAGTCCCCACCCCCGTGCTTGGCTCCACCCAGTTCTGAGGAGGAAAAAAAAACCATGCAAATCCTGCTTTTGCCACTGTTACTGAGAACATCTAGTCAGTCATCAGTCCTTGCTCCAGTGGAGCTTAGGGGTATATTTACTAAAGGTTTTTTTTTTAAATGAATTTTATTTGTTTTAAATCGTTAAAAGTCAATGATGTGGCTCAAGACCAGTGGCGGATCTTGCCACGGGCAAGCAGGACTTTTGCCCGGGGCGCCGCCTTCCGGAGGGTGCCGGCGCCATCCGGAGGGCGCCACACCATGGCAAGATCCGCCACTGTGCAGTGTGCGCCCCAGCAGTGTCCCCCCGCTGTGCCCCCCCTCCCGCTGTGAGAAGGGAACCAGACGCTACGCGTCTGGTTTCCCTTCGTGGCGCTGGTCCTCCCCCGCTATGAAGGGAATCAGCCGCTAAGCGTCTAGTTTCCCTTCATGGGGAGGACCTTTGGTGTGCGGTGCGCGATGACGTCATCGCGCACCGCACAGCATTGTGGCACAGACGCTAGGGGTCATAATTGACCTCTAGTGCCTATGCTGTGCTATGGGAGAGACGTCATGACTGACGTCTCTCCCACAGATCCGAGGAGAAGAGCGGCGCCGGTCTGCAGGGTCTGGAATCAGGAGCGGGGTATAGTAAGTATACTTTTTTTTCCTTCCCTTTCAGCGGCGCTACAAATGGGGGCGTGACTGACCACACCCCCATATTAAGCCACACCCCTAACTTTTGCCCGGGGCGCCACAAGGGCAAGAACCGGCCCTGCTCAAGACCTTTTGTTACTATACCCCTTGGACACACTATGGTTCATTTTTTTTTTTAATTAAAAGCCAGTTAAGCTTCCTGTATGTTTATGGATTGTGGGAGGAATCCAGGGTACCCAGAGAAAACGTACACAAAACTGGGGAGAACATACAAACTCAGCACAAATCGGACCTTGGTAGGAATTGAGCCCAAGTCATCAGTGCTGTGAGGTACAGTAGCAAGCTAATCATTTTGCCACCATGCTGACCAGCCCTGTTTTGGACAAATATTGCTCATTCCAAATAGCACAAAGTTTGCATAAAGGGCACAAAAGGACACAGTACCTGGCAATGGACTGATCCTGTGTGGAAGCTGGGATGATGTGTAGCATTGTTGTTTATCCAGGGCAAACCAAATGGAAATCACAAAACGAGGCAAACTGTCATCTTCCCGCTGTTGGATCTCACAAGTTTTGGATTCCGCAGGTTTTGGATTTGAGCACCAAATTTCAAAGTCTCATGGAAATCAGTTGACTGGGAGTTTTTTTTAAAGTTTTTCAGCCAATAGGATCCCTGCATTCCCGTCCACCCAGAGGCTGCTGTTGTGTCCAGCCAGAGGCTGCTGTTGCTGCGCTGACAGGTACTGAGAGAGTGCTGTATACACTGTAGCACTTGGACCATCATCATCCTCACAGACACCATCGGGGCATTTGCCATTGGGGGGACCCTCCTTCCTGCTATCACAGTAAGTGCACTATTGGTGCATCCAACCCACACTGTATCCAACCTGCACTGTAACCTGTATTGTATCCAGGGTCGGACTGGCCCACAGGGGTACCAGGGAAACCACCGGTAGGCCCCACTGCCTGGGGGCCCAGTTCTTCCTCTAGGGATCAGGTTCCAGACTGTGCACTTGTATTATACATGGTAGATATGTTGCATTACACTGCACTAAACTATTGTGTATTTCAAGCCTCTGTGGAGGCTGGCCACACCCCCTTTGTAGGCTGACCACACCCATAAGTATGGGCCCCTATAACTGCATTCCCTCGGTGGGCCCTTCATGTCCCAGTCCGACACTGATTGTATCTGACCCACACTGAATCCACTCCACACTGTAACCGACCCACACTGTATATGACCTGCACTGTAACCCGAACTGTATCTGACCCACACTGTATTCAGCCTGCACTGTAATGCACACTGTATCTGACCCACACTGTAACCCGCACTGTTTCTGACCCGCACTGTAACCTGCACTGTTTCTGACCCGCACTGCATCCAACCCACACTGTATCCTACCTGCACTGTAACCTGTACTGTATCTGACCCACACTGAATCCACTCCACACTGTATTCGACCCACACTGTAACCGACCCACACTGTATATGACCTGCACTGTAACCCGAATTGTATCTGACCCACACTGTATTCAGCCTGCAGTGTAATGCACACTGTATCTGACCCACACTTTAATCCGCACTGCATCCAACCCACACTGTATCCTACCTGTACTGTAACCTACACTGTATCTGACCCACACTGTATCCAACTTGCACTGTATCCAATCTGCACTGTAACATGCACTGTATCCAACCTGCACTGTAACCGGACTGTATCTGACCAACACTGTATCCAACTCGCACTGTATCCGACCTGCACCGTAGCGTGCACTGTATCCGACCTGCAATGTAACCGGACTGTATCTGACCCACACTTTAAACTGCACTGTTTCCGACCTGCAATGTAACCAACACTGTATCCAGCCCGAACTGTAACCTGCACTGTATCTGACCCGCACTGTATCCAGCTTGCACTGTATCTGACCTGTACTGTAACATGCAATGTTTACCACCCGCACTGTAACCTGCACTGTATTTGACCCACACTGTATCCAGCCCGTACTGTAACCTGCACTGTATCCGACCCGCACTGTATCCAACTCGCACTGTATCCGACTTGTACTGTAACATGCACTGTATCCAAACTGCACTGTATGACCCAGGGCGGGATGTACTAAAGGAAAAATGGAAAACAGGGGTTTTACCGCATTTTCAAATTTACAAAGACCCTATCGCCGCGTTTTTGGCGTCCAGGGTATCGCCATCTCTGGATGACGATACCCTTTAGAAGCCTATGGGCTTCTTATCGCCGACCGCCACAACCCGCCGACACCGCCGCAGACGCTGACCCCCCTCCCCCCCCGGCTTACCTTCCTCCAGGCTGCCCTGGACCCGGAAGGTAATCTCCTCCTCCCCCTAGCGACGTAGCAGGAGGTCCTTCCGGCTGCAGGGGGGAGGAGGAGGCGCCGGGGGCAGCCTGCTGCTGCTTCCCGGCGTCCAGACAGTGTGGGGACCCCTGGGCGGTGACGGAGACCCCCGCAGACCACCTCACAGGTATCACGGGGGGGTTCCGTCACCGCATTGCTATGTTAGTACATATGCGATCAACATCACTACGGTAATCAGCGAGGGGCGGCGATGTATCTTAATACATCCCGCCCCCACACTTTAACCTGCACTGTATACCACCCGCTCTGTAACCTTAACAGTATCTGATCCGTACTGTATGCAACCTGCACTGTATCCAACCCACACTGTAACCTGCACTGTATTCGACCTACACTGTATCCAAATCACACTGTATGCGACCTGCAATGTAACATGCACTGTATCCAGTCCACACTGTGTTCTACCTGCACTGTAATCTACACTGTATTGCACCCACACTGTAACCCGTACTGTATCCGACACAGGCGGTATATGACCCGCACTGTATCCGACCCACACTGTAACCTGCACTGTATCTGCCCCGCACTTCATCAAATTTGCACTGTATCCAGTCAGCAATGTAACCTGCACTGTATCTGACCCACATTGTATCCAAACCACACTGTATGCCCACAGTGCAGGTCAGATACATGCGGGTTGGATACAGTGCTGGTTACATTGCAAGTCGCACTGTATCCAACCCGCATGTATCTGACCTGCACGGTGGGCCTAATTCAGCTTGGGTTGTAGATATGCGAAAAATCGCACACCTACAACCCAGTACGCTAACATGCGAGGGGACGCCCAGCACAGGGCAAGTTCGCCCCGCATGCCACATCCTGCCTTCCCCTGGCAAACATGGCCACTGAGGAAGTCTGGCATCGACGAAACTGGTCTGGGCTGTTTGGCTATGACAAGGCGGATGTGACGTCCGCACACGCTGATCGAGGCTTGGACTGTGACCTGCTTCTGAGGTGACTCCAGGAACTTCCAGTACGCTGAGAGTAGCGGAGTTTCCGCATGGTGCTGAGTGTCTGGTGATCTACGACCTCTGTTATGCATTATGTGTCTGCTTACAGTGCATCCGAGAAGTATTCACAGTGCTTCACTTTTTCCACATTTTGTTATGTTACAGCCTTATTCCAAAATGGAATGAATAAATTAATTGTTTCCCTCAAAATTCTACACACAATACCCCATAATGACAAGGTGAAAAAAGTTTTTGAGATTTTTGACAATTTATTAAAATAAAAAACTTAGAAATCCCATGTACATAAGTATTCACAGCCTTTGCTCAATACTTTGTTGATGCACCTTTGGCAGCAATTACATCCTCACGTCTTTTTGAATATGATGCCACAAGCTTGCCACACCTATCTTTGGGAAGTTTCGCCTATTCCTCTTTGCAGCACCTCTTAAGCTCCATGAGGTTGGATGGGAAGCGTTGGTGCACAACCATTTTCAGATCGCTTTAGAGATGTTCAATCAGATTCAAGTCTGGGCTCTGGCTGGGCCACTCAAGGACATTCACAGAATTGTCCTGAAGCCACTCCGTTGATATCTTGGTTGTGTGCTTAGGGTCGTTTCCTGCTGAAAGATGAACCGTCGCCCCAGTCTGAGGTCAAGAGCGCTCTAGAGCAGGTTTTCATACAGGATGTCTCTGTACATTGCTGCATTAATCTTTCCGTCTATCCTGACTAGTCTCACAGTTCCTGCCGCTGAAAAACATCCCCACAGCATCATGCTGTCACCACCATGCTTCACTGTAGGGATGGTATTGATCTGGTGATGAGCTGTGCCTGGTTTCCTCCAAACATGACGCCTGGCATTCATGCCAACGAGTTAAATCTTTGTCTCATCAGACCAGAGAAATCTGTTTCTCATGGTCTGAGAATCCTTCAGGTGCATTTTGGCAAACTCCAGGTGGGCTGCGCGATGTGCTTTTTACTAAGGAGTGGCTTCCGTCTGGCCACTCTACCATACAGGCCTGATTGGTGGATTGCTGCAGAGATGGTTGTCCTTCTGGATGGTTCTCCTCTCTCCACAGAGGAATGCTGTAGCTCTGACAGAGTGACCATCGGGTTCTTGGTCAACTCCCTGACTAGGGCTCTTCTTCCCCGATCGCTCAGTTTAGATGGCCAGCCAGCTCTAGGAAGAGTCCTGGTGGTTCCGAACTTCTTTCATTTACGGACGACGGAGGCCACTGTGCTCATTGGAAACTTCAAAGCAGCAGATATTTTTCTGTACCCTTCCTCAGATTTGTGCCTTGAGACAATCCTGTCTCGGAGGTCTACAGACAATTCCTTTGACTTCATGCTTGGTTTGTGCTCAGACATGCACTGTCAAGTGTGGGACCTTATATAGACAGGTATGTGCCTTTCCAAATAATGTCCAATCAGCTGAATTTACCACAGGTGGACTCCAATGAAGCTATAGGAAAATCCCAAGGATGATCAGTGGAAACATAATGCACCTGAGCTCAATTTTGAGCTTCAGGGCAAAGGCTGTGAATACTTATGTACATGTGATATCTTAGTTTTTTATTTTTAATAAATTTGTAAAAATGACAGAAAAACTTTTTTCATGTTGTCATCATGGGGTATTGTGTTTAGAATTTTGAGGGAAAAATTAATGAATTCCACTTTCTGGATGCATTGTATGTATGTTTGTATTTTATGATATTTACAATATGTATGCAGAATGTTAAGCATGTTTGCACGTATGTATGTATGTATATGTGTATGTATGTATGTATGTAAATATCGGTTAGGTTCGGCACTCAAAAGAGGGGAAGGAACGTTTACTTGCTGCGGTGCCCTCTGTGATCAAGTGCAAGATCCAATGTAAAGAGGTTAGGAAACAGCGGCACTCAGCAGTCTGGATGTTAGTTTAGGTGATCTTTAATTCGGTCCTACGCCGTTTCGGGGACGACACCCCGTCTTCAGGGACAATCATACATAAACACAAAGACAAAAAGCAATACATATATACCCTCCCTAATAGACACTCATTACTGAGATTCAACTCACCTGTCCGGGCGCCGACGGAACCGCCACGTGCTGTCGCGAGTTGTCACAGTCGCTGGGTACTGACGTCACTGCAGTGCATCGGTCAACAAGCCAATCACGGGCATATGCGTCCCGTTGCTAGGTAACTCACGACCGGCTTTCCCATACATGACGTTTCCCTTCACTATGTGCTGTACTCACAGTGCACTGACGTCCGGCGGAAGCACCAGCAGGGAGCCAATCACTGTCGTTCATGTCACAGTTACTAAGCAACCCCTGTAAAAAAATAACCATAACAATGACAATACGGATAAACAACAATCATTAAAAAATGCCCAGTTGATTAGACATGATTACAATAACAAAAACACATACAAATTAAAAACTAATAATACAGATAACGATAACCAGCAATAATTTCCTACCTGTGTAGTAAACATATATTAACTAAATACCACTATATTGTGTTTCAATAAGAGTGCCTACTGTAATAAACAAACAGTTAAAGCACAATGCCAATATAATATATTATAGAGCAAATTATACTTAGACCTTTGTCAACTTAGACATACCTAACTACAGAAAACATTGGAGGCCTAAGGTTTCATTTAAGCCCCGTGGCGACAATGTGTTAAGCGTAAAGATCCATCTACTTTCTCGTTGTAGAAGTATCTTATTACGGTCTCCTCCACGATGTGATAAAGGGACATGATCTATAATGATGGCACGCATACTAGCTACCGTATGTCTTGCCTGTATGCAATGTCGGGCCACTGGTTGTTCACTGGAGCCCTTCTCCAATGCTTGTTTGATGGCACTGCGATGCAGTGCCATCCTCTCTCTGAATTGCCTCTGGGTCTTGCCCACATATGCAAGTCCACAGGGGCATTTCAACATATAAATCACATATGTGGGCAAGACCCAGTGCCATCAAACAAGCAAGATGGATCTTTACGCTTATTAGTTTTTAATTTGTATGTGTTTTTGTTATTGTAATCATGTCTAATCAACTGGGCATTTTTTAATGATTGTTGTTTATCCGTATTGACATTGTCATTGTTATGGTTATTTTTTTACAGGGGTTGCTTAGTAACTGTGACATGAACGACAGTGATTGGCTCCATGCTGGTGCTTCCGCCGGACGTCCGTGCACTGTGAGTACAGCACATAGTGAAGGAAAACGTCATGTATGGGAAAGCCGGTCGTGAGTTACCTAGCAACGGGACGCATATGCCCGTGATTGGCTTGTTGACCGATGCACTGCAGTGACGTCAGTACCCAGCGACTGTGACAACTCGCGACAGCACGTGGCGGTTCCGTCGGCGCCCGGACAGGTGAGTTGAATCTCAGTAATGAGTGTCTATTAGGGAGGGTATATATGTATTGCTTTTTGTCTTTGTGTTTATGTATGATTGTCCCTGAAGACGGGGTGTCGTCCCCGAAACGGCGTAGGACCGAATTAAAGATCATATGTATGTATGTATGTATGTGTGTGTGATATAAAATATATATATATATATATACACACACACACACACACACACACATTCACACACACACACAAATATAAAACCACAGCACTCGCCACCCCCGAAGCGGGGTGCAATGTCTGCACTCACCACTCACAGGGTGGGGTGCATGTAGCCCATGGCCACCTACTTACATATATACAAACAGAAAATTCAGCACTAAGGAACAGCTGACACAGGTTTAGAACAATTGAGTTTACATAGGGGTGCATGAAAAAGCAGGTGGCCATGGGCTACATGCACCCCACCCTGTGAGTGGTGAATGCAGACATTGTACTCCGCTTCTGGGGTGGCAAGTGCTGTGGTTTTATATTTGTTTGTATATTGCATGGTTAATCTTTGGTTAACTCTTATTAACTGTGGCCACAAGCTTTTTCATGCACCCCTATGTAAACGCAATTGTTCTAAACCTGTGTCAGCTGCTCCTTAGTAATTTATCAGCCAGTGTCAGGTGACTAGTGTACCTTTAAAAGCCATAAGATATGTGGCAGTACACATTAAACCTAGTGGGCATATTTGCAGTTATACTAAGTGTGATACAGTTGCCAGGTTTTAATTTTTAGGAATATGTGATAGTGTAGGACCTGCAAGAAGGTGGGGTACCTTGGTGAGCGGTTTGCAGGCTTCCGTGCACTGGCAAATTCACTAACTAAACCCCCATCATTTATTTATTGATGTTGTGAGGATAAGTAGTGAGCTTGCTATGGTGAATGCTGAATTTTCTGTTTGTGTGTGTATATTATGTGTATATATATATATATATATATATATATATATATATGTATATATATATAGTGGCAAAAAAATAAATACATTATATATATATATATATATATATATATATATATATATATAGTAGACAGCATGGGCCGCACAACACTAAAAAACTCCAAGGGGGGAGGGTGCTCGGTCAAAGACTTTTCAATATGGATGCAACCACACCATGAGGCTCCAGCTGGGGCTATGTTGTAGATGAGACCAGCACTCCGGATATAGTCAAACAATTTTATGCCATTTAATAACACATCACAAACTGATTCTCTGTGCAAATTCAGCAATTTGTACCATCACAAACGGGTTCATTTGTGCAAATTCAGCAATTTGTAAACATGATTTTAGTAATATCAAGTATCTCACACGTCCTGTGTATACTGGGGATATGCATCCTACCCAGCCGAGTCTCCCAACAGCTGTTTCGGCTATCGCCGTCGTCAGCTCCCCTGACGACGGCGATAGCCGAAACAGCTGTTGGGAGACTCGGCTGGGTAGGATGCATATCCCCAGTATACACAGGACGTGTGAGATACTTGATATTACTAAAATCATGTTTACAAATTCCTGAATTTGCACAAATGAACCCGTTTGTGATGGTACAAATTGCTGAATTTGCACAGAGAATCAGTTTGTGATGTGTTATTAAATGGCATAAAATTGTTTGACTATATCCGGAGTGCTGGTCTCATCTACAACATAGCCCCAGCTGGAGCCTCATGGTGTGGTTGCATCCATATATATATATATAGATACAGTAGTACATACACACACACTGTATATATAGATTTACAGAGACAAGCATACATACAGTACATCAAGTATATATATATATATATATATATATATGTATATACGGCTCAAAAAAATAAAGGGAACACTTAAACAACACAATGTAACTCCAAGTCAATCACACTTCTGTGAAATCAAACTGTCCACTTAGGAAGCAACACTGATTGACAATCAATTTCACATGCTGTTGTGCAAATGGGATAGACAACAGGTGGGAATTATAGGCAATTAGCAAGACACCCCCACTTCTCAGCTCCTATGCTTTCTGGCTGATGTTTTGGTCACTTTTGAAAGCTGATGGTGCTTTCACTCTAGTGGTAGCATGAGACGGAGTCTACAACCCACACAAGTGGCTCAGGTAGTGCAGCTCATCCAGGATGGCACATCAATGCGAGCTGTGGCAAGAAGGTTTGCTGTGTCTGTCAGCGTAGTGTCCAGAGCATGGAGGCGCTACCAGGAGACAGGCCAGTACATCAGGAGACGTGGAGGAGGCCGTAGGAGGGCAACAACCCAGCTACCTCCGCCTTTGTGCAAGGAGGAACAGGAGGAGCACTGCCAGAGCCCTGCAAAATGACCTCCAGCAAGCCACAAATGTGCATGTCTACTCAAATGATCAGAAACAGACTCCATGAGGGTGGTATGAGGGCCCGACGTCCACAGGTGGGGGTTGTACTTACAGCCCAACACCGTGCAGGATGTTTGGCATTTGCCAGAGAACACCAAGATTGGCAAATTCGCCACTGGCACCCTGTGCTTTTCACAGATAAAAGCAGGTTCTCACTGAGCACATGTGACAGACGTGACAGATTCTGGAGACGCCAAGGAGAACGTTCTGCTGCCTGCAACATCCTCCAGCATGACCGGTTTGGCAGTAGGTCAGTAATGGTGTAGGGTGGCATTTCTTTGGGGGGCCGCACAGCCCTCCATGTGCTCGCCAGAGATAGCCTGACTGCCATTAGGTACCGAGATGAGATCCTCAGACCCCTTGTGAGACCATATGCTGATGCAGTTAGCCCTGGGTTCCTCCTAATGCAAGACAATGCTAGACCTCATGTGGCTGGAGTGTGTCAGCAGTTCCTGCAAGACGAAGGCATTGATGCTATGGACTGGCCTGCCCATTCCCCAGACCTGAATCAAATTGAGCACATCTGTAATCATGTCTCGCTCCATCCACCAACGCCACGTTGCACCACAGACTGTCCAGGAGTTGGCGGATGCTTTAGTCCAGGTCTTGGAGGAGATCCCTCAGGATACCATCCGCCACCTCATCAGGAGCATGCCCAGGCGTTGTAGGGAGGTCCATACAGGCACGTGGAGGCCACACACACTACTGAGCCTTATTTTGACTTGTTTTAAGGACATTACATCAAAGTTGGATCAGCCTGTAGTGTGTTTTTCCACTTTAATTTTGAGTGTGACTCCAAATCCAGACCTCCATGGGTTAATAAATTTGATTTCCATTGATAATTTTTGTGTGATTTTGTTGTCAGCACATTCAACTATGTAAAGAACAAAGTATTTAATAAGAATATTTCATTTATTCAGATCTAGGATGTGATGTTTAAGTGTTCCCTTTATTTTTTTGAGCAGTGTATATATATATATATATATATATATATATATACATACACACACATACGGAAACCCCTCCCAATGAATCCTACATTTGCCCCTTACAGGGTTTCCAGCACTGAAAACCCTATGACCACTTTTTTGTTTTATTTGGATACTGTGGGTATAGGTAGCGTGCATGCACGCTGTAATCCAAAGCTGAGCGTGAGGTAGGCAAGGTTTTTTACCTCGCTAAACCGCGCTCCCAATTGAATCAGCCCCTATGTGACCTAATTACCACAGTAGACGTTAGTGGGACTGTGAATGATGGCACAGTAGCTAGTAGAAAGCCAGAGAGAGAAATATCTGGTGGCAGTAAGGTAGCTTATGGTGAATTTCTAGTGTTTGAATAAAACGGCTTGAAAGATTGATGGTTAGGGGAGAGTCTGCTTGGGTTTGGTGTTATGCATGTCAGCCACGATTCTGAACCTGCCGAACTCACAAGTTATTCCTTTTAAGCTCCCTCTCCCAGAACTGGCAGCGTTGTGGTGGTATTCAGTTGCCCCCAGGATTACCCTTTTAGTGCAGGCTGAAGATCACTGACACATGTAGACACTGCAGCAACAGGACACTGCAGGTACCAGCATATAGACAATCAACAAGTACTTCCCTGACTGCAACCAGCAAGGATGGCGTCTGTTTCTGAATGCAGACCCCAGAGTCTAGGCTGGCAGTGACTTGCATAGTCCAGTTCAGGGCAGGCAGAGATGAATCAGAATCCAGGTAGCTAGCCAATGTCAGAAATGGAGAGAGTCAGAATGTTGTCCAGAACCTTGCCAAGGTCAAACACCAAAGAAGAGCAATATCCAATTGTTCACTAGCACAGACAGGAATAAGTTGATTATATGTAGCACAGGAGGGGGGAGGGGAGGGGTGAAGCCTAGTAAAAGTCAGAGCAACCAATCACTTATCACTTCCTGATTAACTAAGCACAGCTGCAAGAAGCATTCTAATCAGGAGTCCGACTGCAGCACAGAGCATCAACACCTACTTTGCACAGCTAACTAGTTGCCAAGAGACCATCTGAAGCTAACAGACCCAAGATTGCTAGATGTTTCTGAGATGTACCTACTATGGAATCTAACATGTGGTAGGAAGTTTCATGAGTGGGTAAAGAATGGAGAAAGCCTTGGAGGTTGTGTTGAGGGCAAACCTGAGGACGATCTTAGAGGGTGAGGAGGAGACTATGTTATTAAGAGATAACATGGGTTTGAGGAGATAGAGCTGGGGAAGTCTTTGCAAGTGAGGTTCAGTAACTAGAATTGTATTCTGAAGGTAATTGGGAGTTACTGCAAGAATTTCTCAAGTGATGCATTAGATGTAGAAGGAAGAGAATAAGCTCTGGATTGTAGCGGAAAAAGATGTCTTAGGGGAAGGTTGCAGGTTGTAGTAGTCTAGATGGGAAATAATGAGAGAACAGATAAGGGGTCTGGTTACGTTAAGATGCTTATTCTTGCAATATTTATAAGGAAGAGGTGACATGACTGTACACAGACTGGCTGTTTGTGGTGTAAAGTTGAGGGTTGGGCCTAGGATGGCTCCAAAGCAGCAGGCAAGGGGAACTGGGGAGAGAGTGATGTATTTTCTGTTAACAATTTCTTTAGCTATATAATGCTGAGCGAACACCAACATTTTTAATTATCCCAATTATCAAAGCAAAAACAACTTGCTAAATCAGATCCAATCGTAAAAATGAGTATGATTGCATAAAAGACTTAATGATGTCTTAACAAGGCAGTAATTCTCAATTGAGAAATAATTGTGTAGACATCACTTGTGCAATGCAGGCAGAAGAACACCAGACACAGGCACAGAGTTATGCAGACATAAACCAATTTATTTTAAAAATGGAAAATTATTTGTCACCAGAAATAAAGAAAGCCTCAAAGCTTCCAAAAATGATATTGTTGGACAAGCAGTATTTTGGTAGACAAACTGAATTTGTAATTAAGGATGTGGAGATGATAGTAAGTCATGCTTCATTGTGACAAGGGGGGTAATTCAGAGTTGATCGCAGCAGCAAGTTTGTTAGCAGTTGGGCAAAACCATGGGGGTAATTCCAAGTTGATCGCAGCAGGAATTTTTTTTAGCAGTTGGGCAAAACCATGTGCACTGCAGGGGAGGCAGATATAACATGTGCAGAGAGAGTTAGATTTGGGTGGGTTATTTTGTTTCTGTGCAGGGTAAATACTGGCTGCTTTATTTTTCCACTGCAATTTAGATTTCAGTTTGAATACACCCCACCCAAATCTAACTCTCTCTGCACATGTTATATATCCCCCCCATCCCCCCTGCAGTGCACATGGTTTTGCCCAACTGCTAACAAAATTGCTGCTGCGATCAACTCGGAATTAGGCCCAATATCATTTGTGCTAGACATGTGCCGTCAAGTTCCAGCTTCCAAATTGCAAAGGTCACGGCACGCGCATCAGATGCACGCATATCCATGACCGTGCACAATGTTGACATGAATGCATGTGTGTGTTTACCCATAAATAGGAGTGATTGTGAATAAATATACATGTCCTGTGCTGTGTTAGTCTTATCCTCATAAATTGCTATAACTGTTTATGTCTGACATCATTTTTCTCAACAACTTTGTTTTAAAGAACATTACCTCGTAAATGCATAAGACACTTCATCCTTAGCACCCCCCCCCCCTTCACTCTACAATGTATAGAACAGTTTCCCTAAATAAGTAAGAAGTCTGAAAATACCCTCAAAGCTGTACTAATATGAACATTTTATCCACTTTTGGCCAATTTTCTTCCACTGGCCTATGTACAGTTGAACTCAAGTTAGACATAATGGTCTCTGCATTGGGCAGTACGGTTGGTGTAATGGTTAGCATTACTGCCTCACAGCACTGATGTCATGGGCTCGATTCCCACCATGGCCTAAACTGTGTGGAGTTTATATATTCTCCTTGTACTTGCGTGGGTTTCCCCTGGGTACTCCGGTTTCCCCCCACAATCCAAACATACAGTATACTGGTAGGTTAATTGGCTCCCAACAAAATCTAAACCCTAATGTGTAAGTGTGTGCGTGTACCATGGGCAGACTAGATGGGCCAAGTGGTTCTTAATCGGTAAGTGTGTACGTGTACATGGGCAGACTAGATGGGCCAAGTGGCTCTTCTCTGCCATGGCCTATCTGTGTGGAGTTTGTATATTCTCCCCGTACTTGCGTGGGTTTCCTCCTGGTACTCCTGTTTCCTGCCACAGTCCAAACATATACTGGTAGGTTAATTGGCTTTCAACAAAAAATGAACCCTAACGTGTAAGTGTGTACAAGGGAAGACTAGGTGGCCCAAGTGGTTCTTCTCTGCCGTCTAAGTCTATGTAAGGCGGATATTCACCATCTCTGCGACCACATTTTTCCTGTCCGTATACTTGGTGCCATGGTCATCATAATTATCAGTAACCATTAGCACCAGCCCCGTTTCTAGTTCAGAAATCTAAAAACAGGCGCACAAGTCTGCATCGCCTGCAATTCCAATACACCCCCCCCACTAGATTTTGCTTAAGTGAGAACACCCCAGTACCATTAGTTATGCCCCTTCAGTCCTAAGTGTAACTCTGAGCCCCTATGTCTATTATAGGGATGGGGAACCTTCGGCCCTCCAGCTGTTGTTGAACTACACATACCAGCATGCCTTGCAACAGTTTTAGCATGGCCAAATAGCAAAACTGTAGCAAGGCATGCTGGTATGTGTAGTTCAACAACAGCTGGAGGGCCGAAGGTTCCCCATCCCTGGTCTATTGCCTATTGTGCAGAACTGGAAAAAAGTCTTACAAATTTTATGTTTTTTTTTTTTTTTAACCATTACAGTTGAGTTGTGCAGGGGGCACTATAGACACCAGTGTGGTTAATATGTGTGTACGGGGGGTTGGAAGTGAGGGGCACTTCCAACCCCCCGTACACACATATTAACCACACTGGTGTCTATATAACAGTACATAAAGATGCTTTAAGTTGCGTGTTTGAGGAATATAGTTATTTGTGTACAGGATGGATGCTAATGTACAGCTATATCATAAGGCATTAATGTGATAGACAGGTATTCAGCCTTAAGTGTACATGTTTCAGAAGATGTCTTTATGAGGCAGGTATGTGACCAGCATATATAGTATGGTTGGGACACCTCTGGTTGCTCAGGGGTTAACTAATATTCTCTAACCCATTCACCTTTAACATGTGTAGTACAGTGAGGGCACACAGCACTTGGCTTCATTAGAACATTGCCTGCTATGAAAGTGCAGAGTGTTGGTTCATTAACCCCATCTAACGTCTGGAAACCTACAGTGCATTGCTCCATTAGTCCATTATCTGGTATGAAGATTCACAGCGCTTTGCTGAATTGGATGCCCTTATACTGTGGGAATACATATATATGTATAGCATATTGAGCTAGTTAGATCTGCACAGCATCTTCAAATCAATTGTCTCAAGAGCCAAATGCAAGTGCTTATGTGGACAGAATGCTACAGAAGAATATGGTCATCTACACGAGCACCTTCCTTAGGTTCATCTGAATAGCTGTGCTCCATATAACTTTAAGTTGTGCCCTCAATAGCTCAAATGGACTGATAGATGGTGTAGCTAAATGCTCCATTTCACCTGCCCTGCATAGTCTTATTATTTTTATTAATAAGGCGCCACAAGGGTTCCATGGCACTGGTGCATAGTGAAGGGAATGCAACAAAATTGCATAGTATATGGGAGATCGAACAGGACACCTATAGACAACTTTAAAAACCTACATAATAACACAATTAAAATCTGCAAATAACTTCATTAGGTAGAGAGCACAGAAGGAGAGAGGGACCTGCTCACAAGTCCTTGCATTAGAGACAGATGTATTAAGCCTGGAGAAGTGATAAAGCAGTGATAAGTGGAAGGTGATAATGCACCAGCCAATCAGCTCCTGGAACAACTATGTGTCAAATCCGATGCCAGGTACTTAGTAATAAAGCCATAAATGAAGTATAGATGGGAAACTGGTCCGGTCCGGCTATCACCGATTCTCAGTAGAGATTGTATTAAATCACTGGAGTCATTTTATCATTTTTATATGTTTCATTGCTCTTTTTTTCTGGGGGTGGTGGGGGTGGTGAAGGACTTTACTACATTTATCACAGTTTGCGTAAAAACAGGATGCAATCAATTTGTAGGCTGACGGGATCCCGACACCAGAATTCCAACAGCCAGAATACTGGTGCACAGGGGCTATTCCCACTCCTGGGTGTCCACGACACCCATAGAGTGGGAATAGAACCTGTGGCAAGCACAGCGAGCCACCGAGCCAGTAGAGTGGCAATCGCAGCGAGCCCGCATGGAGACTCTTAGCGCTCACCCTGCTGTCAGCATTCTGACGGGCGGGATGCCATTTGACAGCTGCCATCCCGCCCGCTGGTAAATGGTATGTATTTTTCATTATAAATATATGTATGAATCTCCAGTGCGTCAGCCTTTTGTGTTTGTGGGGAGAAGGGTTGTGTGTCCACTAACAAACCAGGCAATGCAACTGTAAATGTGCACTCTCCCATTCATTATCTCATTTATATGATCTTGTCTTGCAATAGGAAGCCTTCTGCCTAATCTGTACTCAGCAAGATGTCTGTTCTATGTAGATGCCGTCATCTCAGTCTACAAATCTTTAAGCTTCCAATGGTGCATTAGCTTAAACGTAGGCGCATTATGCCACAAAATAACTGACTGTGGTTTTTTACTTTTGCAGTTGTGTCTAGCACAGAACATATAAGTTGTATTAATTTATACAACAATAAAACAATATAGGCGCAAGCGAGCTGTTTTTGTAATGGCTACAGACCTTTGGTTCTGTACAGTAATACTAAATATAGGAACTGTGGTACAATTATTGGTGAGGACACTAACTCCCCTCTTGAAGATACCTGCACTACCATGAAATTAGAGTGTACTTTAATGCCTTTTACTAACTGGGAAAACAAGCTCACAATGTTACTAGTTGGTAGAACAATATAATTCTATATCATCTGTCACCAGCTGGGCTGGTCCATTATTTGCCGATGTACATACCTATATTTCTGGTCTGAATGTGCATACAGAGCCGGATTAAGGGAAGGGGGAGGGGGGGTGGCCCTGGGGGTAAGTACCCCAGGCACCCCTTCCTAAAAGGGCCCCCCATCACAGATCTGAGCTCTTACCAATCTGCGGCACTGCGCTTCTGGCTCCCCTTTGGTTGCCCTGGCATCCTTACAGCTGCGGCGGCACCACAGCCACCTAACAGTATAGGACAGCTGAGCGACGGCTCAGCTGTCCAATAAACTGTAAAGTAGCAGCCTGTGGCTCAGTAATTGGATGAGCGTGCAGGCTGCAGATAAAAGCGTGAAGAATGTCCCTGACAGTGGCAGCGTGTGGAGCAGGGGTGTATGCAGCTTGGTGGAGACAGGGATGAGTGAGCTGTGCCACAGCAGCCTGCCAGCAAAAAGTAAGGCTGGCTGTATTATTATGGCTCTGGTTAGTGTGTGTTTTTATATATATAAACTGTTTGGCACTGGAGAGATAGGATCACTACAGGCACTTGGAATATATGTGCTTCCTGATCTCTTGTGAAGTGTTTGATCAGAGGTTCCAAAAAGATTTTTCCTGGTTTTTTTTTTTAGAAAATCACAATATTGGGATCACGGGATTTTTTGACATTCTCCAGATCAATGAAAGTGACCAAATCCTGGAACTAGATCTATTTTTGAATCTCCTTTAGAGAGAAGTACATACATCCACTATAATATTTATTGAGTGGTTTTACCCCTGAGGAAGTCTGATTGAGGGACGAAACGCGTAGAGTTTAAGGCGACTAGGATACCTTAACTACATTTGGGAGCCCCTACTACTGAGCTCACATTCTAGGGTGGTTGGTGGCACTTATTACATCTGCCCTGATGTATATCTGGTTCCGGGAAACACCTGTGTGATAATGCAAAATTGATCTGGCATTGTATTATATTTTAATTTGGATGTTTTAACATCAGTACATTTTTATTAATCTAAGGACTTTGGCCAACTGTTTTGGGTGTTCATATCCTTGGTGAGAGGGTATCGTTACAGGAGGAGTGTCTTTTGGCTGAATCTGAAACAGAATTGTGTCTTCATCCCAAGTTGAATATTGAATTAAGTCCGATAAAGAATACACCGTTGGGACATTTACCCTACAAATTATTTATGGACTCTTTTTGGACAATCTCATGTACATCGCACCCTCCGGGTCCATCTTTTATATATATATATATATATATACAATCCTCTATGCAGTCCGGCACTCACCTCCTCCAACAGGCTACTGGCTCTGGTGCCCTCCTTAGAGGTGTTTGATGCCTCAATACATGAAGAGAAGAAAAGGCGGCACTCGGAGACTTGAAGATTAAGGTGAAGCAAACCATCAGGTGTTTATTCACTTCAACGTTTCGGGGGACGCGCCCCCTTCTTCAGGAAAAACCAAAACACAAGTGCAAACAGTGTACAAATCACATTAAATACCTTACCGATCCATGGAGCGCCAACCCCCGTCGCGGCGACGCCGGCCAGAGCCACGGACCCCGCACTTCCGGTCGCATCACGCTGCCAGGCCCAGAAGTGACGTCGTCCCGCGTCCGGACGTCATCCCGCGGCGGCTGTGGACCAAAGCACGTTGTTGTAACCATGGAAACAAACTAAACATTTAGACACATGATATAAACAAATCAAAACGTACATGAATAATTCATAGAAATCTCACCTATCTCAAACAATGTGAATAAAAGATAATAAATATCATTAAAAAAGAAAACCATGTGACAAGTGTAGCATGATCCATAAGACACACTCAGGTGTTAACCCGTGTGTGATGTGTAACCTGGTGGACACGCCCTCAGGGTCACTAAAGTGCATGATAGTGTTTAAACAACTAATTAAAAAATATACCTAATGTGCAAAAAATTAGCAGAAAACTGCTCACTATGGGGGTCATTCCGAGTTGTTCGCTCGTTGCCGATTTTCGCTATACTGCGATTAGTCGCTTACTGCGCATGCGCAAGGTTCGCAGAGCGCATGCGCTTAGTTATTTTACACAAAAGTTAGGTATTTTACTCACGGCATAACGAAGCTTTTTCATCGCTGTGCTGATCGGAGTGTGATTGACAGGAAGTGGGTGTTTCTGGGCGGAAACTGGCCGTTTTATGGGAGTGTGCGGAAAAACGCAGGCGTTCGAGTTGCAAAACGCAGGAGTGGATGGAGAAACGGGGGAGTGGTTGGGCAAATGCTGGGTGTGTTTGTGACGTCAAACCAGGAACGAAAAGGGCTGAGCTGGTCGCAATGGCTGAGTAAGTCTGGAGCTACTCAGAAACTGCTAAGAAATTTCTATTCGCAATTCTGCTAATCTTTCGTTCGCACTTCTGCTAGGCTAAGATACACTCCCAGAGGGCGGCGGCTTAGCGTGTGCAATGCTGCTAAAAGCAGCTAGCGAGCGAACAACTCGGAATCAACCCCTATGTTATCACTTAAACGTCTCTTCAGCAGATAAATATCTAACAAACTGTTGTTCTACAATATTTACATTAATATCTACATCAAATAATGCATCAATACTGTAATTAATTACTTTAAGCAAATAAAAAAGTGTATTCGCAAAGACCCAAAAAATTGCTGCAACTTGAATCGCGGTGGATTCATAAGTTAGACACCATCCACCCAAAGGGTCTTAATGAGAATTTGGGCCTAAGCTGCTTTTTATAACAGGAAGTAGTGTTTTTAAAAAAAATAATAATAATTTTGTAAAAAACTTCCCATGCGAATACACTTTTTTATTTGCATAAAGTAATTAATTACAGTATTGATGCATTATTTGATGTAGATATTAATGTAAATATTATAGAACAACAGTTTGTTAGATATTTATCTGCTGAAGAGACGTTTAAGTGATAACATGGGGGTAATTCTGAGTTGATCGCAGCAGGATTTTTGATAGCAATTGGGCAAAACCATGTGCACTGCAGGGGAGGCAGATATAACATGTGCAGAGAGAGTAGATTTGGGTGGGTTATTTTATTTCTGTGCAGGGTAAATACTGGCTGCTTTATTTTTACACTGCAAATTAGATTGCAGATTGAACACACCCCACCCAAATCTAACTCTCTCTGCACATGTTATATCTGCCTCCCCTGCAGTGCACATGGTTTTGCCCAACTGCTAACAAAATTCCTGCTGCGATCAACTTGGAATTACCCCCCCATGTGCACTGCAGTGGAGGCAAATATAACATGTGCAGAGAGAGAAAGATTTGGGTGTGGTGAGTTCAATCTGCAATCTAAACTGCAGTGTAAAAATAAAGCAGCCAGTATTTACCCTGCACAGAAACAAAATAACCCACCCAAATCTAACTCTCTCTGCACATGTTATATCTGCCTCCCCTGCAGTGCATATAGTTTTGCCCAACTGCTACAAAATTTCCTGCTGCGATCAACTTGGAATTACCCCCATAGTGAGCAGTTTCCTGCTAATTTTTTGCACATTAGGTATATTTTTTAATTAGTTGTTTAAACACTATCATGTACGTTAGTGACCCTGAGGGCGTGTCCACCAGGTTACACATCACACACGGGTTAACACCCAAGTGTGTCTTATGGATCATGCTACACTTGTCACATGGTTTTCTTTTTTAATGCTATTTATTATCTTTTATTCACATTGTTTGAGATAGGTGAGATTTCTATGAATTATTCATGTACGTTTTGATTTGTTTATATCATGTGTCTAAATGTTTAGTTTGTTTCCATAGTTACAATAATGTGCTTTCGTCCACAGCCGCTGCGGGATGATGTCCGGACGCGGGACGTCACTTCCGGGCCTGGCAGCGTGACGCGACCGGAAGTGCGGGGTCCGTGGCTCCGGCTGGCGTCGCCGCGATGGGGGTTGGCGCTCCATGGATCGGTAAGGTATTTAATGTGATTTGTACACTGTTTGCACTTGTGTTTTGGTTTTTCCTGAAGAAGGGGGCGCGTCCCCACGAAACGTTGAAGTGAATAAACACCTGATGGTTTGCTTCACCTTAATTTTCAAGTTTCCGAGTGCCGCCTTTTCTTCTCTTTATATATATATATATATATATATATATATATTTGTGTATATATGTATATATCTATGTCTATATATGGGGATCAGTACGAAATCCCGCCGGACGGGATCTCGGCGGTCGGAATACCGGCACCGGAATACCGACCGGCACAATCCCGACAGGGGGGCGAGCGCAACGCAGCCCCTTGCGGGCACACTAATTTATTTTCCCTCTATGGGTGTCGTGGACACCCACAGAGGGAGAATATGTCGGGATTGTGCCGGTCGGGATTCCGGTGTCATATTCCAACCACCGGGATTCCGTCCGGCGGGATCTTGACCGCATTTCTATATATGTGCATAAGTGAATATATACTGTATATGCATGTGTATATATGTATATACAGTGTATATATATATATATATATATATAGTCACAGGGTTCTTATAAAATAAGAATTCAGGGCGGCACTCCAGTATTTCGTATGAATAAATTTTAGTGCAAATTCATAGAAAAAGTCGACTTTTTCTATGAATTTGCACTAAAATTTATTCATACGAAATACTGGAGTGCCGCCCTGAATTCTTATTTTATAAGAACCCTGTGACTGTCTATGCATGTGGGGAAGGCACCACCTTATGCTCATGTTATCCGGAGTGCCAAGCTTTTGTTGTAGTATATATATATATATATATATATATATATATATACAGTGTGTATATATATATATATATATATATACTGTATATAAAAATATAAATGTAAAAACTTAATCGCAAATTCGCTTACACATATCCTTAATATCATTTTTTTGCAGGCTCCTGATTCTCATCCACTGAATGATTTTCCTGCAGAGTCCTCCCGGTAAAGCCGTACCACAGGCTCAATGATGCACATGTAGAGAAAACAAATGGGGGGCGCAGGCAATGAGTATACAACTTATACCTCTTTTAATAAAAGTATATGTATACATACATCTAGTTAGAGTATCACAGCATAGAGAATTAACAATGGCGCTTCCGGACAGCACACACAGAAAGCCGCTAGCCGCTGCTCATCAGATAATCCCGGCCTGGGACCACACACTGTCAGGTCGGCCAAAGTGACGTAATACGCCCAGTGTCCCGCTTTCATACCATCATGTTTCGTCCCACGGACTTCGTATGATCCACGTCTTTGAATTTATTGTGCTTTTAATTTTGTCAGATGTCATTTTACTGATTTTTTATGAGACTAGTCATTATTGATTAAAAAAATTTACTAAAAATATATATTGTTTTATTTGTTGAGTCAAGTTTATTCATGCCCTATTGCTTCATTTAGAATAACAGTGCGGGGAGAGAAGAAATCTTTGTGCCTATCACTCCAATATCTTTAGCATATGCTGAAGATACTGTCCAGATGTTTTACAAGTTACATATTGCTGTTTAACTTTATTTTGTATCATATCTGTTTTTTTCCAATGAGCTTGATCATCTATCTATTAAGCACAATAATGCAGAGGTTCTCAAACACGGTCGTTAAGCACCCCAACGGTCCAGGGTTTAGGTGTATCCATGGATCAGCACAGATAATTAAATCAAATTGACAGATTTGCTAATTAAGGAACCTGTGGCCAAGCATAGATAAACTTAACACCTGGACCGTTGGGGTGCCTTGAGAACTGTGTATCATTGAGAACCTCTGCAATAATGTCATTGAGTGCTTTCACCATTGGGAATCAGTACGTAATCCCGCTGGACGGGATCCTGGCGGTCGAAATACCGACGCCGGAATCCCGACCACACAATCCCGACAGGGGTGGCGAGCGGAACGCAGCCCCTTGCGGGCTCGCTTCGCTCGCCACGCTGCGGGCACGGTGCCTCGCTACGCTCGCCACACTATTATATTCTCCCTCTTTGGGTGTCGTGGACACCCACGGAGAGAGAATATGTCGAGATTGTGGCGGTCGGGATTCCGGCGTCGGTATTTCGACCGCCGGGATCCCGTCCAGCGGGATGTTGACCGCATCCCCACCATTGTTCATATATCATATTTCAGAGCATAACTAATATTAATGATCTTATAAATCAGGGTCATTCCATCTGTTGTGGACCTACAGTATGCCCTGTCACAGCTATGCTAAACTGCAACAATTTGCCTACTCCTGTTCTAAACCAAAGGTAGGCAACCTGTGGCACTCCATCTGCTGTGGAACTACACATCACAGTTTTAGAATGTTCTAAAAGCAAAATTGTGGCAGGCCATGCTGGGAGTGATACATGTTGCCTGCCCCTGTTCTAAACAATGTTTCCCAAGATCCCCAGGTAGTTTTCCCCAGTGGGCTTGTCAGTACCATGGACAGTGCAGAACAGAACTCTAGCCTTACCATAAGACTGCAGTGCTAGCAACCATTATTTATAGGGGCTGATGGTAATAAATGAAGCACATTTAACAGCTATCGTAGTATTAAAAAGTATATAAAAAGTTGTAGAGGAGAATGGAATGTAAAATAGTGTTTTTTTTCTAAATTAAAAAAAATGTTCTGAAAATGATGCAGTTGTTGCTTAGTCATCGCTGACATATTTCTTTAATAGTCTGTTACAGATGGACTCAGTAAAAATATTATATTAAGAGCAAAGTATTTGGCAGAATATTTATTCTCACTCCCATTTAACTGTTTGTATCTCTTTAAAATTAGGCAAGACATTTTGTTTGTTTGCAGAACCAACAATCCATATTCTAATGACGATCTACATTTCAAGAATAAAAAAATAAAATCTATAAGCAATATACAGATTTACTAAAGCTTCTAAAAATGAAAGTGGTTGTGTTGCATACAGCGACCAATCAGAATCTGTCTATCATTTCTATATTGGATTTTAGAAAATTATAGAATTTTGAGTGGTTGCTATGGGCAACACCACTTTTCATTTTCAGAAACTTTATTAAATATTCCCCATAGTCTCGAACATAGTGGATAGATTCAGCAAAACTCCACTGTAAATATGAGTATCTTACCAATTTTAATGTCCTGGTACAGCCGAGGAATGGCTTTTTGGGTAAAATGGAGCTGAGATGGAATTTGGTACTGGGGACACAGGTCCTCAGTTAACAGTGTAAAACCCACTGCATTAATGGATGCAGATCTAATACTAGCATAGCCATGATGGTGTCAGTGATCCACTGTCCAACTGGGTGAGAGCTGTCATTCTTGCTTCCCCTTTCAAAGAATTTTTTTACAGTCAATTGTTTTTGTAAAATACTAGTCTTCATGGTCCACTTCGGGGATGAAGATCAATCCCCAGCAGCAGCAGCTGGCCTAGCACTGAAGGATTTTTCTGAGGAATCCTGGATAGAGAAGGAGTCACCTAGCCTTAATAAATTGGATGCAGAACTACCTGCGATCATTACTGAGGAAATTGAGGATGAAGTGTCGGTGGTGGAGATTGCAGGTCCTGGAATCTAGTTGAGAGAAAGACGCTAGCTAATACTGGACTGCTTGTTGTTAATTCTTTAGCACAAGTTTCTGATGTTGTCAAAAACGTTTAATGAGCTTGCTGCAAATTACTTGGGTGGGTTAAGGGGGGGAGGTGCCTAAATGGTGAATGTCCCTACCTCTACTTAATGTGGTTTTACAAATGGTACAGATGGCTTGACAATTGTTGACAGGATTTGTGTAAAAATCATTCAACACACAAGAGTTGAATTTTTCTTCTTCTCATCATGGCCAAGAGCTGCAGCCACTAGTACCTGACTTACACAAACAACATCCTTATCCTCAACATCCTCATCAGCACCGATGCCAGCTACACAAATATCCCCCTCATCCTCTTGTACTTCCATGGTGGCATTCTCAATTTATATTTCATCAGCTGTACTTCTGCTGCTCATCCCCACAATTGCAGAGGGAGTGGAAGGCCACTTTTCTGTGAGTACAGTATCAGAAAGGTCAGGCTCACACATAGCACTCAAGGACACACTTAAACCCTCCTCAGGGATTTGTGACATTTCTGTTTCTGAACGCACAGTTTGTTCTACTTCCTTAGTGGGTTGTTTTTTTTTGCAACTCTAAGTGAAAAGGTCATGCATCTTCATAAGAGGCATAAAAAGATGCCTCACTGACAGTTGCAGAACCACTACTCATAAATAAAGACCAAGGCCTGAGTCTTTCCTTGCCACTGCGTGTGGTGAATGGGATGTTGGGAATTTTATGGGTTTTTTTCTGTACCAAGCTTTACCTTTATTAGAGGTGTTTTTTTTCTTTACCACTGTATACATTTTTGTAGATGCCCTAACTTAGACCCTCTATGTCCTTTAGCATCGTCTTTAGTAGATAACGTTGTAGGACTAGTGTTGTAATAATGACAGGTGGCAGCAGCTGCAGCGACAGTATTTGGTTGCTCTTCTCTAAACACTGATCTTTATCCATTTTTCAATTGGCAGAACACTGCATGGGGTCACAGGGCTTATAGATACGTGTGAACAAAGCGCACTAGGGTAAAGTGCACCAAACTGTACAAACAATAGAACTTAACTATATTATATATATATATATATAGTGAAATTGTATCGTTAGTAGGCGCCTAATATGAAAGTTTGTGTATATTGACACCCTTCATAGAACATCAAAACATATATCTACGGTACAGAGATTGGTCTATTTGTTATAACCTATTGTACATTGAATACAACCACAGTATTTAATCTTCAAAGTATATGTAATTTATTAAAACACTTTCTTTTTTTGTTCAAGATTAATTTTTATTAGTTTTTCAAGTAAAATTGGGGGGGGGTGTTACAGAAATAAAAAAGGAGGGAGGGGGATGGGGGCAGACATTGCATCACCATAATACATAAATACAGTGTTCTCGGCAGTAAGTAAATACATACAACATATCGGTCTACATCATGTGGGACAATTGTAAGTAGTATACAACGGAAGTCATCTCCTATAGGGGGTTCGGTATCTGGGAGTAATATAGGTGGACTGTCCAGAAATTAA
Source organism: Pseudophryne corroboree (assembly GCF_028390025.1). NCBI lineage: Eukaryota > Metazoa > Chordata > Amphibia > Anura > Myobatrachidae > Pseudophryne > Pseudophryne corroboree. Next base: position 187,693,462 of record NC_086445.1, read on the forward strand.
TTTTTTGGAATGCTCTGGAGATCCTCTCTGAAGAGTGGCTTTTACTGTAAACAATGAAGGTATAACCAGGGACTCCCAGCTTCCAGTTTGGGACCATACTATCGCGTTAGGGGGGGTGGTCTCCAGGGAAGCGTGCTCTCCTAAATTCACTCCATACCGCCCATTTTGTGGCTTGCCTGGCATTTCCTGAAGCAAAGGTCACGCCCGCTGTCTCAAACTCAAAATGTGACTGAACAGAGGCTTCAATGGTAGAGATCGTCGGTATCACTGGGGAGCGCCAATTGCGCGCGAGTAACGACTTTGTGGTGGCCAAAATGTGGCCCAAGACATATCTAGTTTGATAAGGGATATACCCGGGAAATAGGTGTAGTAGGGCCAATGAAGGTTGGGGAGATATTGGAAAGCCCACAATCGCAGAGATGATATCAAAAACTTGATGCCACAGGGCAGCTACCATAGGGCATGACCAAAACACATGTATGAGCATACCTACGTTACCACATAAGCGCCAGTAGTTATTGGGGGTGGTTGGCCATATGGAGTGGAGGAGGGCCTGGGTGAGATATTGGCGATTAATTAATTTATAAAACTGTTCTATGTGTGATATACATTTAGACAAATGAAAACAAGAGTCAAATATCAAACGCCATTCCTACTCTGTCAGGACACAATTCAGGTCGGATTCCCACTTCATCTGAGATTTAAGTTTAACCCGGTGATGGGGGCAGTTGAGAAGGGCATACCATCTGGAAACTGTACCTTTACACTCAGTTCTCATAATCAGGGTATGAATATATTTGGGGGTCGGTACTAGTCTGCTGTGGGGCCTAGTTACACTCTGTAGCCAGTGTCTGAGCTGAAGATATTTATAAAAGTCTCCTTTGGGGAGAGAAAGCCTAGATTGCAGTTGGGTGTAAGACATTAAAGTACCCTCTTCCATTACATCTTGAAGAGTCCTAGCCCCTCGGGAGATCCACAAGCGAAATGAAAGATCTGGTACCAGACCCGCCACTCCTTCCAATGGGAAATCTAGCGGGGGGAGAAAGACTTCTGGTAACAACCCTACCAAGGCTAACCAAGATTTGCGTGTGTATTGTACCACAGCCGATCTTGAAAACAAATTTAACCCCTCCGTATCAGGCAGTCCCAAGACACTGGAAAAAGGGAGAGAAGATAAGAGGCCCCCCTCCAAGGAGACCCATATTTTAGAAGCATCCGTCTCAAACCACGCTCCCATTGGGGCCAATATACAGGCTATCTGATATAAACGTAAGTCGGGGAAAGCCAAACCGCCCCTCGATTTCGGTAAGGACATTATTTTACGGGCTAGTCTTGGTTTTTTGCCTCTCCACACATATTGGGTTAAAACAGAATTAAATTTGGTCAATAAGATATTGGGCAATAGAACGGGGATAGTCCTAAATAAATACAGCAGCTTAGGAAGCAGGACCATCTTCAAAGCAGCAATGCGACCAAGCCACGATATATTATATAACATCCAATCTTTCGTTAATAATGTTAGTTTAGTCAGAAGAGGGGGGTAATTACATCTAATAAGGTCTGAGGTCTTAGGGGGAATCTGGATACCTAAGTATTACAGACAGTCTACCTGCCAGGCATAATTGTATCGATACTTCAATTTGTCAAGTAGGGTAGCAGAAAATTTAATCGGGAGAGCCTCTATTTTAGACGTATTGAGCTTGTAATACGAGATGGAGGAGTAGGCCTGCAAGACGTCATGGAGAGCCCGGAGGGAATCAGAAGGGTCGTAATGGTGAGAAGAACATAATCCGCAAAGAGACATATCTTATACATATGACCATACAGAGCCGGACCCTTCACCCTGGGGTTAATGCGAATAGATTCCGCTAGGGGTTCTATAGCCAACACAAAAACTAAGGGAGACAGCGGGCAGCCCTGGCGAGTACCATTAGAAATCGAAAATATGGGGGAGAGCATACCATTTATAAATACTCTAGCTGAAGGGACAGAGTAGAGTGCATTAATTGAAGATAGAGCCCTACCTGAAATACCAAATTTGATCAGAACCGCTTTCAGATAGCCCCAGTGTAATCTGTCGAACGCCTTCTCCGCATCTAGTGAAAGTAACAAAAGAGGTTCTGCTGACTCGGAGAAGGCGTCCAACACATCTATAATCCTCCTGGTGTTATCGGGAGCTTGGCGACTCCGAACAAAGCCCACCTGGTCTTGATTAATAAGAGATGGCAGTAACGGGTTTAATCTATTAGCTATCAATTTTGCGTACATTTTTATATCTGAATTTAAGAGAGCTATAGGGCGGTAGTTAGATAGCAAAACTGGGTTCTTTCCGGGTTTGGGAAAAGCCACTATTCTAGCCTCCAACATTTCTGATGGAAATGAGCCAGTTGACGAAGCTTCGTCAAAAACCGTCCTTAAGACGGGGACTAGGGTATCTCTATAACATTTAAAAAACCTGTTCAAGAAGCCATCCGGGCCAGGGGCTTTATCCGACGGGAGACCATCAATAACTCAACTAATCTCCTCTATAGTCCAGGGGCGTTCCATTAATTGAAGGGAGAGGGTATCTAAGCTGGGTAGGTTCAATTTATTTAAGAAAGCATCAATCTCAGTGCTAGTTGGTTGCGGGGTAGCAGGCAGGGCCGGCCATAGGCATAGGCAAACTAGGCAATTGCCTAGGGTATTTGATATGCCTAGGGGCATCATCAGCTTCTGCTGATTAAAATGATAAGCGGCATGCCTATATTCTGTGTGTAGCATTTCATATGCAGATACAGCTACAGTCTCACACAGTATATAGGCATGCTGCATATCATTTTAATCAGCAGAAGCTGCTTGTGCATCGTAGCCACATAGCAATGCAAATAAGATGCATTTTCATAAAAAAGGTGCCCGATGTTAGCATTGAGGCAAGATTTATGAGGACACATCTGTATCCAAGCAGAGGAAGAGGTCACAGTGTTAGTGGCAGTGTGAGTGCTATGTGCACGTGAGTGGGTTGGTTGTGCAGTAGTCTTCAGAATGTGTGTAAGGAGCATTATGTTTGTCATGTAAAAATACATTAATAATGTGCAAAATATGTGTAAGGGGCACTATGTGTGTCATTATGTGTATAAGGGCATTAATAATGTGCAGCATATGTGTAACAAGGTACTACTGTATGTGTGTCATTATGTGTATAAGGGCATTAATAATGTGCGGCATATGTGTAAGGGACATTATGTGTAAAAGGGCATTAATAAAGGTTGTCAATGTGTAAGGCGCATTATGTTTATAAGGACATTAATAATGTGTCTCATGTGTAAGGGGCATTACTGTGTGGCATTATGTGTATAAGGTGCTCTACTATGTGGCATTGCGTATAGAAAGGGCACTACTGTGTCCTCTAATTGAATAAGGAGCAATTCAGTGTGATGTAATGTGAATAAGGGGCTCTACTGTGAGGAATAACGTTTATAAGTTAAAGTGATACTACTGTGGAATGTAACATTAATTATGGACACTATTGCATGATCAAATGTGAATAAAGTTGCAGTACTGTGTGGCATAATTGGAATTGGGGTTACTATTGTGTGGCCATGCCCCTTGCCTGCAAACACACACCCCTTTTTGGGCTGTGCGCCAAATGTGTCAACTGTTCCTACTTAAAATATAGGGTGTACAAACAACAAAATAAGGACTGCTATGGGTGAGGGGTGATGGTGCTGGGAAAGAGGTGCAAGCTCAGAGGCGGAACCAGCGGTGGTGCTAGGGGGCACCAGCCAAAATCTTGCCTAGGGCATCATATTGGTTAGGGCCGGCTCTGGTAGCAGGGTCTGTGCGGAGATTATAAAGGGCCGAGTAGTACTCCGCGAAAGCATTGGCTATGTCCGAGGGATCAGAAACTTTTAGGCCTTTGGCATTAATAACTTCTTTAACTCTCTCATTTGCAACTTTGCCTCTCAGCTTCCTGGCTAACATTCTTCCCACCCTATACCCCTGGGTATAGAATTTATGTTTTAGCCTAAAAAGGGTCTTATGGGGGGCGTGGCCTGGCTGGCAAACTGGGAAGACGTTCTGCAAACTAGCTCTCCCTAAACGGCGCTCATAAAGCCCTTTTTCCCCCTGCTCCTGTACCCCAATCCAGCCATAAAACACCTCTCAGGCTTGCCTGACCCTACTGCCGATACCTGGGGAGCCCGCGGAGTCGGGGAGCGCTTTTAAGCGCTCCTGCGGATTGCGGCCTACCTCCCCAAACGGAAGCCGGGGCCTGGAGTGGAGCGGAGGCCGGAGGAGCTCGCCCGGCGGCGCGCGCGAGCACCCTGCTGAGACCGGACCCCCTACCTGCATCCATCGGGACCTGCTCATAGGACCTGGAGAGGGACCCTTCCGCAGCGGTGAGTTCGCTCCACAGCCGGAGCCCGTCCCGTGTCTGCCGCGCCAGCTGCCCACATTGAGTTGCCGCTCCCCGCCCGCGGCCCCGAGACGCGGAGGCTTCACCCGCCCGGACCACCTAGCTGCTGGCTCACCTTGAGGGGGAGACGCGCTGTCCTCTCCCGCCGCGCGCTGTGCGGACCTCGGGACCCGCCATACTTTTGGACGCCTGTCCTGGCCGGAGGGCACTGCTTCGCAGATCAGCAGGGCACACACGCTCTCTCCCTGCATCCGCACTCGTGGCTAGTGAAGGGGTTTGGTCACCCCCCTGCATCTGTGGCTGGAGATTGGGACCTGGTCGAGATCCCTGCCGCCTGCCTGCGGACTGCGGCCTAGCCCCCATCCAGAGTCCAGGGACTCTCTTTAAGCACACTGCCTGGCTGATGACAGGGCCCACCAAACCATAGGCTCCACAGCAAAACCCAAGCCAAGGGCTCCCCCCGGTGGCTAACTTGGGGTAAATTACTGGTGAAAGGGGCTAGCAGAGTGAGAAGAAATAATTCTATGCTGCTCCAGTGGGCACTTTAAAATATATAACCCCACGGATTTTCATCCCCTCCCTGAGAACCCAGGAGCCCCTCTGACACTCTCATAAGCCCCGCTGCAACCACTGAGGGGGACCCCGCGGAATCGGGGAGCGCTTTTTTTAGCCCTCCTGCGGGTTGCGGCCTTCCCCTCGGTGTGTGGCCGGGACCACAATTGTGAGCCGCGCTGGGCATCTAAGCTGTGATCAGCTGGGCCCCCACATATGTTGGCCTATCATCTCTCTTCCCTACATTGGCAGTGCACCTCTACATATCACCCCTCCATGATACTGGTGGCCGGGGGAATGGCTTGCTGAGTGCCTGCGGGTACGACCCTGGGGGTCTTTCTATGTTTATTCTCTATACTCATTTCATGATGGATCACTAACTACTCACGTTATGGCTCGGCTTTGACCTTTGACCCTCTCTATCTTCGGGACTGTCGCACACCATGCCTAAATCTAAATCCAAGTCCAAGAAAGCCACAGCAGCATCGGCGGAAATATCGTCCTTCATTTCCAAAATGAAGTCTAGTGCAGCTAAACTACCTGCCGCCCCCCCCCCTGACTTGGCTTCGGAATCGGAGGAAGACTCGTCTGTCCCAGACCCCTCCATGAAAGATTGCTTCGCCTCAATTTTAACGGAAATGAAGTCGCTAAAACAGGCCTTCCATTCCGAGATTCACAAAGCCATCTCCGGTCTCAAGGCGGAGATATCTGATCTCGGGGCCCGCACCAATGATGTTGAACAGAAAATCGATGAGGTCATCACCTTCCAGCAAGAGCTAGAACATTCTGTTCAAGTCATGCAAGAGGATATCTACTTGATCCAGGACCAACAGGAGGACGCTGATAACCGCGCACGACGTAATAACCTGCGCATTAAATATATCCCGGAATCGGTGGAACCAACACAACTGGAGGATTTCCTCCTCCGGTTCTTTCAACACCTCCTGCCAGACATCCCACGTGAACAATTCCTCCTAGATAGGGCTCACCGTTCCCTTCGCCAAAAACCCTCAACCTCGTCCCCTCCTCGCGACGTAGTTCTACGCTGCCACTACTTCAAAACTAAAGAGAAAATCCTAATAGCTGCCTGGAACAAGGACGTCTGTCTGTTCGAATCGCACAAGCTCTTGGTGTTCCAGGACTTATCCCCTACTACTCTTAAGAGGCGCTTCGACCTGAAGGAATACACCCAAATCCTCAGGGATAACAACATACGCTACAGATGGGGTTTTCCCTTTGCCCTAATTGTACAGCTTGATGGGAAGAGAATGCTGGCACGATCCAAGGAGGAAGCTCACAGGCTCCTGTTAAGACTGAACTTATCCCCTCCGGAGCCCAATAAATCATCCTCCCCACGAGAAGCACCAGATCCCCGACATTCACCGAACTCTCCCCTCCCACAGCGAGCTCCTCGACGCCTTTGGTCGACAGTCCCGGAGAAGATTCCTACAAATCAGGACCCACCATGAAAGCTCCTTTATAGATGCTCTGATGGGTTATTATATGTTCACTGATACTGTTATGCTATCTGATTTGGAGGTTTAAAAGTTCCTCCCTGAGCTGAGCTTATATAATTTAGCCTATGTTTATTCTGTTTATCGGTTCTTATCGGTGGTTCATTATGGTTAGATGTTATTCCGACCCCCTTGGTCGCCCCCGTCAGGCTTAGTTGGTGGGCCCCTTGGTGGTCGGAGCTGCGTCCCCCCGCCGAGCCACTATAGTCAAGTTTGAGCATAGGGGAGTTCCTATCTCCCTTAGATTCCCCATACGGGTGCTCAAACATACGGACCCGTACGCCGTGTACAATGGGTCGTTGGCTCGGTCAAATACACATGTTTATTTTACAGTCTTCTAGATGTTTCTTTTTATTTCTCCTGTCTCTTTCCCCTCTTTCTTCTCTTCTTTCTCTTCCTTTCCCCCTTGTCCCCCTTGTCTCCCCGGGAGATCATCCCTGGACCGTCAGGTTTAATTATGATAAGCTCATACTGGTAACAATATGTCTATTAATGTAATATCCTATAATGTGAAGGGTCTCAATAGTCCCCAAAAGAGGACCAAATTATTTCTGTTCCTGAAACAGGTAGGGGGAGATCTGGTATTCCTTCAGGAGACGCATTTTAGAGGTGTCTCCCATCCTGAACTACGCTCTAGACGCCACCCTGTCGCCATACACGCCTGCGACCGCACCCAAAAGAAAAGAGGGGTCGCCATTCTGATTCCCGCTCATTTACATTTGGAACCAGACCGAATCATTAAAGACAAACGCGGTAGGTTCCTTATTATAGTAGGCAAACTCAATAATGCTCCCATCACTATGGTCAATATTTACGCTCCCAACGTTAATCAGGCCTCGTTCTTTGCTTCCTTAGACTCTAAAATTGCCCAATGTAGGAAAGGTGACCTCTTAATAGCGGGAGACTTTAATACTATACTACACCATAATCTTGATCGATCCCGCCCCCTCCCACCCTCCCAGTCACACTTAAGCGCCCGTAACTCCAGAGCCTTGCACTCGCTACTTAAAAATCATCTACTATTTGACTCCTGGAGGGTTGCCGACCCTTTAATTAAAGATTATACGTTTTTTTCCCCAGTCCACAATTTATATACTAGAATTGACATGATAATGGTCGGAAGAGACCTGACCTCTAAAATACAGAATTGCCGTATTTACCCAATAACGTGGTCCGACCACGCCCCTATTTCTTTGACTTTGTCGGGGTTGGCTCGTTCTTCCTCCCCCCCCTCTTGGTCCCTTAATGATGCCCTTCTTCAACAGCCTGAAGTGCTACAACAAACCACTCAGGCATTGACTGATTATTTCACCGAGAACCAAACACCCGGTATATCTGACATGACCCTGTGGGAGGCACATAAAGCGGTCCTTCGGGGCCACTTCATCCAGACCGCGGCCAGACTCCATAAACAGCGTTCCCAAAAAATTTTAGAGCTATCTAATCAACTTCATCAGTTGGAGGAAACCCATAAGGCCTCCCTAAAATCTGCTGATTTAGAAAAGGTACTTAAAGTCAGGGGCGAACTCAATATGCTTTTATCACACAAAACTGAACAGTGCCTTAGACGTCTTAATCAGTTATATTATGAAAAAGGAGACAAAGCAGATAAACTCCTAGCCAGAAAGTTGAGGGCTCAGATTTCTTCCAAAAATATTTTATCCATTCGCACCAAACAAGGAACTCTGACTCATGACCCTGATCGCATTTTGGATGAATTCGAAGGGTTTTACAAATCATTGTATAACTCGGGAGCGTCCTCCTCCTCATCACAGAGATTTGATGAGGGGATCGACTCCCTCCTAGATAAATGTAATCTACCATCCGTGAGTAGCTCGACAATTTCTCAGTTGAGCTCAGAGATTACTGTCGAGGAATTAGAGAATGCTCTCAAAACTCAGAAACCAGGTAAAGCCCCTGGACCTGATGGGATCTCAATTATGTACTATAAGAAATTTAAGGGGACTTTATTACCCCACCTTTGCAGGCTCTTCAATGGATTTCTAAACGGTAACCCCCTTTCTCCCCGCGCATTGGAGGCACGAATAGTTTTGATCCATAAGCCTGGGAAAGATCCTAACTCCTGTGCTAGCTACCGCCCCATTTCTTTATTAAATAACGATATTAAACTATTCGCTAAAATCCTAGCCCTAAGATTAAACCCAATTCTCCCACATCTAATACACGCTGACCAGGTGGGCTTCATCCCAGGCCGGCAGGCTAGAGACAATACACGGAGAACTATTAATCTGGTCCATCTTATTAACAAAACCAGATTGCCCTCCATCCTTCTCTCGCTTGACGCAGAGAAGGCTTTTGACAAAATACTATGGCCTTTCATGTTCGCCACTCTGCGCAGGTTCGGCCTGGGAGGAAGCCTACTTCAGGGTATTCAGGCACTATACTCCAACCCCTCTGCTAGAGTCCGGGTTAATGGCAAAGACTCTCACCTCTTTCACATCAGCAACGGTACACGCCAGGGGTGCCCCCTGTCACCACTAATTTTTGCCATGACGATCGAACCTCTGGCGTGTATGGTTAGGTCCAACCCCGACATTAAGGGAATCCCTGTTGGTGGGGAGGAATTCAAATTGTCATTATTCGCTGACGACGTTCTTTTAACTCTCTCCTCTCCTAATATTTCTATCCCTAATCTATTTAAAACCCTATCATTATATTCTCACTATTCGGGATATCGCATTAATTACTCTAAATCAGAAGCCCTCCCTCTGCATCTTGACGGGAATACCAGATCTCTCCTAGCTGCTAACTTTAACTTTTCCTGGCGCACTAAGAAAATTAAGTATCTAGGCGTGTATATCACTAATTCCTACGACTCTCTATACTCGGAGAACTTCCCAGCTCTGTTTAAGTGTATAGAGTCAGACCTTCGAGCTTGGGATAAACAGATCATAGCCTGGTTCGGACGGATAGTCTCAGTAAAGATGAACATCCTCCCCAGGATTCTGTATCTGATTCAAACAATTCCCGTAAGTATCCCCGCGGAGGCCTTACGTCGAATGCAGAAACTCTTCGTAAAATTTATATGGTCTAATAAACCCCCTAGAATCAAGACCTCCACCCTAGTACGTGACCCATTAATGGGAGGTAGGGGATTGCCGGACATCCGTAAATACTATCATGCAACCCACCTGAGTCAGGCTCTAGCATGGTTCTCCCCAACCCCCCGCCTACCCTGGATCCAAATTGAACTCTTTGTGGCCGGGGTCTCCACTTTGGTTTCCCTCCTTACGCCAACTAAGCCATTACGGCCAATGCATACTTGTATCCCTTCAACAAAACTCACCTGCTCCCTGTGGCTTTTCTGTATTCGACATTACGGCCTGTCCACTTTCCCTTCACCCATCACATCTATTTGGGATAACCGGGATTTCCCCCCAGGCTCAACATTGCGATCCCACTCGTGGCTCCATTTGGACCCGCGCCCGGGTCTGGTGTTTGATTTTATAGATGGGTCCTCATGGCGGTCCCTTCAATCGCTGTGTGACAGATATAATATTTCCCAACCTGTGGCATATGAATACTTACAACTCCGCTCCTTTTTAAGCTCCCTTCCCAAATCCCAGGTTTTTCGCCAGCCTACCCCCTTGGAGCGTCTTTGTATTTATTCTCCTATGCGGCAGGGCATTATATCCATACTCTATGGTTTGTTACGTTCCCTGAAGGCTGTTGATCTACTCCCCCATGAAAGTAAGTGGGAACAGGACCTAGGCCCACCTCCCGATGAAGACTCCTGGGAAACCATTAGACAAAAAGTAGCCCAGTCTTCAATTTCCTCCTTAGTAAAGGAAAATTCTTATAAAGTCTACACGAGATGGTATCGGGTCCCTGCGACCCTGCACAGGATTTTTCCAGGGTCCTCTCCACTATGTTGGCGTGAATGCGGCCAAACCGGAGATTTCAAACACATATGGTGGTCTTGCCCAAAAATACACATGTTCTGGACTCAGGTGGAAGCTCTCATTAGTTCTATCTTCTGTTCACGAATAACCCTGGGCCCATGGTCAGCCCTGCTGGGCCTTCCCTTACCCAATTTAGATAGCCATGCAAATAGCCTAGTACTTCAAATCTTACATGCAGCCCGCTGTGTTATAGCTAAGAATTGGAAAAAAACCATTACCCCCCGTAGGAGCATGCTAATAGCTAAAATTTGGCATATCTCCACAATGGAGAAAATTACAGCATCCCTACATGACAGATCGGACAAATATAGGAGGATATGGGAACCTTGGTTCATCTTCATTACACCCTCCACCTCAGGGGTGTGATGTAATGTGATGCGGTATGATGCATTAACCTATACCAAAAAGGTCATAATAAATATAAGAGATGCTATGCCGTCCTTGGTTGGACAGCTGACTGGGTCTGTGCCAGGGAGGTTTTGCCCTCCAAGGCACACTCCCACCCTGCTAACTTCTCTGACGATCCACCACTCTCCCATCCCCCCCTCCCTTTCCTTCTCTTTCTCCCACTCTTTCTGTCTTCTCCTCAGATTCTTCTTTCCTCTTACTACTTCTCCTCTTTATGTTTATCATTGTTTAAACTCCGAAAAACTGTAGTCGATATACACATTTGTCATCATTGACGCACTCCTTTGTTCTTGTTATATTGGGTTACCCCTCCACGGGATAACTTGTATGTGATTCAATATTTACTCGGAGTTGTCATCTCCTGTCTGTATTGTAACAGTTTACTCGACTTAATAAAAATATAAAAAAAAAAAAAAAAAAAAAAAAAAAAAGGGTCTTATGTACCTCTCTTAGGGTCAGGATATTCCATTCTTCCCTTGTGCGGAGTAGTTCCCGATATAGTGATTTATTATTGGGGGAGGATTTAAGTTTATGTTCCAGGTCAGTCAAGCGCGCTTCTATGTCATCTTGCTGTTTACACAACAGCTTTCGGTGTCGGGCCGCAGCCTGGATAACTGAGCCCCGAACTACCGCCTTTAGCGCACACCAGTTGTTAAATACGGATGTGTCGGTTGGATCGTTACAATCTAGAAAGGAGGATAGGGCTTGAGAAATACTGGATTTTGCTTCTTTATCAGTGAGGAGGTACTCGCCAAGGCGCCACGGTCATGGGGAAGATCTATGAGAAGTCAAATCCCAACGCAATTGTAAGGCTGAATGATCCGACCAGGAAATTGGGAGTATAGCGGCTCGTCGTATTTGTTGCAACGTCCATTTGTCTGCCAACGCCAAGTCAATCCTGGAGAATGATCCATGGACCTGGGAGTAAAAGGTATAATCCTTACAATTAGGATTCCGAGCCCTCCATATGTCATACAGGCCATACTCATGTAATATGCGTCGAAATGATTGGGAGTGGTACCGGGCTGGATGGGTTTTCAAAGGGCGTCGGGCAGACGACTTATCTAAGCGTGGGTCTAAGACCAGGTTAAAATCTCCCAGTAACAATAGTGCACCGAGGCAAGACTGGAGGGTAGAACAGAATTTCCTAATAAATGTAATTTGCTTGACATTAGGGACATAAACCACCGCTAAAGTAACCGATCTGTCATTCAATGTCCCAGTAAGGATTAGATATCTGCCTTCAGCATCAGTGAACTTTTTATCTAACAGAAAATTACATGATCGGGAAAATAAAAATAACACTCCTGCCTTCTTCTTAGGTCAATAACAAGAAAAACGAACCAAAATGTGCTCAGAAGGAAAAGCCAATACTGAATTAATTTAATAAATATTTATTTCATTCAGATTAATAGCCAAGTAATAAAATTAATTTGGCTAAAATATAATCCTTAAAGTGACCACAATAGGATATGAAAGAATAATATATTAAATTTAACATTAAAAGAACATAAAATTAAAATCCACAACCATCTGATAACATTCTCACATACAGCTATTATTTCAGAAGGCCAATAATGGATACAAATGTATCAACAACCTGTAAAATGAAGCCATTCCTGAAATAGGTAATGCTGTAACCACTTAGGATGCACGAATAGATCACAATGTTTCTAAAATAACAATAATAAATGAACTAAAAAATGAAGTGGATGGAATAAATCTGGTCGTTTCATCAGAGGAAGTGAAAAAAAATCACTTCCTCTGATGAAACGACCAGTGCCTACGGTCGAGAAACACGTTAGGTGAACGGCTTTGGAGTGACCTTTATATCCAAAATATCTCTCTATTGTCTCTACTGCTTGGAAACGATTGGACATCACCGTTAGCCTCAACCCGCCACGATTTATTCCATCCACTTCATCATAAGCCTAAGGATCATCCAGCTGCGCTGTTGGAGAAGCACCCAGGCAGCGCAGCACAGGACGGCTTGTGGATTGGAGACGGCGGAGGTCCGGTGAACATCCGGCTGGACGGCTACTATACTAACTGCTACGGGATCATCCAGCTGCGCTGTTGGAGAAGCATCCAGGCAGCGCAACACTAGACGGCTTGTGGATTGGAGACGGCGGAGGTCCGGCGAACATTAATTTTAAATTTAATATATTATTCTTTCATATCCTATTGTGGTCACTTTAAGGATTATATTTTAGCCAAATTCATTTTATTACTTGGCTATTAATCTGAATGAAATAAATATTTATTAAATTAATTCAGTATTGGCTTTTCCTTCTGCACATATTTTGGTTCGTTTTTCTTGTTATTGATATTTTTGGGGGTTGGCAATTTCCCCCCTTTTTTTCATATTGTGCGGAATTAGGAAGTTCCCAGAGGTTGTAAGTCACGGGCGCCTCTCTTTTTCCTTTTCTTCTTAGGTCCGTTGGATGTGTAACAACAGGGAAAAGTGTGGTTCGAAAACTGAGGGGGAGAGGACGCCATGAAGTGGGTTTCCTGTAAGGCAACCACTTGTGCTTTAAGTTTGGCAAAGTGACATAAAGCAAGCCTCTGTTTATTTGGGGAATTAAGGCCTTTAACATTAAGGGATACTACATTAACCATTTTTGTGGAAGGAGGAGAGAAAGCTGGTACACAGGACCGATATGTGGGTGTGAACCTGAGGACACGTCTACTGCTAAACATGTGCTATATACTTTGCAATGAGAGGGGGAGTACACAAAGGGATAGAAAATGGCAAAAAGAAAAGAAAAGGGAAGGAAAAAATAAGTTGAGCGCCTCGAGAGTGCAACATGAGGCCGCCTAACATAGCGGCACATAGGAGGCTGCGGCCAAAATGGCCACCCCCCCCACTCCAAAAACAAAACAAAGACCCCGAGGTCCAAATTAAGTTATAACTATAGTGCCCACACCTGTCGGGCTGGTAGCAATCTATTGGATAAGATAAATTCAGACCGTGGGTACTAATACAAACAACTATGGAGCATACAGTAACATCGAACAATCCGAAGAGAGAGAAAACATAAGTAACACCAGTGAACACAAACCGAATAGGTAGAGACAAGTAGGTCAGCCGGATGGCCGCTTATCCCACCCATCAGTATATATAAAATAGCATGAACATAAAACATATGGAATAAAACATACGAGTAGCATGTGTGGCATTTAAAGTAAAGTAACATACGACCGTAATAAACATCAGGGCAAAGTCACTGAGTCACTAAGACACTAGTCGCACTCTGCATTCATGGGGGAGATTTTACGATCTGTGGCCTTTACAGAAGAGTCGTCTTCCAGGTTCCAGGAACGCAGAAGTTGGGAGCCGGCCGCTGGCGTGGAGACTACACTCGTGGCACCATTCCTCCTGATGATTAGTTTGGTTGGGAATCCCCAGCGATAGGGAATATCAGCCTTCCTCAAAGCCTTGGTCACCAGGTAGAAGGAGCGACGAGACGCCAGTGTGGCAGCGGATAAATCACCGAAGATCTGGAGATCACCCAGGACGTCTTCAGAGAAATCGGACGGGCGAGCTGCACGAAGTACCATCTCCTTGACATGGAAATAATGAAACCTCATTATGGTGTCTCTTGGGGCATCCTTTGGAGCGTTTTTGGACTTAGGGAGACGGTGAATTTGATCCAATAGAAAGTCCGTTATCGTAACTTTCGGGAGCAGTTTAGTAAATATGTCCGTGGCGAACTTAAGCAGGTCCGTCGCTGGAACAGATTCCGGAATACCCCGTATTTTTATATTGCTCCTGCGCGACCTATCCTCAAGATCTCCCAGTTTGGCACGGAGTTCAGTGATTTCCGACTGCATATCATCATGAAGGGTGATAAGCCCGTTGTGAGATGCAACCACTTCTTCCAATATGGTTTCCAACCGGTCAGTGCGCTGACCTACTTCATCTATTGATTGTTGGCAAACCTGCAGCGCTGATCTGAAGTCCGCTGAAATATCTGCTTTAAAGGACGCCAACAGCTGCTTCATGGAACCAATCGTTAGGGGAGCATCATCTCCCATGCCGACCTGTGGTAACGGAGTTGTAGGAGAGGGCTCAAAGGGAGAACTCAAAGCAGACAGCTTGTGGGATTTTTCGGTAGAGGATGCATTTTTATTCGTACGTGGAGGAGAGTGTGTTTTAAAGAAATTAACAGGAGGGACTCCAGCCGGGTCCTTCTGCCGTTTGGGCGGCATTATCGCACATAGTATATGAATAAATCAAAGCACCCTGGTGAACTATGTTGAATTCAATCATGGGAGTGCGATCGTAGAGACATGTAATAGGCGTCCCAACCGGATGTTACTGTATATATGATTTCGGAGCGGGAGGGGTGTGATGAGTGTTCACATTTGACGTTGACGTGCCACGTGCATGATGAAACCTGCAAACGTTAGGGCCTGCAGCCGTGGAGATCAGCAGAAATTTTTCAAGGTAATAATTTCAGCCGCTGGATATATGTAAATGCCCACGTAGAGAATGGGTATTATAGATAATGATGCCGCTGGGGTGATATTCCCTTCCAATATTGAAAACCACCACCAGATGGCAGCGCTGGCTGATCATGCACCCCTGTTTTTTCTTATATCTGCTCCTATTCTGGAGCTACTTGCTTCACTACAGCAATGGGGTGCTGGAGATGTAAAACTGAGCGCAGGGGGAGGAGGGGGGTGGAAGGGTCTCTCTGCAGCTTCACTGGAGTCTGCTATAACTGCCCCCTCTCACCTCTCCTCCGCAGCAATCACCGCCGCCCGTCCTCTGTCTGTGGCTGGCTGTCCTGGGTTCAAGTGTAGGGCCCCGGGCACTTGTTGGGCAGAGGCTGCGGGACGGAGGCGCACGGAGCTCCCCTATACAGAGGAAGACATCACCCGGCCGCCGGGCAGCGCGGGCCGGAAGTCGCGCTGGCCGTCCTCTTACTCGCCGCTGCTCGGGATCCAGGAGGCGCCATCCCCGGGTTGCTGTGGCCGCCATCCAGACCCAGGTACCGCGGGCTGGGGGATTTTGTGTTGGCCAGCTGAGGGTGAGAGCCGGGATCGCGGGCGACCCGGCGGCTCCGGTTCTCCCAGCTGGCCGCCGCACGCACTCCACTCCCCGGCTCCAGAAGCAGTATAGGCCTCAATGAGCGAGCCGCGCTGGGTCAGTTAATATGCAGCAGAGGGAGACCCACAATATAGAGGAGGGTCCCCTGAGATAATCTGGACCAGGTGCAGGTCCACTCCATGCAGGAATGGGGTAATAAATCCCTTAAAACCCAAGGGATCGCAGGAGCCTATGCAGAACACGTCTGAGTACATTGGCTATCAGGCCACGCCCCTTAAAACACTTTCTAAAATGATTTAAATAAATTAATAGAACAGTAGTTCAAATACAATGGTACACTTGTATTTCTGTATGATCGCAAAAAAAAAGCTTTGTCTGTCACCTTGAATCCAGATAGTATATCAGCCAACGCGTTTCATCATCTATGACTTCATCAGGGGTGTATTACAAAATGAGTCTGTATTTATGGACTCTTTGTTAATAGTGTGGTCCCTTTCAATTGGATTTTCAAGCAGATTTGTGTCTTTAGTGGAGCTTAATCAGACTCTTACTTCTATCCAAAAAAAAAATGGATTGAGTGGCTGATTATAAATTGGCCCTCAGGTACTTGATGTCCTTTATTGACAACCTACTATATTCTGCAATTAGCAGTCCCAGTTAATCAATAAAAAAAATTGACAGATAGGATTTTAGTATAAAGTCCTCTTAGAACTGAAGGTATTACATTTTCTTAACTTTCTTAATGTGATCCTCTCTCCTGATCCTTCCTGTTCAAAAGCTTGTTGAGCAATGTATATATATATATATATATTATTTTTAAAGTCACAGGTCAATTCAAACTGCATGGAGTCACAGGGCTTATAGATACACATGAGCAAAGTGTACTAGGATAAAGATCCCCAACCTAGCCTTGCTCAGATACGCCAACCTGACGCAAGTGAGCATTCGTGGCGTGGGTGTAATTTAAGCCGCCACCATGAAGAGTATTGAATAGCACTCTTATGTTTGCCAGACACTTTACTCACACTTTCAAGATCCATAGTTATTAGATACATGTAGCATGGCCCTATCCAGGCACATGAATTCATAGAGCACAGAGATAACACTAATAAAGTTTTTGGATTTATTGAGAAATATCTCCAGTGTTAAGGTTCAAAGAAAACAGGTCAATAACAAGATGTACAATTATAATATATGTACAGGTTGACCTCAAGAAAATAAAATAAATAAAAAGTCAGAAAAACCTAAATAATCTTACTCTGAGGTTTCAGGTCATCCACAGGAAAACAGAAGATGGGGCCACTCCTAGCATGAAGCTACTCCCTAGAAGATTGATAATCAGCAGAGTGTGCTTCTGAGCCATATTGTTCCACAACCCCTCCTTTCTCAGTAGCCCCAACCCTCCAGACTGAAAAAAAAAGACTGTCCCTTTGCTCTCACAAAAGTCTGTATAGATACAAATTAGGCTGCCTCTCAAACCACTAAACTCATATATCTCTCTTGCTTAAGGGACATAGTTAAATAGTCATACCTTTTGGTAAGATATGAGATCCCCAATCTGGTAGGGTTTATGGCAGGAAGCTGACACTTTGCTGGCCTGTTTGTCTGTGTCCAGGGCCAGAACAGGGGTCCCCTGCTGTGAAAAGCTACACTGTCCCAAAAGATTCTAGTTACATCTCGTCAAGGCTTACACAATACAGATCTAATTTTGAAACTAGCAAAACAGACATTCCTGAAATATACATTTTGAGAGAACGATAATAATTCACATCATGGATATGGCTGAGTTATAACTCATATGACCGTACGCACAGTTTACCTAGGGCACCCAGAATGCATCCATTCATGACACGTGACTTTGAGGAATCGCTGTAACCCATGGCAATGCCACAGCACCAACCAATATATATATATATATATATATATATATACAATACAGTATCAGAGTGCGCTAAAAGTTCAATCCCTTTAGGGAACTGCAAAAGTTAATTACTAGTCTATTGGAGAATGATCTTATCACCCAAAGAGAACCAATTATTTGCCCATTTAGGCTAGCGGAACCATTTTAAAATTTAAACATAGATTTACTCACAATTAAAAAGTCACAATCTTAAAAAAGTATATACACATTCAGCAGTGCAAAAAGTATTGACGATGAATTCCAGTACTTGATAATGTAAAGTCTTTAGAGGTGTTTTTCATAGATTGAGGTTTTTGTCCCAGTATTACAGTGGATATCAGTTCACAACCCAACGCATTTCATCACAAGGACTTCATTGGGGCTTAAATCAGTTGAAGGATTCACTCTACCACTAGGTTTTTAAAACACTCTTTCACAAGATGGTGGGTGTCCAATACAAGACATAATCAAAAGTAGATAAATTGATTCTAAATAGAAACAGTGATGTAATGGGTTAATCGACAACTGTTGTCGATGAACACCTTAATCCACAACTATTATTAACAGATAGTTGTCTTTCACAGATGCTCACTCATCCAAAACTGTTGAGTGAGCATATGTCGTGATTCTCTGCATCAGAATGCCGGTGTTGGTCATATGACTGCCAGCATCACATCTGCCAGGATAAATTATGTATCCTGTCCTGCTTGCCTACCTCTGTTGTCTCCTCTCCGGGAGAAGCCTGGAGAGGTGATGCAGACCCGGAATTCCCGGCATTACCCTCCCCATCTTGCCCACTTCATTAGGAGTGTGGGCTCATGGGATTATCCACAACTTCAGGAGACTCCCAGAATTTGTGAGAGTGTAGTTAAAGATGGCTGGATGTGAACTGTGACCCGAACAATTGAGATCTCAGAAGACTTAAGAATTGTTGAATTAAATAGAGCTGGAAGGAGTTAATAAAATAGCTCTAAAAGCTTTGATGTTCATCAGTTCATGGTAAGACAAATTTTCTGTACATGTAGAAAGTTCAGCATATAATCCTATAGTGTCAGCTAAAGACTGATAGAAATCTCTGCTACTCGCAAACATCTGTTATACAATATCTAAAACATTGAAAAAGAATGGTGTTCATGGGGTGACATTAGAGAAGAAGCCACTTCTGTCCAAAAATAATATTACTGCACGTCTGACATTCATTAAAGAGCATCTGGCTGTTCCACAGCGCTACTGGCAAAATGTTCTGTGGACAGATTAAATGAAAGTTGAGTTGCTTGAAAAGAACTGACAACTCTATTGGGGAAATGAAATAGCCTGCAAACTGCAGGCAACGGCGGGTTCCCGGCTAGTCTGCCCGATGTTTTAAAGTAGCAATCTTTTAAAAGGCAAGTCCCAACTGTACAGTATGGTGGAAGGAGTATAACGGCCTGGACTGCTTTCTCTCATTGATGAAAAAATTAATTCCAATTTTAAAAAAAATTGAAGACATTATAGAATATAAGGCTAGCTTTCCACCAGCTGAAGATCAACAGAAGTTGGATGATGCTATAGGACAACGGCACAAATCACAGAAGTAATTAAACTACTGAATTGCTTCAAAAGAAGAAAATTCACCTTCTGGAGTGACCTCAACCCAACTGGGTTGCTGTAGGGTGACCTGAAGAAAGCAGTTTACATCAGATATCTAAAGAATATTGTTGAACCAAAATAGTTTTGTAAACAGAAGTGGTCCAAAATTCCTCCTGTATATTGTGCATTGGTCTGATGTGCAGCTACAGGGAATGTTTGGTTGAGGTTATTGCTGCACAGGGTCAACCAGTTATTAAATTCAAGGGTTCACATACTCTACGTGGTGTGTTCAGCAAAGACATCATTCCACATAATTGTGTTTTATTAGTTTAAACCAGAGGTTCTCAAACTCGGTCCTCGGGAGCCCACACAGTGCATGTTTTGCAGGTAACCCAGCAGGTGCACAGGTGTATTAATTACTCACTGACACATTTTAAAAGGTCCACAGGTGGAGCTAATTATTTCACTTGCGATTCTGTGAGGAGACCTGCAAAACATGCACTGTGTGGGGTCCTGAGGACCGAGTTTGAGAACCTCTGGTTTAAACAGACTGTGTTTGTTTATTCTTGTGTCACAAACTGCCTTACTGTGTCCAGGCGGTCACAGGTCCTCTCTCTTCCTCCAGGAGTATTCTCCAGGCTTTGGTTCTCTCCTGTCAGGTCCAGGCGGCTATACTGTAGCTACAGTGGTGGCACTGGTTCAATGGGAGTTGACAACTTAAGGGTCTATTTACTAAGCCTTGGACAGAGATAAAGTGGATGGAGATAACGTCCCAGCCAATCAGCACCTAACTGTCATGTCTCAAACCCAGCCTGTAACATGGCAGTTAGGAAGTGATTGGCTAGTAGTTTTTCTCCATCCACTTATCTCCGTTCAAGGGTTAGTAAATAGACCCTTTTGTCTTTCTTCTGCTGCTGGCCAATCCATGACCTAGATTACTAGTCAGCTGAGCACATAGTGTCAAATTGTATGCAAGACATTAAAGATTCAGTGACCAGCAGGTCTGTGCGAGATAACAACTTGTTAATGAGTGAGGTCAGAGGAGAATGACCAGAGTGGTTCAAGCTGACAAAATGACAGTTACACACACACACACACACACACACACACACACACACACACACACACACACACACACACAAAAACAGATATGTATATACATAAGGATACATTCAGCATGCCGGCGGTTGAGATGCCGGCAGTCAAAATCCTGACATGCGGGCAAACTCTGGGCGTCAGAACTCCATAATGAGTCAAAATGCCGATGCGGGAATCCTGAGGGGACTCTTAGGTTTAGGCAGAGGGGTGAGGTTAAGTTTAGGCACTACCTGGAAGGGTTAGGCTGTGGGGAGCGGAGGTTTAGGGTTAGGGGGGAACGGGGGGGGGGTTAGGCACCACTGGGGAGGGTTAGGGTTGGGCTGCTGTGGGGGGAGGGGAAGGGGGTTTAGAGTTAGGCTGTGGGGAGAGTTATGGTAGGGGTGTTGATGGGGAAGGGAAGTATACTTGACCCCTGTTTGGATGTTCTCCATCGGGATGCCGCTGTCGGGCATATGACTCTGGCATCCCAAATGCTGGTATATTAGAATCAGCTTTATTGGCCAGGTATACTTGTGTATACTAGAAATTTGCTTTCGATTTGCTATACAACAGCCTAGTAGGTATCAGATAAGCAGGTGGGGGGAGGGGCAAGTAAAGTCATACAGATAGGTATACAAGTGAGCTACATGTACGTCTAGTCAGTCAATGTTCAGGAGTTCAGCAAACGGACCATTTGGGGAAAGAAACTTTTGAGGCTTCTGGTGGACCCGGCGGCGAAGACCCTGTAACGACTGCCTGAAAGAAGCAAGGTAAACATGCTGTGGCCGGGGTGTAGTTGGTCCTTTACTATCTTCGTTGCCCGCTTTTTAGCTCTGGACAGGTACAGGTCCTGGACTGAGGGAAGGTTGGCCTTGATGATCTTCTCTGCAGTTCTGACCAGCTTTTGGAGCCTACATCTGTCCCTCGTGCTGGCGGAGCCGTACCATACCAGTATTGAGGAGCACAATACCAACTCCACAATCGCGGAGTAGAAGAGGAGCAGAAGCTTCTGTGGGATGTTGAATTTCCTTAGTTGCCTGAGGAAGAACAACCTCTGCTGCGCTTTCCCGACAGTGGCGTCAATGTTGGACCCTCATTTAAGGTCCCGGGAGATTGTGGTCCCTAGGAACTAGAAGGAGTCCACTAGCGATACCACACTGTCAGCAATCGTTAGCGGAGATGCACTAGCTGACTTCTTCATGAAGTCCACTATCATCTCGGTAGTTTTGAAGGAGTTGAGCTCAAGGTTGTTGTGGCTGCATAACTGGGCTACTGTCTCAGACATTCATAATTGGCAGGGACACCTACCAAGCTACCAGAAGATCAGGAGACGCTGGATGGACTGTGCGAGGAGACGCTGTGACACGCTGAGAAGCCGGAAGCCGGAAGTGACGAGCGAGTGCGGGTGCGCTCGCACAAGCAGGAAGGGACGGTACAGAGCGGCATCTGTAAGGTGCAGGTGCCGCTACCAGAGCCGAGCCGAGTGCGGGTGGAGGGCAGGCGGAGGGCAGTGCGGCGAGGGAAGGGCCGCACATTGAGCCAGGGGGGAGAACCGAGCAGGGAGCAGTGCCAGGAGCCTGAGACGCTGCACCTGAGAGCATAGAAGAAGAAGGGAGCAGATAAGTATCAACTTTATCCTTTACTGTAAAAATTGTATTATTTAATTTCTATACGTATCAGTTCTTTTTATTTATTATTTATTGACCCCTCATATCTTGTATATTGTCCTATACATATAGATTGCCCTTCTCTTTTTATCTGTCACTTACTGTTCAGTGGTACTTTGTATTTGTACTTAATTTATTCCACTTAATTTATCCTTTATTGTCCCTTATTTATCTGCTTATTTATTGTCTTTTGTCCCGCATTTATTGTATTTTATATAGATCGTCCCTGTGTTTGTTTCTTTTTAAGGTAACAGGGAGTTAGCACATATTAAAAATGGGTGGGGCCGAGATTGGGAATCTCACTCAGTGCGTGTCGTGCATGATGTATGCGCACCTGGCTCAACTGTCCGAGTGCGGGTACATCTGTGCGAAATGTGAGCGAACGGTTGCCCTGGAAGCCCAGGTAACTGATCTAGAGTAGACCGTTAAGCGACTGAGAGACATTCACAATCTCGAGCAAAGTTTAGATAGAACGGTGGAGGAGTTGCAGGGGGGAACACCGGTAGACGAGGAGGATCAGGTAGCCAGCTGGGTCACGGTTTGAAGGAAGAAAAAAAGGGGGAGGGGGAGACAGGACATTTCCGATCTGCCAAACCCCAACAAATTCGCCCGATTGGTCGAAGATTCTGGGGATGACATTGAGGAAATGACGGAACCGGAGGAAACTGTTATCCTCTAGCAACCAGAGGAGCGGTCCCTCCGGTACAGATGGGAAAAAAAGATAGTGAGGTACCTAGTCAGATTGTGGTGGTAGGGGAGTCTATCATCAGGAGGACAGATAGGGCAATCTGTTACCGGGACCGTGATCGCCGTACAGTCTGTAGTCTCCCGGGTGCTCGGGTATGGCACATCGCGGACCGGGTAGATAGATTGTTGGGAGGGGCTGGTAAAGACCCGGCGGTCTTGGTGCATGTTGGCACCAATGACAAAGTTAGTGGTAGCTGGGATGTCCTTAAGAAAGACTATAGGGAATTAGGCAAGAAAATAAAGGCATGGACATCTAAGGTAATATTCTCAGAAATATTACCAGTGCCACGCGCTAGCCCAGGGAGACAGAGGGAGATTAGGGAGGTAAATGTGTGGCTTAGAGACTGGTGTAGGAAGGAGGGGTTTGTATTCTTGGAACACTGGGCGGACTTCTCAGTCAGGCACCATCTTTTTTGTCGTGATGGATTGCACCTGAATGAGGAGGGAGCTGCGGTGCTGGGGGGTAGGATGGTCAGAAGGTTGGAGGAGCTTTTAAACTAGGAGCCTGGGGGGAGGGTTTAGCTAGTATCTACGGGACAAAGAGGGAGAACAGTAAAGATCGGGGTAAGGAACAATTTGGGGGAGGAGAAGGGGGAGCGAAGGATTAGCAGGCAAGGGTATCTGCATGGGTATTGACACCGGATTTACGGAAACTGGTATTGTCCGAGATATTCCAAAATTATTACCTATGGATGAGTATTCCACAGCAATGCAGAATATAGAAAAGGATGTCCAAAGCATAAGGGAAGATACTAACATCAGGGGGCAGGACATAGAAAGACTTAGTACGTCAAATAGTGCTAGTAGTGAAGAAGGAGGTATTAAATATGATGGGGGTAGTAATGGGGGGAGGAGATTAACAATAGGTAAGAGTAAGTCCAGAAAGACACTTGTAAATACAGATAAGATACCATTAAAACAAACCGTCAAGGGAAACACTATGCTAAAATGTATGCTTGCGAATGCAAGAAGCCTATCGGGTAAAATGGGAGAATTGGAATGTCTTGCATCAAAATTCCAATACGATATTATAGGTATTACGGAAACATGGTGGGACGACTCCCACGACTGGGTTGCGTTTTTGGAGGGTTATTCTCTTTTAAGGAGGGATAGGGCTACCAAAAGGGGAGGGATATGTCTCTTCGTTAAACCATCTCTTATACCATGCGTAATAGATACTATCTGCAAGGGGATTGGAGATAACGTGGAGTCGCTATGGGTTGAGATCACAAGTGAGGGCACTGAGGCAAAGAAACTAGTCATTGGCACGTGTTACAAGCAACCGGATATCAGCATACATGAGGAGGAACAACTCCTACAGCAAATAGAAAAAGCAGCAGGAATGGGGGACATCCTAGTGTTAGGAGACTTTAACTATCCTGATATAAATTGGAGGAATGATTCATGTTTAAAAACTAGGAGCAACAGGTTTTTAAATACATTGAAGGATCAATTCCTGACTCAATTAGTCGAGGACCCAACTAGAGGTAAAACTATTCTGGACCTAGTTATTACCAATAACGTGGACATTACATCAAACATTAAAGTTGGGGAGACCTTGGGAAACAGCGATCATTATATGATCACTTTTGACATCAGTTTCAAGAAAAATAGCTATAAGGGAGCAACCAAAACATTAAACTTTAGAAAAGCTAACTTTAATATGCTGAGACGGGCACTAAATGGCATTGACTGGGATGAGTTGTTTCATGGCAAGGACACTTCGGAAATGTGGGATACTTTAAAAGGGTTGCTTGAAAGCAATATTCACAAATTCATTCCAATGAGCAGTAAATGCAGGAGTATTAAGCACAAACCAATGTGGCTTAATAAGGAGGTCAAAGAAGCAATGGCTAATAAGAGGCGTGCTTTTAAAATATTTAAATCTAATGGAGGGGAGGAGTCATTCCGGTTTTACAAGGAATGCAATAAAAGAGGCAAAAAAGTAATAAGAGCATCTAAAATTGCTAACGAAAAGCAAATCGCTATTGAGAGTAAAACCAATCCTAAAAAGTTTTATAAGTATATAAACAGTAAAAGGTTGAAGAAGGAGAACGTGGGCCCATTAGAGGATGAATTGGGATCGTTGACAAACGATGACAAATTAAAAGCTGAAATATTGAACAATTTTTTTTCGTCAGTATTCACCAGGGAGGATGCACAGGTGACAGTATTGCTTAACGACAGTGAATGTAATGACTCTTGGCTAGATATCTGTTTAAGTGAGGAAGTAGTCCTGGAGAGAATAAGCAAAATAAAGATTAATAAATCACCAGGCCCAGACGGTTTGCATCCGAGGGTTATTATGGAGCTTAGGACACAGCTAGCTAAACCCCTATACCTGATTTTCAATAGTTCGATTAGATCAGCATGGTACCAAAGGATTGGCGCATAGTTGAGGTAGGGCCTTTATTTAAAAAGGGAACTAAAAATAATCCTGGAAACTATAGAAAAGTTAGTTTAACCTCTATAGTGGGTAAAATATTAGAAGGCATTTTGAGGGATAGCATAGAGGAGCACCTACATGCAACTAAGTTTATTACTAAAAGTCAACATGGGTTTGTAAGGAACAGATCATGTCAAACCAACTTAATTAGCTTCTATGAGGAAGTGAGCAAGAATCTTGACCATGGAAAAGCAGTGGACGTGGTTTACTTAGATTTTGCAAAAGCCTTCGATACAGTGCCACATAGGAGACTGGTCCACAAATTAAGGGAACTTGGCCTAGGAAATACTATTTGTACTTGGATAGGTAATTGGTTGGACAACAGGGAACAATGAGTAGTGGTAAATGGGATGTTCTCTAGCTGGGCACCAGTAGTCAGTGGAATACCACAAGGGTCTGTTCTTGGCCCACTGATGTTCATTATATTTATCAATGATCTAGGAATAGGCCTGGAAAGCACAGTGTCAATCTTTGCAGACGACATGAAACTGTGTAAGGTAATTAACTAAGAAACCGATGTGGAATCTCTACAGAATGACTTAGTTAAACTGGAATGCAAAGTTATGCATTTTGGGACAAAAAACACACTTGCATCCTACACTCTAGATGGAGAAAATCTAGGGGTAACTATGGTGGAAAAAGATTTGGGGGTGCTCATAGATAATAGGCTTAGTAACAGTACACAATGCCAAACTGCAGCAAAAAAGGCAAGTAAAGTGATTGTGTGCATTAAACGGGGCATTGAGACCAAGGATGAGGATGTAATCCTGCCGTTGTACAAATCATTGGTACGCCCACACCTGGAATATTGCGTTCAGTTTTGGACCCCATATTACAAAAAGAACATCGCGGAACTAGAAAGAGTTCAAAGACGAGCTACTAAACTGATTAAAGGTTTAGAGACACTGGAATACGAGGAGAGGCATACTAAATTAAATATGTATTCACTAGAAAAGAGGAGACTAAGAGGAGACATTATTAATATCTTCAAATATGTAAAGGGGCATTACACGGAGCTAGCAACTGATTTATTTATTAAAAGAACTCTGTATAGGACGCGTGGGCACTCACTGAGGCTAGAAGAGAGAAAATTCCGTACACAAAGTAGGAAAGGGTTCTTCTCTGTAAGGGGAATAAAGATTTGGAACTCACTGCCGGAGGAAGTAGTAATGGTAGACTCTATAAATGCATTTAAAAACAGATTGGACAAATTTCTAACAGGAAAACGTATCAAGGGCTTTAGCATTTAGCATATTGACATTAAAATTATCTGGGAGTGGTAGGAATCATTGCTGTAAATCGGTACTAAACCATTACTTCAGCATGCACATTATAAAATAAACAGATTAATGCAGAATACAGGTTGAACCCGATGGGCATTTTGCCTCTTTTCAACCTCACTGACTATGTAACTATGTAACTGGGCAAACCGATCTAACCGATCTACTTCCCGTCTATAGGCCGATTCGTCCCTGTCCTTGATGAGGCCGATGACGGTGGTGTCGTCAGCGAATTTGATGATCTTTACTGATTGCGCCTCTGAGGTGCAGTCATTTGTGTACAGTAAGAAGAGCAGGGGTGAGAGGACACAGCTCTGAGGGGCCCCTGTACTTATGGACCACGCTTGGGAGGTGACTTTTTCCCCTGCTTTCACCATCTGTGTCCTATCTGTCAGGAAGTCTACTATCCAGGAAGAGGTAGCTTCTGGGACCCGTAGGTGAAGTAATTTGCGGTGGAGGATGCTGGTGACTATTGTATTGAAGGACGAGCTGAAATCGACAAACAGGACCCTTGCGTAGGTACCGGGAATGTCTAGGTGCTGTAGAATGTAGTGCAGGCCCAGGTTGACTGCATCCTTGATACACAGATTTGATCAATAGGCGAACTGTAGGGGGTCCAGTTGGGTGCCAGTCACAGTTTTCAAGTGATTCAAAACCAGATGCTCGAACGTTTTCATGACCACAATCGTCAGTGCTATAGGCCTGTAGTCATTCAGGTTCGTGATAGAGGGTTTCTTGGGGACCAGGACGATAGTGGACCTTTTGAGGCAGGAAGGGACTTTTTGTAACTCCAGCGATTTGTTGAAGATCTTGGTGAATATGGGTGTGAGCTGACCCGCACATGCTCTCAGGGTAGATGGTGACACTCTTTCAAGACCCAAAACTTTCCTGGGTTTGGCCCTTTTGAACAGTGCCTCCACCTCTTCTTGGATGACTTGCAGTGCCTGGAGTTGGCCGTCGGTGTTCGGGGCATCGTAGAGGTGATTGCTTGGGTCACAGGGGACTTCTTTTGTGAACCTGCAATAAAAGTGGTTCAGCTCATCTGCTAGGTCTTGGTGCATGGTGGTGGACTTCAATGTTTTCTTTTAGTTGGTTATGGATTGCATTCCTTTCCATACAGATTCAGGGTCATTGGTGGAGAGATCGTTTGTCAGCTTGTCCGAGAACCACTTTTTTGCTAGCCTGATTTCTTTAGTCAGAGAGTTCCTAGTTTGGTTGTATAGTGCTCTGTCACCACTGCTATAGGCCTCCTCTTTGGCCCGACGAAGTTGCCTTAGCTGGGCATTGAACTAGGGCTTGTTGTTTTTGTAAATGCGGTAAGTCTTGGTAGGTACACACATGTCCTAACAGTAGCTGATGTAGGATGCGACAGTGTCTGTCAGGTCGTTCAGGTGGGTTACCGAGTCTTCGAAGACCCCCCATTCCGCGCAGTCGAAGCAGGCCTGGAGCTTCAATTTAGCCTCGTTGGTCCATTTCTTAACAGTTTTGACAACAGGCTTAACCGCTCTCAGCTTCTGTGTATAGGTAGGGAGTAGGTGGACAAGGCAGTGGTCAGATAGGCTGAGTGCAGCACGCGGGATAGACCAGAAGGCAGACTTGAGGGAAGTGTAGCAGTGGTCAAGGGTGCGCCCTTCCCTAGTGGAACACGTGACTTGTTGTTTGTACTTAGGTAGCTCCTTGCTGAGGTTAGTTCTGTTGAAGTCGCCCACCACTATAAGCAGAGAGTCTGGGTGTTTTTGTCCTATGTCGGATATGCACCTATCAGGTGGTGCAGGGCTTCGTTTGTGCAGGTGAGGGGGAAATGTACACTCCCACAAGGACAATTGAGGCAAATTCCTGGGGGGAATAGAAGGGGTTGCAGTTGATACTTAGCATCTCCAGGTGAGGGCTACATGATTTGCCTAGGATCGTGACATTGGTGCACCATCTGTAGTTGATGTAGAAGGAGATGCCACCACCCTTCGTTTTTCCTGAGAGAACCTTGGAGAGATCGGCCCTGAAGAGACCGAAGCCCGGCAGAGACATTGGGTTGTCCACAATTTGGTCATCCAGCCACGTCTCCGTAAAGCAGAGGACGGACGACCCTGTAATGCCTGACCCTGCGCTGCCCGGAAGGAGGGACAGTTCGTTGAACTTGTTTGCCAGTGAGCACATGTTCGAGAGCAGGATCACGGGAAGTCCTGACCAGGGCCCTCGCCCCCGCCAGCTCACTTGGCGCCTGCGCGACAGCCTCTCCTGTGGTATCACACTCATATACATATAGAGCAAACTCCTTTTATGTGCAGCTGTAATAGGTTGAAAACAATGGTTTATAAATTATATTAACTGTGCTCATAGTGCCTCAGCATGTTTGATGCTTAGAGAACAGCATGAAACTTTGTCTAATTTTAGTGTGTTCTCAACAGGAATATACAATAGTTCATTATCTAAGTTGCAGTGTAGTAAATCTCTGTCCTGTTATTCTCATGTATGTGGTAAGGAAATGTACTGACCAGTACGTTTAAGAAAAGATGAGCTAATAGGAGGTGACAGCAGCAACGTCTACACCGACTCAGGGATGAGACTATGGGGCTGATTCTGATTTGGGAATAAAGAAAAAAAGAGTAAATAACTGAGCACATGGACAAACCATGCTGCACTGCAAGAGGTACAAATACATTTATTTATTTATTTATATTCTGCATGCAGGGTAAGTACTGTCTGCTTTTGCATGTACCCCAAAATGCTGGACTGCTTTATTTTTACCACATCAATTTTGATTTGGGTTTGGACACATCTCTCAATTCTAAATCTACATGCACATTAAATCAGCCCCAACTGCAGTGCCGCATGGTTTGTGCAGGTGCACAGTTAATTGCTCATTTTTGCTTTTGCTCCGAAATCAGAATCAGGCTCTATATTTTGTAACTGAGAACACAATCGTTAAAGGTCAAGGGGGGTAATTCAGACCTGATCGCTTGCTAGTGTGTTTTTGCAGTCCTGCGTTCGCATAGTCGCCACCGGGGAGTGTATTTTAGCTGTGCAAGTGTGCGATCGCATGTGCTGCCAAGCGGTACAAAAAAACTTTGTGCAGTTTCTGAGTTGCCCAGAACTTACTCAGCCGCTGCGATCACTTCAGACTGTCCGGGCCCGGAATTGATGTCAGACACTCGCCCTGCAAACGCTTGGACACTCCTGCGTTTTTCCAACCATTCCCTGAAAACGGTCAGTTGCCACCCACAAACCCCTTCTTACTGTCAATCTCCTTGCAATCGGCTGTGTGAATGGATTCTTCGTAAAACCCATCACACAGCAACGATCCGCTTTGTACCCGTGCGACTCGCCTGTGCATTGCGGTGCATACGCATGCACAGTTCTGACGACCGCAGCGCTGCAAAAACCGCTAGCGAGCGATCAGTTCGGAATTATCCCCTTGGAACCTTTATTTATTCAGATGCACCTGGCAGATGGAACTTTAATCATTACAGTGTATCCGGAAAGTATTTACAGCGCTTCACTTTTTCCACATTTTGTTATGTCTGAGCACAAACCAAGCATGAAGTCGAATGAATTGTCTGTAGACCTCCGAGACAGGATTGTCTCAAGGCACAAATCTGAGGAAGGGTACAGAAAAATATCTGCTGCTTTGAAGGTCCCAATGAGCAAAGTGGCCTCCACCATCCGTAATGGGAGAAGTTCGGAACCACCAGGACTCTTCTTAGAGCTGGTCTGCCACCTAAACTGAGCGATTGGGGGAGAAGGGCCCTAGTCAGGGAGGTGACCAAGAACCCGATGGTCACTCTGTCAGAACTACAGCATTCCTATGTGGAGAGAGGAGAACCTTCCAGAAGGACAACCATCTCTGCAGCAATCCTCCAATCAGGCCTGTATGGTAGAGTGGCCAGACGGAAGCCACTCCTTAGTAAAAAGCAGATGGCAGCCCACCTGGAGTTTGCCAAAATGCACCTGAAGGACTCTCAGACCATGAGAAACAAGATTTTCTGGTCTGATGAGACAAAGACTGAACCCTTTGGCGTGAATGCCAGGCGTCATGTTTGGAGGAAACCAGGCACCGCTCATCACCAGACCAATACCATTCCTACAGTGAAGCATGATGGTGGCAGCATTATGCTGTGGGGATGTTTTTCAGCTGCAGGAACTGGGAGACTAGTTAGGATAGAGGGAAAAATGAATGCAGCAATGTACAGAGTCATCCTGGATGAAAACCTGCTCCAGAGCGCTCTTGACCTCGGACTGGGGCGACGGTTCATCTTTCAGCAGGACAATGACCCTAAGCACACAGCCAAGATATGAAAGGAGTGGCTTCAAGACAACTCTGTGAATGTCCTTGAGTGGCCCAGCCAGATCCCAGACTTGAATAAGATTGAACATCTCTGGAGAGATCCGAAAATGGCTGTGCATCGACGCTTCCCATCCACCCTAATGGAGCTTGAGAGGTGGTGCAAAGAGGAATGGGCGAAACTGCCAAAAGATAGGTAGCAAAGCTTGTGGCATCATATTCAAAAAGACTTGAGGCGGTAATTGCTGCCAAAGGTGCATCAACAAAGTATTGTGCAAAGGCTGTGAATTCTTATGTCCATGTGATTTCTTAGTTTTTTATTTTTAATAAATTTGCAAAAATCTCAAAAAAACTTTTTTCACTTTGTCATTATGGGGTATTGTGTGTGGAATTTTAAGGGGAAAATTAATTTATTCCAGTTTAGAATAAGGCTATAACATAACAAAATGTGGAAAAAGTGAAGCGCTGTAAAGCCCTTCTCACTCTGCTTAATCAACACAGATTAAGTTTAAGAGATTGATGCATCTACATTATACATATTCTAATTTAATATCTGAATATTTTTTTTTGGGGGGGGGGATTCATTAAAAGATTTACTAAGAATAAAAAAAATTGTTTTTGTTTTTAATACAACAAATACTGTACATAGAGACATTGGCGTGCCATGGGGCCAAGCCCCCGTGAGCCGTAACCACACTTCAGTCCGTCCCTGATATATAGTGTTGTCTTACCTTGCCATGGATCTAAGTACAGCTAGCCAATGCTAACTAGTGTTACTGTCCTTGGCTCGGGAAGAAATAACACAATGTGAAATAAACTGCCATGTTTACAGCAATGGATATTTCTAAAGGGTCCATAAATCCATAGCTCATTGTCCATCACTGAGTTTTTCTTGTATCAGAAATTACAGACCAGCACATTGTAGAGAACTCAAAATACCTTGAAACTATGGGAACAAAGGGGCAATAATTTGTGACGCTGGCCAACCCCATCTCGTTATGCCAATAAGCTAGCAAACCTCAACCCATGAAAAAAAAAGCATAGTTTATGTATAAATTCTGTGTGGCAGCTAATATCTCAGGTACCCATTAATAGATATGCTTGTGAGGGGTTCTCATTTTAAGCCAGGGCATGTATGTAAAGTGCACCTGTGTAAAACCATGCTGCACTGTGGGTGGAGGAGATTTAAAATGCAGAGATAATTAGATGTGGGAGTGGTGTGTCCAAAGTCAAATCTAAATAGTAGTGTAAAATAAAGCTGTCCAGCATTTGTGGGCTGAATGTAAAATAAATGTAAAAAAGTATTCTCGCCGCTTGCATTGTTTCCAGGGCTCTATTAAGCCTTTGGGGGGCCTGCCCACATTAATCCTGCCCGACCTTCTCTTGTAATAGGCTGGGTGAATTTGCTGCTACATCGCATATGCATAACTACACCTGGTGCCAAATCCAGTGACTGTGCAAAAACAGTGCGTTGCTGCAGTCACTAGCATGATTTCTGTCCAGGCTCATCAGCCTGTGCTGTTGACTCTCAGCAAAACCTTTTGGGACCCCAGTCAGCAAAGAAGTAATCTGTGTATTCTTATCTGAGCGTCTGCTGCTGCTGCTACTGTGAGCTGTGGAATATTTTATTAGTAAACTAGTTAAACGGTCATGTGACCGGCGCTCGGGATCATGGCGGACACCATGCCGATGCCGGGATCGCGAGCGATCAAAATACCGGCAGACAGAATGCAGACCAACAGTGACTATTCCCACTCGTGGGTGTTCACGACACCCATAGAGTGGAAATAGAACCTGAGGAAAGTGCAGTGAGTCCGCTGCACGGCGAATGCAGCGAGCCCGCAAGGAGTTTTTTGCACTCGCCCTACCCCCCACCGCCATTCTGCTGACGGAATCCCGGGGTCAGTATGCTGACTGCCGGAATCCCGAGCGCCGGACTCCCAGCCCCAACCCAATTAAATTCACAAGGACAATACAAAAAAAAGTTTTAAAATTCATTTTTTTAAACCAAAAGATGATCATTCAAGTAAGAATTCACACAAGGTCAAATTGCATTTGAAATTTGTTGCATTAGCATCACATTTATCATGTATAATGTGCTGAGTGAGAACAAAAGAAATGTCACAGCAAATAGTTGCAAATAAGAAATTCCGTATTGCAGGCAGGAATGTTAGTACCAATAATTGAAATTTTTTCCAAAATATATTGTTACTGATGTTATATAGAAATATTTAGAAACAAGCATTTAAGCTTAGAAACTCCATATGTGGAACTAGACCCGCCCTTTGGGTGGAGCATGACATGCCCCCTAAACAGCACGCCCCCCTTTTGCATGCCACATTCTACTATACAGACTATAATCTCCTTAGGTTTTAAAAGTAGGCAAGTATGATTCTACAGTATGTACATTATCCACTAAATCAAGAGAATACAATTATCAGCTGTCCTATTTATACCTTTATATCTAGTTTAATAGAGACTTGATGATAATAATAATAATAATAATAATAATAATAATAATTTTATTTATATAGCGCTCTTTCTCCAACAGGACTCAAGGCACTTTACAGATATCAAAAACAATGCACATGATACAGAGGATTTGAGTAATACAACAATAGATAAGCCACACAGACATAAAAGAAAACCTTAAGCACACAGAAAGCATAATGCAGGATTGATGTAGGCATTTTGGGTAATAACTTCCAAGGGTTGTGTATTACACCCTCACAAGGTACCAGGTGCGGCAGCCATCTTGGGCGTTCAGCGTAGGATTACCCAGGGTGGAATAGTCCACCCCTAGAAGAGATGACACAAAATGGGGGTGATTTCAGAGTCCTACAGTTCAGAGTAGGGTTCCATCAAAACCATCAGGCCTATGTATTTTTCATCCCATCCACAAGTGTACCATATGGGGTAGCCATGTTGGGCGCACTTTGAAGGTTACACTGTGGGAGGTGAGCCATACAAGGGCCAAGTTCATATATGGGAAAATTGATGCTTATGTAGTAGTATGATGTACCCTGCATGTAGGGCACAATGGAAAGGTGTGCAATCAGTGGAGGTAAACATTACAGGAAAATCACATGGTGGGGTTGAAGCGAGCAATGGAAGAAAAAAAAAACACAATAGCAGGCAACTAGTGGCAGAAGTAGGATTGGGATAACATTATTTTGATCAGATCTTAGTACGGGTGGGTAGGAGAATGTGTGGGGCATACTCAGAAGCAATGGGGATGTCCCTGCTGAGCCTGGTCCTGGTGCTGTGCCCCCACAGTTCCCTGTTCATCTTAATGGTTGGGCCCAGGGGCAGACTTGATGTTCTCAGCCAGAGAGGTGGTAAGCCTGGTCTTGGTGTTCTCATGTTTGAGGCGAGGAGAGGCCACATAAAGTTCCAGAGTTTTTTTGGTTGTAATGCAGTCCTTCTGTTATCTTGTTAGTTTGTTTTCCTTCGGTTTAACACAGGTATAACACTGCTGTTGATTTTCGCTGCCACTTGATAACTAGCCACTTCATAAAATAGCCACTGCAGCGTCCTAATAGGCCTGGCGTCCTATGCTATACTGCACTGTCATGGATATTGGGTCAACAATCAAAAGTCCTAAAGTTACTCAGTGAGGGGCATTACACAAAGCCGGCTTTTGCAGATTATGCATAAGAAAAAATATATTGTCATAAATGAAAGTCATTTTGTGAACATTTAAGGCCATGTCACCAGCATAAGTAAAACTGTAGACAACAGCGTGTCGTCACTTTCTTTCTAGGGAAATGACTAATAATGAGTAGCTGTGGAGCTCATTTAATATACTATTGGAGAAAATAACTTTTTCATAAAAAAAAAATGGGAGCCGGTAGATAATGACGAGGCCACTGCCTATATTTATTATTATAACTATGAGGTCTGTCCACAGTCTGATGATGTTTGGAGGTGGGGAGGGGGTCTCGACGACCTCCATTTCTCCAAATGGGGACGAGTTGCCGTCGTTACAG
The DNA here is from genome assembly GCF_028390025.1 of Pseudophryne corroboree. Classification (NCBI taxonomy): domain Eukaryota; kingdom Metazoa; phylum Chordata; class Amphibia; order Anura; family Myobatrachidae; genus Pseudophryne; species Pseudophryne corroboree. The sequence goes on from NC_086445.1 coordinate 187,728,262, forward strand.
GACAGGGATGAGGCGAAGATCTCTGTCAGAGGATGGAGATTTCCTGGAATCTAGATAGCAGCTGCAGCGGCTGGCTTATGCGACCCCATGGGTCGCAGAGATATTGCATCCTAGGATGGAGTTTGGATCAGTAATGCAGCAGGAGGTGTGATGCCCCTTGCTGCATTACTGTATTAGTACTATCTCTGTGCTTCCATATATGCAGCAGCGATAGTCCCTCCAACCACATCTGTGTTCATGTTCCTCTATTGTATGTAAAGCTCTCTGTTAGTGGTTACTAATCCTTTGTCTGCCTGTTTGTGTCTATCTCCAACCACATCTGAATGAGGCCCAAAAATAATATCAAAGGAATCTATTCACTAATAAATGGCAATTACCAGTGCAGATACAAAATGGCTGCTTCATTTCCAGACATAAACACAGGGGCCTTATTCAGAGGTGGACGGAGCTGCAATAGCAGCCGCTACTGTGAATTTATACTAATGCTACAACAGATGGGTTTCCTACTGAGGTAAGAAAAAGAAAGAAATACAGACAGCGCTAGCAGATTTCTTATTAAGAATATTTCTATTTTTATTTTTATCAACTTTTATATAAAATAAAAAATAAAAAGAATCTCCTTTTCTTACCCCTAATATAATTTTATTATAAAAGTTGATAAAAATAAAAATAAGATTTTACTTACCGATAAATCTATTTCTCGTAGTCCGTAGTGGATGCTGGGACTCCGTCAGGACCATGGGGAATAGCGGCTCCGCAGGAGACAGGGCACAAAATTTTAAACTTTGACCACTATGTGGTGTGTACTGGCTCCTCCCCCTATGACCCTCCTCCAAGCCTCAGTTAGGATACTGTGCCCGGACGAGCGTACACAATAAGGAAGGATTTTGAATCCCGGGTAAGACTCATACCAGCCACACCAATCACACCGTACAACTTGTGATCTGAACCCAGTTAACAGTATGACAAACGTAGGAGCCTCTGAACAGACGGCTCACAACAATAACAACCCGATTTTTTTGTAACAATAACTATGTACAAGTATTGCAGACAATCCGCACTTGGGATGGGCGCCCAGCATCCACTACGGACTACGAGAAATAGATTTATCGGTAAGTAAAATCTTATTTTCTCTGACGTCCTAGTGGATGCTGGGACTCCGTCAGGACCATGGGGATTATACCAAAGCTCCCAAACAGGCGGGAGAGTGCGGATGACTCTGCAGCACCGAATGAGAGAACTCCAGGTCCTCCTTAGCCAGGGTATCAAATTTGTAGAATTTTACAAACGTGTTCTCCCCTGACCACGTAGCTGCTCGGCAGAGTTGTAATGCCGAGACCCCTCGGGCAGCCGCCCAAGATGAGCCCACCTTCCTTGTGGAATGGGCCTTGACAGATTTAGGCTGTGGCAGGCCTGCCACAGAATGTGCAAGTTGAATTGTGCTACAAATCCAACGAGCAATCGTCTGCTTAGAAGCAGGAGCACCCAGCTTGTTGGGTGCATACAATATAAACAGCGAGTCAGATTTTCTGACTCCAGCCGTCCTTGAAATATATATTTTCAATGCTCTGACAACGTCCAGCAACTTGGAATCCTCCAAATCGCTAGTAGTCGCAGGCACCACAATAGGCTGGTTCAGGTGAAACGCTGAAACCACCTTAGGCAGAAAGTGAGGACGCGTCCGCAGTTCTGCCCTGTCCGAATGGAAAATCAGATATGGGCTTTTATACGATAAAGCCGCCAATTCTGACACTCTCCTGGCTGAAGCCAGGGCCAGTAGCATGGTTACTTTCCATGTAAGATATTTCAAATCCACCGATTTGAGTGGCTCAAACCAATGGGATTTGAGAAAATCCAAAACTACATTAAGGTCCCACGGTGCCACTGGGGGCACAACCGGGGGCTGTATATGTAGTACTCCTTTTACAAAAGTCTGGACTTCAGGAACTGAAGCCAATTCTTTCTGGAAGAAAATCGACAGGGCCGAAATTTGAACCTTAATGGACCCTAATTTGAGGCCCATAGACAATCCTGTTTGCAGGAAATGTAGGAATCGACCCAGTTGAAATTCCTCCGTCGGGGCCTTCCTGGCCTCACACCACGCAACATATTTTCTCCAAATGCGGTGATAATGTTGTGCAGTCACCTCCTTCCTGGCTTTTACCAGGGTAGGGATGACCTCTTCCGGAATGCCTTTTTCCCTTAGGATTCGGCGTTCAACCGCCATGCCGTCAAACGCAGCCGCGGTAAGTCTTGGAATAGACACGGTCCCTGCTGAAGCAGGTCCCGTCTTAGAGGTAGAGGCCACGGATCTTCCGTGAGCATCTCCTGAAGTTCCGGGTACCAAGTTCTTCTTGGCCAATCCGGAGCCACGAGTATCGTTCTTACTCCCCTTTGCCGTATAATTCTCAGTACTTTTGGTATGAGAGGCAGAGGAGGAAACACATACACTGACTGGTACACCCATGGTGTTACCAGAGCGTCTACAGCTATTGCCTGAGGGTCTCTTGACCTGGCGCAATACCTGTCCAGTTTTTTGCTGAGGCGGGACGCCATCATGTCCACCATTGGTCTTTCCCAATGGACCACAATCATGTGGAAGACTTCTGGATGAAGTCCCCACTCTCCCAGTAGCAGATCGTGTCTGCTGAGGAAGTCTGCTTCCCAGTTGTCCACTCCCGGGATGAACACAGCTGACAGTGCTAACACATGATTTTCTGCCCAGCGGAGAATCCTTGCAGCTTCTGCCATTGCCCTCCTGCTTCTTGTGCCGCCCTGTCTGTTTACGTGGGCGACTGCCGTGATGTTGTCCGACTGAATCAACACCGGCTGACCCTGAAGCAGAGGTTTTGCCAGGCTTAGAGCATTGTAGATTGCTCTTAGCTCCAGTATATTTATGTGAAGAGACGTCTCCAGGCTTGACCACACGCCCTGGAAGTTTCTTCCCTGTGTGACCGCTCCCCAGCCTCTCAGGCTGGCATCCGTGGTCACTAGGACCCAGTTCTGTATGCCGAATCTGCGGTCCTCTAACAGATGAGCACTCTGCAACCACCATAGCAGAGACACTCTTGTCCTTGTGGACAATTTTATCCGCTGATGCATCTGCAGATGCGATCCGGACCATTTGTCCAGCAGATCCCACTGAAAAGTTTGTGCATGGAATCTGCCGAATGGAATCGCTTCGTAAGAAGCTACCATTTTTCCCAGGACTCTTGTGCATTGATGCACAGATACTTTTCCTGGTTTTAGGAGGTTCCTGACTAGATCGGATAACTCCCTGGCTTTCTCCTCCGGAAGAAATACCTTTTTCTGAACAGTGTCCATTATCATCCCTAGGAACAACAGACGTGTCGTCGGGATCAGTTGGGATTTTGGAAAATTCAGAATCCACCCGTGTTGTTGGAGCACTACTTGGGTTAGTGCTACTCCGACCTCCAGCTGTTCTCTGGATCTTGCCCTTATCAGGAGATCGTCCAAGTAAGGGATAATTAAGACGCCTTCTCTTTGAAGAAGGATCATCATTTCGGCCATTACCTTGGTAAAGACCCGGGGTGCCGTGGACAATCCAAACGGCAGCGTCTGAAACTGATAATGACAGTTTTGGACCACGAACCTGAGGTACCCTTGGTGTGAAGGACAAATTGGAACATGAAGGTAAGCATCCTTGATGTCCAAGGACACCATAAAATCCCCTTCTTCCAGATTCGCTATCACTGCTCTGAGTGACTCCATCTTGAACTTGAATTTTTGTATGTACAGGTTCAGAGATTTTAGATTTAGAATCGGTCTTACCGAGCCGTCCGGCTTCGGTACCACAAATAGCGTGGAGTAATACCCCTGTCCCTGTTGTAGGAGGGGTACCTTGACTATCACCTGCTGAGAATACAGCTTGTGAATGGCCTCCAATACCGTCGCCCTGTCGGAGGGAGACGTTGGCAAAGCAGACTTTAGGAAACGGCGAGGAGGGGACTTCTCGAATTCCAACCTGTAACCCTGAGATACTACCTGCAGGATCCAGGGGTCCACCTGCGAGTGAGCCCACTGTGCGCTGAAATGTTTGAGGCGACCCCCCACCGCCCCTGAGTCTGCTTGTAAGGTCCCAGCGTCATGCTGACGCCTTTGTAGAAGCCGGGGAGGGCTTCTGCTCCTGGGAAGGAGCTGCTTGTTGCAGTCTCTTACCCTTTCCTTTGCCTCGGGGCAAATAGGAATGTCCTTTTGCTCGTTTGTTCTTATAGGAACGAAAGGACTGTGGCTGAAAAGCCTGCGGCTTTTTCTGCTGGGAGGTGACCTGGGGTAAAAAGGTGGATTTTCCGGCCGTTGCCGTGGCCACCAGATCCGATAGACCGACCCCAAATAATTCCTCCCCCTTATACGGCAATACTTCCATATGTCGTTTGGAATCCGCATCACCTGACCACTGGCGCGTCCATAAACTTCTTCTGGCAGATATGGACATCGCCAGGGGCGGAACTACTGGCGGGGCAGGCAGTGCAGTGCACTGGGGCCCCGCCGCACTAAAGGGCCCACAGCCGCCGGCCGGCATTTAGAACAGATTAACATGCGGACGAACGTCCGCATGTCAATCTGCGGTCTCCTCTCCCTCCCTGCTGTGGTGCCTGCTCCCCCGGCCCCCCCCCCCCCCTCCTATGTGTTGGAGGGACACGAGCGCATCGCGCGTCTCTCCTGTGTCCCTCCTGGCTCTCCCCCCGGCCGATCTAAGGAAGCATGTGCCGTTCGTGAGCTCTGATTGGCTCATGAACGGCACATGCTTCCTTAGACCGGCCGGGGGAGAGCCAGCAGGGACACAGGAGAGACGCGCGATGCGCTCGTGTCCCTCCAACACATAGAGGGGGGAGGGGGGGCCGGGGGAGCAGGCACTGGGGGGACAGATCTGGCACTGGGGACATATACCTGGCACTGGGGACATATACCTGGCACTGGGGGGGCATATACCCGGCACTGAGGGCATGTACCTGGCACTGGGGGGGCATATACCTGGCACTGGGGGCATGTACCTGGCACTGGGGGCATATACCTGGCACTGGGGGGGCATATACCTGGCACTGGGGGGGAGGCATATACCCAGCACTGGAGGCATATACCTGGCACTGGGGGGGAAGCAGGCACTGGGGGGGAATATCTGGCACTGGGGGCATATACCCGGCATTGGGGGGGCATATACCCGGCACTGGGGGCATATACCCGGCACTGGGGGCATATACCTGGCACTGGGGGGGGGGAAGCAGGCACTGGGGGGGAATATCTGGCACTGGGGGCATATACCTGGCACTGGGAGCATATAACTGGCACTGTTGGTGGCATGTACCTGGCACTGGGGGCATATACCTGGCACTGGGGGCATATACCTGGCACTGGGGGGGAATATCTGGCACTGTGGGAGAATATCTGGCACTGGGGGGGCATATACCCGGCACTGGGGGCATATACCCGGCACTGGGAACATATACCTGGCACTGGGGGGGAAGCAGGCACTGGGGGGGAATATCTGGCACTAGGGGCATATACCTGGCACTGGGAGCATATAACTGGCACTGGGGGGGCATGTACCTGGCACTGGGGGCATATACCTGGCACTGGGGGCATATACCTGGCACTGTGGGGGAATATCTGGCACTGTGGGAGAATATCTGGCACTGGGGGGGCATATACCCGGCACTGGGGGCATATACCCGGCACTGGGAACATATACCTGGCACTGGGGGGGAAGCAGGCACTGGGGGGGAATATCTGGCACTGGGGGCATATACCTGGCACTGGGGGCATATAACTGGCACTGGGGGGGCATGTACCTGGCACTGGGGGCATATACCTGGCACTGGGGGCATATACCTGGCACTGGGGGGGAATATCTGGCACTGTGGGAGAATATCTGGCACTGGGTGCATATACCTGGCACTGTGGGGGAATATCTGGCACTGGGAGCATATGTGGCACTGGGAGCACGGCCCTAGCAACAAGCACTACCCACTAGCAATGAGCATGACACCCAGTGCATGAAACCCCTGGCAACGAGCATGACATCCTGGCACCGTGCATGGAACCAAGTGCATGAAACCCCTGGCAACAAGCAGGTAATTTAAAAGTAATTGGAAGCCTTACTGTAGAACTTAATGTGTAATGGGCATTACGGTGTGTGGCATAATGTATCACGGACATTGCGGTGTGTGTCATAATGTTTCAGGCATTACGGTGTGTTGTATACTATATCACGGGCATTGTGGTATGTGGTATAATGTCTCAGGATCATTGTGGTGTGTGTCATACCGTGTCACAGACATTGTATGTGCTATAATGTATCAGGGGCATTGCAGTGTGTAGCATAATGTATAACGGGCAATGCGGCGCACGCATTTTTCTACCTTTGCTAGTGCCAATTACGGGGTGTATGGGGGGGGGGGGGCGCCGAAGGATTTTTTGGCTTGGGGGAGAAAAATTTCTAGTTACGCCACTGGTCACAATGACTCATTGTATGTCATGCCACAGCCGCACACCAGTGCTCCCGTGACCCGCCCGTCATAAGGAACGATTCTGGCCACCCGCACACGAAGGAGGGAGGAGGGTCCGTCCCTCCCTCCCTCATATACAAACAGGTCACAGTCTCTCAGTGAAGGAGAGAGCCGCAGCAGCGCTTTGTTACTGGTGGAGGCGCTGCTGCTGCTGCTCCTCTGCTTCACTATAGGCTGTCTCTGAGAACAGCCTATAGGGAAGCAGAGGGGCAGCAGCAGCAGCGCCTCCACCAGTAACACAGCGCTGCTGCGGCTCCCTCCTCCACCTCCCTCCTCCTTCTTCTCTACTGCCCGGGAAGCTGCACCGAGGAGCCTGAGCCAACAGAGAGGGTAAGTATAATTCTTCTTTCTTTCTTTCTTTCTTTCTTTCTTTCTTTCTTTCTTTCTTTCTTTCTTTCTTTCTTTCTGTCTCTTTCTTTATTTATTTGTTGGGACTGCCTGCCGCAATGTGTAAAAAGGGGGGACTGCCTGCCGCTATGTATAAAAATGGGGAATCTGCATGCCGCAATGTAAAAATGGGGAATCTGCCTGCCGCAATGTAAAAATGGGGAATCTGCCTGCCGCAATGTTTAAAAATGGGGAATCTGCCTGCCGCAATGTAAAAATGGGGAATCTGCCTGCCGCAATGTGTAAAAATGGGGAATCTGCCTGCCGCAATGTAAAAATGGGGAATCTGCCTGCCGCAATGTAAAAATGGGGAATCTGCCTGCCGCAATGTAAAAATGGGGAATCTGCCTGCCGCTATGTATAAAAATGGGGAATCTGCATGCCGCAATGTAAAAATGGGGAATCTGCCTGCCGCAATGTAAAAATGGGGAATCTGCCTGCCGCAATGTGTAAAAATGGGGAATCTGCCTGCCGCTATGTATAAAAATGGGGAATCTGCCTGCCGCTATGTATAAAAATGGGGAATCTGCCTGCCGCTATGTATAAAAATGGGGAATCTGCCTGCCGCTATGTATAAAAATGGGGAATCTGCCTGCCGCTATGTATAAAAATGGGGAATCTGCCTGCCGCTATGTATAAAAATGGGGAATCTGCCTGCCGCAATGTATAAAAATGGGGAATCTGCCTGCCGCAATGTAAAAATGGGGAATCTGCCTGCCGCAATGTGTAAAAATGGGGAATCTGCCTGCCGCTATGTATAAAAATGGGGAATCTGCCTGCCGCTATGTATAAAAATGGGGAATCTGCCTGCCGCTATGTATAAAAATGGGGAATCTGCCTGCCGCTATGTATAAAAATGGTGAATCTGCCTGCCGCTATGTGTAAAAAGGTAGAATCTGCCTGCCGTAATGTGTAAAAAGGGCACGCTATCTGCCGTTATGTGTAAAAGTGTATGGTGTCTGCCGTAATGTGTAAAATGGGGACGCTGTCTGCCGTAATGTGTAAAATGGGGACGCTGTCTGCCGTAATGTGTAAAAAGTGCACGCTGTCTGCCGCTATGTGTAACGAGGGCACGCTGTCTGCCGCTATGTGTAACGAGGGCACGCTCTCTGCCATTGTGTAAAAAGTGTATGCTGTCTGCCGCTATGTGTAACGAGGGCACGCTGTCTGCCGTTATGTGTAAAAAGTGCACGCTGTCTGCCGTTATGTGTAAAAAGGGGAATCTGTTCGCTGTAAGGAGTAAAAGGGTCTCTACCTGGTGTAGTGGTGCTACTGTGCGGCGTAATTTGAAGAATGGAGACTACTGTGCACCGTTTTATGAATTGGTATTATTTTGTGGACACACCCCTTCCCCACGAAGCCACGCCACTATGTATTTTTGCGCGCGCCTACGGCGCGCACTGCCCATGGGGTGGACTTGGATGGGATGGGGGGGGGGGGCCCCAAAGCATTTTGTTGCACCTGGGCCCACCGCTTGCTTGTTCCGCCACTGGACATCACACTTACTCTTGATGCCAGAGTGCAAATATCTCTCTGTGCATCTCGCATATAAAGAAATGCATCTTTTAACTGCTCTATAGTCAGTAAAATACTGTCCCTATCCAGGGTATCAATATTTTCAGACAGTGACTCCGACCAAGCCACGCCAGCACTGCACATCCAGGCTGAGGCGATTGCTGGTCTCAGTATAACACCCGTATGTGTGTATATACTTTTTAATGTATTCTCCAGCCTCCTATCAGCTGGATCCTTGAGGGCGGCCGTATCAGCAGACGGTAACGCCACTTGCTTTGATAAGCGTGTGAGCGCCTTATCCACCCTAGGAGGTGTTTCCCAGCGCGCCCTAACCTCTGGCGGGAAAGGGTATAATGCCAATAACTTCTTTGAAATTAGCAGTTTTCTATCTGGGGTAACCCACGCTTCATCACACACTTCATTCAGTTCCTCTGATTCAGGAAAAACTATCGGTAGTTTTTTCACACCCCACATAATACCCCTTTTTGTGGTACTTGCAGTATCAGAGATATGCAAAGCCTCCTTCATTGCCGTGATCATATAACGTGTGGCCCTACTGGAAAATACGTTTGTTTCTTCACCGTCGACACTGGATTCAGTGTCAGTGTCTGGGTCTGTGTCGACCGACTGAGGTAAAGGGCGTTTTACAGCCCCTGACGGTGTCTGAGACGCCTGGACAGGTACTAACTGGTTTGCCGGCTGTCTCATGTCGTCAACCGACTTTTGTAGCGTGCTGACACTATCCCGTAATTCCATAAACAAAGCCATCCATTCTGGTGTCGACTCCCTAGGGGTGACATCACCATTACAGGCAATTGCTCCGCCTCCACGCCAACATCGTCCTCATACATGTCGACACACACGTACCGACACACAGCAGACACACAGGGAATGCTCTGATAGAAGACAGGACCCCACTAGCCCTTTGGGGAGACAGAGGGAGAGTTTGCCAGCACACACCCAAGCGCTATAAATATATATAGGGACAACCTTAATAAGTGTGTTCCCTTTATAGCAGCTCAAATATTATAAATATCGCCAATAAGTGCCCCCCCCTCTCTGTTTTTACCCTGTTTCTGTGGTGCAGTGCAGGGGAGAGTCCTGGGAGCCTTCCTCGCAGCGGAGCTGGGCAGGAAAATGGCGCTGTGTGCTGAGGAGAATAGGCCCCACCCCCTTTTCGACAGGCTTCTTCTCCCGGTTTTTTTGGAACCTGGCAGGGGTTAAATACATCCATATAGCCCCAGGGGCTATATGTGATATATTTTAGCCAGAATAGGTATATTACATTGCTGCCCAGGGCGCCCCCCCCAGCGCCCTGCACCCTCAGTGACCGCTGGTGTGAAGTGTGCGGAGAGCAATGGCGCACAGCTGCAGTGCTGTGCGCTACCTCATGAAGACTGAGACGTCTTCTGCCGCCGGTTTCTGGACCTCTTCTCTATTCGGCATCTGCAAGGGGGTCGGCGGCGCGGCTCCGGTGACCCATCCAGGCTGTACCTGTGATCGTCCCTCTGGAGCTAGTGTCCAGTAGCCTAAGAAGCAAATCCATCCTGCACGCAGGTGAGTTCACTTCTTCTCCCCTAAGTCCCTCGTTGCAGTGAGCCTGTTGCCAGCAGGACTCACTGAAAATAAAAAACCTAACAAACTTTTTCTAAGCAGCTCTTTAGGAGAGCCACCTAGATTGCACCCTGTTCGGACGGGCACAAAAACCTAACTGAGGCTTGGAGGAGGGTCATAGGGGGAGGAGCCAGTACACACCACCTAGTGGTCAAACTTTTAAATTTTGTGCCCTGTCTCCTGCGGAGCCGCTATTCCCCATGGTCCTGACGGAGTCCCAGCATCCACTAGGACGTCAGAGAAAATAGAAATATTCTTAATAAGAAATCTGCTAGCGCTGTCTGTATTTGTTTCTTTTTCTTTTAGTGCAGTTTAAGGGGCAGAGAAGGTCCCTTTTAACAGTGAGCTGCATGTGGATTCTTTTTTAAAGATTTCTTTGAAAACCTATGTGACATATACACTAATTGAGTCATTGAAGTAGCGCCAGGGGGTCACTTTGTTGTGTTTGTGTGTTTGGTTGTTTCCTACTGAGATGCTCACTGGCTTTGGCTCTAATCCAATGTGCGCAAAAAGTCGCACCATCGATAGGATAACGGCTGCACCATCATCGGACATTAGAGCAACCCTATGGTTGCCAATGGAACTGCGTCATTTGATGCAGTCCCTGACACCGATGCGACACTGACACGCCCAGGGACGACAGTCATCCATCCCCAGAGACTGGCCAGGAACGCCTGTCAGAATTGCATGGATCACCATGCAACTCTGATCTGCGTCTCCCGGCGGTAACCATGGGACACATGCGCAGTGCATCTCTGAAGTATGTGCAGAAGTAAAACATCAGGCGCTTGCGGCCACCTCTCAATTAGGCCCAGAGTCCAGACAGCATATCTACTAGTGTCTTCCCTGGGATATGAACATGTACCACTCTGAAGACAATAGCAGAAGTCTTGTGAAGGCTGTAGAGGATGGGTTTAATGTCTGCTTTGCATTCAAGAGCCATGAATCTTGCAGATGATTAATACGCAGTTTGTGAGCATGCCACCAGAGAAATTTACCTCTCCTGCCTTTCATTAGTCTCCCCCAGATCTCATTATTCTGCTGTGTTAAGCACAACCAGTGACCTGCAGGTAGAGGCTGTGATCACCCTGCCTTTTACTCCAGTAGGGGTCCCCAGCACCTCAGGAATCTCTCATACTCTGCAGCTGCTGGCTCCTCTCCCTCCCCCTTCCTACTCTGCTTGCTTTCATGTCTGTTGGTCTCTAGATTTTCTCTCCTTTGTCTTCCAGTTGCTTCGGGTTTTCCGTTTGTTTTATTCAGCTTTCAGTTACTCAGTTTTGCTTTCTTCCCTTACATGTTTTGCTTTTATTATTCCAACCAAGTCAATCTGTATTCTGGCTTTTGGACCATTTTCTCTGTACATGAGATTAAAGCCTGTTCTGAATCACTCTGTTTACTCTTTCTCATGAAAAACTGGAAAGAAGAGGTGTAGAACGGGTTTCCATCTACATCTGGAACAAGGTTTATAGGTTTATATGATATTAGTATATAGCAGCACCTCCTATAAGTTAGGATTGGATATTGTCAGCAATATTGAATTAATGACTGCCCTTGGCCATTTCTCTGCCCACCCACTGGAGGTATCAGTGACGCTCTGACAAAACCCCCCCTCCCATACCTTACTGATTTATCTCCCAGTCTGACAACTTCCTTCCCATCCCCCTCTGAAGTGTTAATGCGGGAAGCCGTAAAGCGGCAGAGGGATTCCATTAATTAAATCTGTGTTATAATTAACTTTCATTAAAGGGAAATCAATAAGGAGAGATGCTTAGGTGATGGGAACAAGGCAGATTTATGGTTAGAGGTTGAAGAGGTGTCCAGGCACCTGGCGATGTTAACCCCATAACTGCTGAATAGCAAATCCTGTGTAGGGATTTCCTCTCTTTTACACATGAAAAAGACCTGATAATATATTAACCCATAAGTCACTGACAAAGAAATATGGTTCCTTTCATTAGGCGCAGCTCTCTCTTTGGTTCATTAACCTGATCTGCCTGGAGCATCTTGGGTGGCGGGGAGAGCTGCCAAGCATAGCTCGGATAACAGCTTGACACTAGGAAAATGCTGCATAGTATTCTCTGCTAACATAATAGATATAGAGTTTTATAAGCTGCAGACTTTCTTCTACATGCGATGCAAAGTATTGCTTCAGCAGCTCATGGAATTAAAATGGAAAGCTCAACGTTATCCCATGAACTCTTTTGGCAACAAAAGCTATGGAGCATTGCATCTTTAACACTTTACATAAATCAGTCAGGTTGCTTAGTACTCAGCTTAGTCATTTCTCCACTTCCAGCTTGAGGGCTTTGTAGCCGGCCTTTGGAGATGCCAAAAGAGGCTGTAAAATAAGGATCCCCTTGGACTTGTGACAGATTCTAGTGGTTCTATAGGATATGATGCAGGTTATGGGACAGAGTAATCTTCAGCAGTAGCCTCTTTCTTATGCTCTGTATAGCTGCCCATGCCTCTGGCACCCAATAATTCTTTGCATCTTTGTATAAGAGGTGACAGATTAGGAAGAAATATTTAATTGATTTGTCTATATATGGATTGTGTAGCCGACGCAAGGTCCCAGGCTGGAAATATGAGGCTGGACGTGAATAAAGTTAATTTATAAGGCAATATAATGGCACCAGCAAAGCGTGAATCACAGCAAGGCACGGGAGAGGGGGGAGACGGGGCGGATGAGAGAAACCTTACACAGAGGCAAAAATAAGCAAATATTGCGAAGGATGGGAAGTACGCAATGACTAAGATATCACGTTTATGTGCTGTGGACTGTCGTGACAAAGTCCTGTAGATGAACATTCATTCTGTCTGCATATCTATCTATCTGACCCTCTCAGCTTCGCCTTCCCTCTTTACTGATGATGAATGATGCAATGACAGCAGGCAGTCTTTCTCTCTCTGCTTTCAGACTCTCTGAAGAGCAGCCCCTGATGGATGGCAGCCATCTCTCTGCTTTTTGTTCTCAATGATGTTAACCGATCACAGCCCAGGGAACAGGCTGCATGGCTGCCTCCAGAATATCTGTGCATCGGCACACACGCTAAACTCTGGGTGGGTGCTAGAGGTGCTCCTTTTGTGATGCCTGATATTTCTTTCCATTTCTCATACCAACTAAAGAAGTGAATGCAATGCAGTATCTCATGCTGATAATTTACATGTAAACTGGCCAGGTCCTTACATCACAGATCAAATACATTGGTTGTTCTGTTATGCACAATCCACCATCAACTTGGACTTCCATTCAGTGGGGGACATGTATTATAATAATCATTTTATTTATATAGCGCTATTTGCCCAACAGGACTCAAGGTGCTTGAGGACAGGTGGAGAAGTTGCCCATAGCAACCAGATTCTAGCTAGCATTTTGTAGAATGCACTAGAAATAGTAAACAATCATCCTACTAGTAGCAAGTCATCTGAATACTGCTCTTTAGAGGCATGGCGAGATTTCTGTACCCTCCAATGTTTTATTATTTATAGGGCCACCACAGGGCCTAGTTCAAGGTATACTTGTCGACTTTATGTTTCTTGGCTCTAGGAGAAGCAGCTGACCATTTTTGGGGGCGGGGCTGCCCTCTTCATGTCATTAGGCCTCGCCCCTGTTGCGATAAAACACAGCAAATTGAGGGTCTGATGAAGAGGCAAAGCTAAAACAGTGCAATTCATGTCATTTTAGCTCTACCCCTTCATACAGACCCATGATTCCTGGTATTACCTACCTATCCTGCCCACTTCACTAAGAAGTGGGTGGGATGCAGGAGTTCCACTCATTCTTTCAGGGAGTCTGGAAGGAAATTTGTGGGTCTCCTTCACTTTTCCGGGTGAGTAGGTAAGTATGGTTCTAAGGACGTAACTATGTGTGTGGGGATGTAGCAATGCCCCACAGTACTGGAACCCATTGCTGTGGTCAAGGCTTCATGGCAGGCCTGGGTCCTAAGACAGAAGTAAGCCTGGGGGCCTTTGTACCCTTCCCCTCTCATTTCCCCTGCTAATTAACGGCATAAAGGTTTGTATTTTACACAGCTATAAATCAAACTGGATACGTGTGTGCTTGTGGGGGACATATAAATGTTTGGAGGGAATGAGAGGAACATGATTTTAATAAAAAGAAAACTGAACAAGTCCATTTTGGGACAGTGCAGGTGCTCTGTACAGGTCCTGCTGGCATCTATGTGTTGATCAATGCCAGTACTGTTCATGCCAGTAACTATACATAGTTGGTTATACAGATGTGTATATCAAAAAATAAAACAATACTTGTTAGTTTGAGCCAGCGACAGAGCCGCCTACAGTGCCCACATTTCTCTTTCCTGTAAAAATATCTGTTCTTAAAAACTTTCGACACATCTGCTTGCAACCTGGTTCCTGTAATGCATCTCACATGCAAAAGCTATGGGGCAAAGGGGTTAATTTCCTTGAAGACTTTAAAGAGTTCTGAAAGCCCATCGGTGATAAAAATTGATTTTACGGTTCTGTAGCCAGAATGGTAGAGACATAGAGGAGGGGCTTATACAAGCCCTTCGTCAGAAAAACAAAGCCTGTCTGCCTCAGCTGTATGCCCCAGTGACAGTCTGTGTATATGAGAATGGGCTGCCTACTCCATCATTCTCAATTACAGATGGTGTGAGAATGGGACACTTGGGCATCTAGTGAGCTATTCGCCGAGATCTATTTACTTTCATTGTGAGGAATTTAGAGGCTTGTGATTCCAGCATTGTGCGCCCTGTGACATGGTTTTGGTACAGTGAAAATATACAGAAAACTATATAAAAAAGGAAAGAAGAGAACATGGAACATAACTATAGTAAGAACATTCAGACAGAACGTAATAATAATTGTGGAGGAGGATGGGAATCCCACTCCTCCTGATAAACAACAATGATCACACAAAGGGTGCCAAAGCAATTCTTTATTTATAATACATACATACAAACAAACAAACATACATAGTTTGCCACACAGAAATTATAGGTGTTTAAACATCAATATCAAAGATAGGCAACTTGTGTCACTTACAGCTGTTGTCGAGCTGCAAGTCAAGCCCTGCCATACAGGGCTTGCTGGGATTTTTAGTTCCACAATGGATGGAGCATAGCAGGTTGCCAAACCTTGATCTATTTACTTTACTCCTAGAGAGAGATTTATCAAACCTTCTAAAGAGGACCAGTGGTGGTTTTGCCCATTGCAACCAATCAGATTCTAGCTTTTATACAGTTCATTTTATAAAATGATAACTAGAATCTCTGATTGGTTGCTACGGATACCCAACCACTTGTCCTCTTAGAGGGCTTGATAAATCTCTGCCATATTGTTTATACAGATTTCTTCTTTGGCATCAGCCAAACAAAATATTCTTCTATCACTATCATAACCGTGGTGTAGAAAACAAATATAGAAAACAAAGTGTCTCAAACATACAGTATATATTGTACAGTAAAAGTGAAGGGTTGTTGCAGTTATTATACATACAATGAATGCACAGTGTAAGATGTCATACTATGTGCCAGGATAGGTGTGAAGACATGACTATACCTTCGTTACCTACAGTACATACATGTCAGGTGTCGTTCAATACTCTCTACTCTGTAAATGATATCTGTGTTAATAGTGTTGTATTTAGTAAGTGTCTATCCTGATGGTGTGAAAACAATATTAAGCTGTATACAGAGTTTACACTGGGATTATAGTATATACGCGCAGAGCTGACAATAATGGACCAGAATTGGAAGTGATATCTGCATTGGCAGTGGGAGATCTGGAATGCTATCTGATACTCTGCATGTGCAGCAGGGAGGCTGGAACAGCTCCGGATATTGTGCATATGCATCGGGGCAGATGGAACTAGTAAAAAAGGATAAATTCTGCCAGAACCAGCAAAGACAACTACTCTTAGGAAAGAGCATACTGTAAGCTACCGCAACTAAATATATGTATAGTAGTAGTACAGTTATTGACGGGTGGTCTTCAGGTTGCCGGTGGCCGGGCTCCCGGCGACCACCATACCGACATCTTTTCTCCCTCTTGGGGGTCCACGACCCCCCTGGAGGGAGAATAGATAGCGTGGCGCGCCACCGTGCCCGCAGCGTGGCGAGCGAAGTGAGCCCGCAAGGGGCTCATTTGCGCTCGCCCAGCTGTCGGTATGCCGGTGGTCGGGATTCCGGCGCCAGTATGCTGGTTGCCGGGACCCCGACCGCCGGCAAACCATAATACACCCGTTATTGACTACTATGGAAAAAGTTTCCTTATTTTGTAGGTGCCTTTCCTGTTCCTTGTGACACTATAATACATAATCGGTGCGGTCTTCACCATTTCTGAATGTGCAGAGAAGAAGACTGACAGCCCCGGATAGCCAAAGTTAAAAATCATACTAAATATAATTCCCCATAAAAACAGAACAAGTACTAAAGTTGTGGACAAAGGAAGTGCAGGTATAAGACAAAGGATAGGGAAGGCCATGCTAGTGAGAGCTTATAGTCTAGATTGAAAGGGCAATGGGCTGGATTCAGGGATGACATCAAACACAAAGGACTGAGGTTTTTAGTCTGCGCATGAGTCCAGACCGCACTGCGCATGCACCCTGACGGTTACCCATAGTTACCGACATTCTGGCTGCTCTCTGCGGGAGAGAGCAGCCAGGTTGGCTCAGAGGGCGGGCAGGGGAGGCTGTGACGTAGGGGAGGGGGTGGGCTGTAGGCGGGATGGGTGCGGAGTAAGGGCGGGTCACGATGACGCAACCCTTAAGCCACGCCCCCGCTCTGTAATGCCGCGATCACCGGCATTACACTGCAGGGGGCGTGGCTATGATGACGCGATTCAGCAAGAATCGCGTAATCGACTGCCTGGACCGCCCACTTTACACACTAAGTGGGCAGACGGGCAGGGGGTACCCCGCGAATCGGGAGACTTGCCTGCTCTTCCGGGGGGGTCACCCGATTTTCGGGAGCCTCCCGGCCATCCCGGGAGAGTAGGCAAGTATGCGGTTACCACTCGAGATGCCGACCAAAATTGCACGTAGATTCAAGAATTTCAATGGGCATTTCTAGGTGGTAACAGGAGTGGTGGCTAACCAGACACAGGCGTGTCGCGGTCAGCGAATACAGCTATGTTATAATATGTTCAGATGGGCATTCTGCATCACCATGGCTGTTGCAATGCCCAATGTTAAACTGATAGTGTCTTTGGGCGCACAGTGGTGGGTTAGCGCCAACACAGTCTTTTCCATTCTCAAGAAAGGAGGTACAGTATGCTATGTTGGAACATGTGTGATTGTGGTAACTGAATGAATGGCAGTGGCTTCTTTCCTAGCATGTATTGCATACATTAAAATCTATATCAGATTTTAAATTAAGAAAATTCCTGTCTTCAGCAAAGAATGGAGGGTATTGTCCAGAACTGGGATGCCCATATAAACAAAGTAGTAGATAATAAAATCTAAGCAACCTTTTGAAGAATCATACAAATGTACAGCTCCCTCTTTCTCCACCATCTAATTGCGATAGGTTGTCCATTGTTTTGTGTTCTGATCTGCCCACTTCTACGCAATGGGGCACCCGTATCGAGTCTGAAAACAGCTGTTATACTGCATGGGGAAATATGGCACCTTTTCCACTGTAACTATGAACCACCTAGCTTGCAACATTTGATCTACTGGCTTACAGGAGCTCTTTGCCATCAGTTTATGTAAAATTCAGATCAAGGTATCAAATGTGTTTTTGTGTTGCATATGTCACATTGGGCCTTATTCAGGTCCCAATGGACCTGCAGCGTCTAGAGCAAAGTACCGATGCTCGGAGCTTTGCTCATGCGTTGGACCTGCACTGTGCATGTGCCGTACAAGTCTAAGAAGGCAGAAGCTAGGTGGCGAGGGGGTGGTGAGGGCCTCCATTTCTCCAAGTGGAGATGTGTCACTGCCGTTACAGAAGAGGGATGAGGCCAGGATCTCTGTCAGAGGACAAAGATTTTCCTGGCCTCTAGGAAGGACTTTCGGCGCGTGCCCCTGTGTCACGCAGCCAGCCGATGTTAGCGGGGAGGATACGATACTGCGTTCTTGGATGCAGGTCGGATCAGTAATGCAGCAGAAGGTGTTACCACATTAGTGCTAACACTGCTGCGGCTTCTATGTAAGCAGCAGTGACAATCCTTCCAACCACAGCTGAATGAGCGTCCATGTTTCTCTATTGTATGGAAGGCTCACTGTTAGTGGTTACTAATCCTAGAAGTGGCTGCCTGTTTGTGTGCAAGTCAACTGTATTCTTCAATTTTCAATTTATAGACCTATAGTTCTGAAACGGAGCAGATTACCAGCCATTTCGTCAGGCTGTCACCATTAGTCCATTTATATTTAAGGCGTATTCAATTTCTTAAACGTCACTATGGAGTGCACTTCACTGCAGCACCATCTGTCAGCAAATTGATTACATTAATTATTAAATAATTTATCTTGCAGAGCTATGTGGTAATATTAGGAATTAAACACTCTGCAATTGTCACTGCTATAAAAAAGCAAAGTGTTAAGTGCAGAAGAGAAATTAGAGAGTCTGTAGAACACACACCTGGGGGACATGTGCAAAGATAATACAGTTTGCTCTGTAATGACACTTGTGCCAGTGACGTACACATAAAAGTGGTTAATATGCTTTTAGATGAGATACAAAGAGTGCAGTCTCAACCAGGTGGTTTTCAGAACAGAAAAGGGCTGAAATGTATACAGTTTCCCTATTCTTGTACCTGTAAAAGGAAAAAGAAACTAAATTTTTACATTTGATTCCCCTTAAGTCAGTGGTTTGAAAACCTTTCTTGAATCACGTCGCCTCTAGGTCAAAGTTTCTTACCCCTTTTCCACTAACGAGCACGGGTCGCAGCCGGGAGCCTGACACGGGAGCTGCCCCCTGCTGCGACCCGTGCTCGGTCCCTTTTCCATTAGCAGTCACAACCCGGCAAATGCCGGGTTGGTGACGCTTCTAGTGACACGGCAGGGGCGGCGCAGGGAGATCACATGATCTCCCAGCGCCGCCTTCCCTATGCACTGTGAACGGGAGCCGTGTCACCTCGACACGGCTCCCGTTCACACTAGACAGCTAGCCGGGTTGAACACGTGTTCAACCCGGCTAGCTACCAGGGTAGGATTCCCGGATCACTTGATCCGGGTTTACCCTTTTCCACTAGCAAAAAACACGGGTAAATGCGCGCCCCCGTGCATTTACCCGTGTTTTTTGAGCTAGTGGAAAAGGGGAGAATTTCAGCACAATTATTAAATTAAGTTAAAAAAAACTGTGCTTCCCTGCCTTCCGTAGGATCAGTAATGTGGTGGTAGACATGGTGGCACGTCTGTCTGTCCACAATTTTATGACTGGCAGCCATCAGCTCTGATTTTGCCTATAACATGGACCAGTGGCATCATTACGGGGGTCCGCAACCAGATATGCACCCTCCGAGAGGTGACACTGAAATGCCAGCTCCTCCGGGTGCGGCACTGTAACATTACGTGCAGCACTTTTCTCCTGTGCAGGAGCTGGCACCACAGACAGACTGCAAAGGGAGCTCAGCATCTCCGGGACCACCCGAGTGATGAAAACTGGGGTCGGGTCACAAAGCCACACCCTCTTTTAGCGGCACACAGAGTATTTAATCCGCACCAGGTTTCACCACGGTTAGTGATGTCCCTGACATGGACCGTAAATAATTTGATTTGATAATGGACTACCGACCCTTGGCACCCCTGCAGGTTCCCTGTGGCACCCAGTTTGGGAACCATTGCCTTAAGTGAACTGGGTACATGGTGGAGTGCCGTGGAGAAAATGTAAAAGATATTCCTAACCCAACTCGCTAGACATAATACTAAAGGAAACACAAAACAATCGGATAAATGCACAACATCCAAAATGTGGACGGATTCAAAATGCAAAGGAAACATTCCCTGGGCAGCCGTGCTCATCAGTGGGAGCCAAGGACAGAAATAGAGGCAAAATGTGCTGAAAACAATGTTAGCCTTCCAATGCTTACATAAAAGCGTATGAGGAGCTGAATATTTACTCCTTATTCTCTTGTATTCAGGCTGCAAGAAAGTGAGAACACTGTTGCCCAACATCTCAATACTCCCAAAGAAGCGAGTAATTTCCAATCCAGTAATACAATTAACAGGTGCATATTCCACTTTGTCCGGCCCAGTCTAATCATTTCTGTAAAGGCTACCAAGTATTCCTTTGTGTGTTCATTTACATATAATAATAGGACACATGAGTAAGTATTTAGCAAATGTTGCCACAGTTTTTGTGTATCCTTTTGTTTTCTTTTTACTTACTGTATATAGTAAACTGATCATTTGGCTAGATTTAGGAAGAATTACCCATTGAATGAGATACTTCTGGGGGTACACACAATACACAGTGAAAAACCCTGGAGTACATGAAAAATATTTACTGGTTACAATTAGCATATATGTGCATTTCTTGTTGGTTTTTATTTTTGGACTGTGATATGTACAGAACTGGGGACTCACATTTTAGATCTTAAAAATAATAATAAAAAAAATAACTGGTCACTGCTTCATGAATAGATATCACCTTAGTTACTGTGCATTATAAAGAGCAGGGTCTAATAATCATCTCTGGAATACTATACGTACTGGATCACATTACTGGTGACACCTAGTGATACAATATATCATACAATCTTTATAAGGTATTATCCCTGTTATAACACCCATGTTAAAGGTGTCATCCACCCGAGTGCCTTGAGCCAAGCCGTGGGAAAAGCTGGTCACTTTTCCTGCATAATGTAGCTGCATATGTGCAGTGATGGTGATGATTAGGAGCAAGAATCACTTTACAGGACATCCAGACCTTGGGGGTAATTCAGATCTGATCGTAGATGTTCTAAATTTAGCACATCTATGATCAGTTACTCTGACATGCGAGGGGACGTCCAGGACAGGGATAGTCCGCCCCGCATGTCAGGCCCTACCCCCCCCGCCCCTCCTCCACCGCACAGGTACAAAAACATTGCACGGCGGCGATGCTTTTGTACCTGACGAGTAGCTTCCTGCCAGCGCAGCTCCTGCGCGCTGGCAGGCCACTACTCGCCACGTTCCAGGTCACAGCAGCTGCGTGTGACATCACGTAGCCACCGTGTCTGCCTCCCCAGCAGTCCGGACATGCCTCCATTGTCCGGACAGCCCCCCGCCAATGGTGTTCTAACGCTGTTGGCACGCCCCTCCCTTTCCACGACCGCCTCTGCCTGTCGATCAGGAAGAGGCGGTTGCACCAGTGAGATGCTTTCGCACCTCACTAGCCGCACATGCGCAGTGTGCCCTGCGCATAGTAATTCAGACTGCGATCGCTGCCGCTGCAGCGCTGAATGCTGGATTACCCCCTGTGTCCGTTAGGCTGTATGGAATGTTTTCAATAGAGCTGTATGTCAGAGCCAAGGACAGCCCTCTGCAGCGGAGTGACAGCTGCCAACATTAGGTAACTAGTATTTGCTGTGTTATTGGGAAGGGGTTGGCCAGAAGGGAATATATACTAATTCCAGGAGATGCCGGCTGTTAAGATCCTGACAGCGGCATCCTGCCCGCCAAAATGGTGGCAGCGGGGCAAGCGGTACAAGTCCCCTTGTGGGTTTGGTGCGATCACGCTGCGGGCTCACCACAGGTTCTATTCTCACTCTATGGGTGTCATGGACACCCACGAGTGAGAATAGTCCCTACGCGCTGGGATTGCAGCTGTCGGTATTGTCGCCTACCGGGATTCCGGCGCCTGTATCCTGACCGCTGGGATCCTGACTGCCAGCAAATTGATTGCATCTCGTCCAGAAGTGGGCCCTTGTCTGGGTGCCAATTCATGACCGGCTACTTTGTAGCCACAGTATTTTGCCTAGGGCTCCATGAGTTATTAGTCCCACTCTGGGTGTGCACCTATGCACACATTAAGTAACTACGCATATTTTGACAACACTAAATGCACTGCACATCTACTATGTACCATATACTATGGTCATTAAAGGAGCGTGTGAAGTCTTCCGTGTCTAGTGCGCATATAACAAAGATCACTGTAGTCAGCAATGTGTCATCACCTACTTGTCATAACAGATGGGAAGAATAAATATAGCAACAAATAGAGATATCTGGTAACATGTCCACTAGAGAATGTACACACTGAAATGCTCTTGGGCAATAGGTGACTATAAAGCTATTTGCAGACTTGTCAACACCGTAATTGGCTTCAATTATCATTGACAAATTGGGCAGTAAAGGGTTCTGATATATGTCTTTAGATCTGCAAGGGGGCATGAGGCCAGAGAATAAGTACCTTTAGCACTCACAAAATGTGTCAAAATTGACATTATTGAGTGTGTAAGTATGTGCTTATAAATGTCCTGAAAGCACAGGATATAAAATTAGATAGCGCATAGTAATACTACACTCCATTGTGATAGGTCACAGGCCACAGTTAGTATATCTAACATAATAATAAGAGTAATCCAATTAGAGCAGTCTGCTGATGTCTCAGGAATCACAATGTCCTATCTTTATCTGTGGTCAGACAACGCAAGATACGTGGAAAAAAAACGAATAAAATTTGCAGAAAATGAGAGCCAATTAAATGAAAACAGTATTAATTAAAATGCAGAGATCTATGTATGCCTGTTTGCAGAGTGTAGTGTACGCAAATAGGGTCAGTGCAGAGTCCCATGCACTTACATTGCATCTATACTTACTATAAGGGTGGAACGTGGCTGTAACAGGCGTTCTCAGCATGATGGCACAGCTGCAGGTTATGAGGAGTTCAGCAAGCGGAATATGTGGTTTTCAGCATTTCTGCTTATGTTTGTCCTATTCAGAGCTGAACTTGGCCAGAAAGGTCTTGCCATGAAATTGGGTGTTTCATGCAAAACTCGAGTGAAAGGAAGCGCCCTGTCCTGTGGGTATCTACACCTCTGTGAGATTCTTAAGCTGGATGCACACTTGACCATATATCATCTGTTCTAACGAAAGGACTATATGTTGTTTGCGGATCGGCGGGTGTGTACACCGTATAGGTCTGTGAACGACGTTGTTCACAGACATATCACGTCGGCCCTGCAACACAGACACTGTCTGAAATATGTGCAGATACAGACCTATCTATGCTCATCTTACCCGCGAATGAGTGGGAGCGTCGCATCATGCAATCCTATGAGTTGCAGGTGCATACGCAGCACGTGCACTTTCGCGGGAACGCTAGCCACCGCAAATGACCTGCAATAATGAATAATCACGGGTAAGAGAAATGTGGCCAGATCATATCAGCGCATCGGCTGTGTGCCCGTATACTGGCTGCAGGGACGGACGTCACAGATGGCCGGGAAAATTCAAATGCCCACCCAGCTGTCATGAAAGGACTGACACATCGAGCAGTCCATTGGTAAGTGTATATAGCTTACCTAATCAGCCTCTCTGTCTGCGCGATGGCTGGATGCGGGACTAGCTGGTCCAGGGTATACCCAGCTTTAGTCTTGGACAAGTGTGTTGGTGCAAGTGCCAATACTAATCATGATGGTTGTGGTGGTTGGCATAAAATTAATGGGCAGCATGGCGTCCCACTTGCAGACCCATGAACCCCCATATTGGCCCTATGGATTCTGGCATTAGCACCAGGTAGTAAATCTAGCTTCTGTGGCAGCCTGCTAATACAGCCACTCTGCGCACAACTCAGAATTAGCCCATTGGGGTGGTAGCACCACAAGTTGCATACAACACTGACGTAGAGTGAGCTACTTGACCGAGTATTTTGTGTGCATTTAAGCTGAGCATGCTAAAGAAATCCTTATTGCCGGATTGGCAGGATGGTGGTGGCATGGGCTGTTCTCATATAGGGGTAGATGTAGGAAGCAGTGAAAAGAGTGGAGAAGTGAGCCAGTGGAGAAGTTGCCCATGGCAACCAATCAGCTGCTCCCTACAGGTTTAAAGAATGTACTTGATATGTTACTACAAAGCTGATTGGTTGCCATGGGCAGCTTCTCCACTCTTTTCACTGCCTTATCCATCTCCCCCTATAGTCTGAGTACAGTGAGGTTTGCACAAATGCGAAGACATGCAGACTAAGGAAGCCACACATACACGCCAGAGACAGGCGTATTATGTATTGTTGGTCAGTGGAGGAGCATATAGCAGCTGATGATGTAGATGGTTGCCAGCAGTAGTGAAATTATTTCACTTAGCTGTTTGCAAACGCTCCGCTGACACGGACTGGTGATTATGCTTTTTTGAGCTATTTTTTTCTGTCACCACGTGATACAGAGGCTTTACAGAGGCTTTGTCGGTTAATTGATGCATTAAAGTGAATGCGTTTGCAGCACACGGGAGACATGGTTAACAAATGGGACTTACAATAAGTGTCTGTGATGTATGCCTGCCATCACCCAGACGCACATGATACGGTCGGTGAAAGGTACACATCTTGAGCTGCGCATATGGCTGGAAACATGCGACTTTTGTGTGTGCTTGTTAATGGGTCATTTACAGCCATTTTTCTCCACCAGCAGTGAATCATTTCCCATGTGGTCACCACACAGCTAGTAAAAATTCATCAGAGACCCTACAGTGGCTGCTGCATGGCTAGTGGCTACAGAAAATGACTTACTGTTAGGAATTCCTGGGTGATAGTGTCAGATTTTGCACAGATTAAGGTGATTATAGTGGTCTTGATGTGATGCAACCTACATATGCATTCATGCATAATTGAGGTTTCACAATTAAAATATCAAGTAAGCTAGTGTAACAGATGGGGAGCTGTAAGAGTAGCAGCACATTAATCCCTATCCAATATTTACACTGGTTAAGTATCTATGTAAATATAGGATTTATGCAGGTTGTCCACGGCTGCCATCTCCACCAGTCTCCCAGTTCACCAGATAAATCACCAGTGAAAGATCTATAAGTGGTTTCGCAGTACAAGTATATTCTGTCTGACAATTGGGGCTCTCCTGGTTTCTTTATGGTGTTACTGTGGTCTTTGTCATCTGGCCATCAGCACAGAGTGTTCTGCTCTCCTGCTGAATGAATGGCACTACCCTTAGCTAATTAAAACACTGAGGGGATTGATGACCCATAGTTACAATCTGTATGAATTTTTATGGCATATTTACTGTATCTGTAAATCAGAAAAGAGCTCAATGTTTTCCACCAAAGCAATTAATCACGACTTACACTGCATAAATTAACTGGCAAGTTCTCCTTTTGTTTTCAGCGGCTGCTGTTTATAGACAGATACATATGCAATCTCATGCCCTGGCAATAAAGAAAATGAGGGAAGTGTATGAATACTGGTAGATCAGTATCTGCATTACATTTTAGCTGATCTTTTCTAGCACATTTTGGAAAATAAAAGTAAATGTCTTATTGGTCGCAAAGCTGTTTCATAAATGCTCACAACTGCACGCTATACAAAAGACAGTATGAGTATGTAGCAGCAGGGCTGCCATCAGAAATTGTGGGGCCCGGGACTGACAGAATAGACAGGGCCCTCCCCTCCAAAAAAAAAGATTCTGCTGCACCGCTCCACCCCTATGTGATGTCATACATCATTAAGGGGGACATTTACTAAGCAAGCAGTGATAAGAGCGGAGAAGTGAGCCAGTGGACAAGTTGCCCCATCAACCAATCAGCAGCCCTGTATAATTTTATAGTATGCAAATTCTAGATGTTACTTCAGTGCTGATTGGTTGCCATGGGCAACTTCTCCACTGGCTGACTTCTGCGCTCTTATCACTGCTCAGTAAATGTCCCACTAAGTTACATTTGGTTGGAGCGTTACGGACCTACAGGAATGATTCACAGAGAGCTAATGCACAGGGAAGGCTTGCTTTAAGAAGTCACTGCTTTAAGAAGTCACCCCTGCGCATCAGCCCGCTGTTGTTTTACACACCTGGTGCAACTCTCCAGGAATCAGCGGTAGGAGCAAGGGATGAGCCCCTCTCTCTGTATGGGCGCGGGACACCAGTCCCCCCCTGATGGCTGCCCTGTGTAGCAGGCATCATCACCCACTTTACCTTTATACTGCCAGCCCCTTCTATATATCACAAGTATAAAGCACACATGCCCACTGCGATGGGATTTCCAGGTGTCTTCTGAATTTGGGGGGAGAATCTCCCCAGCTCCATCAGCATCACACCACTTCTCATGTGAAATGATTGAGAGGGTGTGATGACACGTTTCACTAAGACTTGCATCATCATGGCCCTGCCCTCAGTGATAATATGCAAAAACCAATTGCAGAGGGCAGGGCTGCTGCGATGTGATTAGCTGTTTCGCACCTCCACCCTCGGCTTCCTGGACCTACCTCCCCACTGCTCTCCCAAAGCTCAGCCATCCAAAGTTGATAAGTATGCCATAAGCATTCTCCAATCACTGCAATACAGCTTTACCCAACCACTGCTCCTCTATGGTCAGGCGTTGCTGTTTATCTTTAAAAGGGAATTATACCCCCATTTTAAAAGTTTATTTTCTTTATATAATTCTATAACTGTGCAGTAAAACCTGTGGGCATGTCACTTTTACACAGAGAACCTTATTTCTTGGAATATGTGTTCTGTTTATTATTATGAGAGAACGGTTGGCTGAAGTGAAATATTAGGTAATAGACTGCAATGAAACAGAGCTGCCAGAAGCCAGACTTACTATGAATACAGCAGACTTGTTTCCCTCTACCGAGCAATAACCTGCCCACAAATACGCAAGCCTACTGCATGTGAAGGAATAGGCATTGTTTATGTCATTTTTAATATGATGTCCAATTGAAATTAGGAAATTGAAAGTAATCCTTAATGTGAAAATGGATATTAAAGTTAACTGAAATATTATCCCGCCATTCTAAAATAAATCTACACTCACACGTTAACCTTCCAATGATCATTAATAATCAGCCTGCCTCTACATAAATATCGCCTCTGAGAACCTTGTTCCTTTGCGTGTGTAGCAGACTCACTGGGGGCCATTCATTTGTTTGAGAGACATAGTCCCTATTTAAAGGGGCCGGGAGCTAATTCAATTGTTTTGGGTGCCCAGTCCCGAGGCTGCACTAATCACGGATATCTGCTCACACCCTCCTGTGGGGCGAGGAGAAAGCCGCATAAAGTAAGGTTTTGGCCTGGGCGTGCCAAAACTGCAGTACTTCCGGCACTTGGCATAGAAAAACCTGACTGACGCGAATAATCATGTGCATTTGGCATGTAAATGTACCTGTAATGACCAGTGCGGGACTGGTCATGCAAATACTGTAACTGAATTAGCTCCCGGCCGGCAACTTTACACGGGAGTTAATTCTCTCAATTGGCTGCCAGACACAGTGTGTTTGGCAGCCATTTTTTTGCCAACCAAAGGAATTATAAAACGGAGATAATCAGTTTATTAGCTCTCCACCTATAAAGCACTATCAATTGCATGCTGAAAAAGGTACTTGACTTTGTCTTTAAAGAAAAATAAATCTATGTGGGATTGCTGCCTTTAGGTGTGGCTTGGGAACCTAAAGTGGCTCTGGGTAAAAATTCTGGCCGTGGCCTCATGTGGGCGTAAACTGTAGACAGGGCCAACATAAAAGTAGACCGGATTAGCCAATCATTATCCCTAGAAATAGGGAGGGCAGGCAAAGCGACACGCACAAGTAGGAGGAGTTACAGCACTGCAAATCGGAGCATGTGACAGTAGGTGGACCTTAAACACAAAAAAAAACCGACTATAAAGTATTGTGCTGTACCACGTGTCTAATGAATGCAAAGAAATAAAAACTGGGGTGCCGGACCAGGCGAGGTTGAGGGATTGGCGATAGCGAAGTTCATCTAACAAATGTTGCGGGGTATGGCTGGTAGGTATACCCTGAGAGAGCAAATCACTGACCTAATATACAGCAGAGTAAGGATACATAATATAAAAGGAATCCACTTTACTGAATGTTATTGTAAAACTGGCAAAAATTTTGGGTAAAATGACAAACAATGAAAATAGACACAGTTAGCACATAGGTTGAAAAGCAGAGGAGAGGAGAGGAGATGTGACAGATTAAATGTAGATATATCATGAAAGGATGTACACAAAGATCACTTTGAAAATAAAATCTATGTAAAACAAATCTAATCCTCCCATTGTACAGGTGACGAGATGTTTATACAGGTGGGAGGAAGTCTGTCCCGGCTGTCTTCCTGTGGTTGGAGACATCACAAGATGATTTGCTCAGAGAGCAGTGTATAGAGCTGAGTGAATGTCACCCGTACCAGGGTCCAGCTGACGCCCCAGAGCTCAGTTTATGTTTCCTTGCTCCGGTGCAGCAGAGAGTGGATCTCTGTCTGGATGGGAAGCTTGCCAAATAAAGACTTATCCTGCGAGAATACAGGCATGGCGGGACGCTCTGACACACATCACTGATGGGGTCATCCCCCTCTAGGCAAGGGACTGTTCCCCGTGGGTTTCAGATGATAGGTCGACAGTCGTTAGGTCCACCCCATATAGTTGATATGCATTTGGTTGTCAGGTACAATAGATCGACATGGCTGGTTCAAATGGTCGACACACATATGGTCAACACAAGTTGTTTTTTTTTTCAATGTTTTCAACATTTACCATCCACATGGATTATGATGGGGAATAGTACCACAGCGGTAGAGGAGCGAAGCACCTTGCCTGAAGCATGGCGAGTGTACATGTTGACAATAATTTCACTTATATATGGTTAAACATACAAAATGACACAAAACCCCCCACCTGTGTCGACCACTGCCATTTTCATCTTTTCACTGTGTCGACCTCTTGTACCTGTTCCATGTCGCTCTAATGACCCTGTCGACCTTTTGGCCCAGTCGACCTACTTCATGTCAACCATATTATTTCTCATCGACTCAATGATCCACACCTGTCCTCAGTAAGTCCGGACTCTCCCCCATCTCCAACTTTATGCCACCAGCAAGATAAAAAAGTAAGAGAACATAAAATTCCTGATGCGCCCTATGGCCAATTCTACCCCGGCTGCCTTAGCTGAATAGCCGCAGAAGTGCAGCAGCCTAAAGCAAACAGTAATGAATTCTGAGCCGTCTAGTGCAAGTTAGACCCATGAAAGCTAATGTGTTATTGGTTGTTATGGGTTACTGCACTCTTTCTACACCTGTGACAGTAGAAATGTGTTAGCATTCTTGTTACTGGGGTCAGTGAATGGAGTAAATGTAGCTTAGAAAGTGTGGACTTCGTGTATGTGTTTATACCCCACACATCAAATGCATAATTATGCACACAGCAACATAGTCAATATAGAAATGTACTAAAGTAAAAAAGTAACATAGAGCCTGATGCTGAGCTGAACTCACTCCGGTTTCGGAATTTAAATTGTGCAAATTTGAAATGACACAAGGACAAAGGATGCATATGTGCCACTGCCGATTGTATGTGCCTGGCCTGTTTGTGATTGGATAGGTGGGGCAGGCTGATGATGACCAAGCGCATTAAAGGAATGTTCACGCTAATGCGGCACATGCAGACCCTACACGAGAGTCCTAATTCAGACCTGATCGCTAGGGTGCGTTTTTTGCATCCCAGCGATCAGGTAGTCGCTGCCTACAGGGGGAGGGGGGATTCGCTGTGCAGGGGTGCGATCGCATGTGCAGAGAGCTGCACAAACGTCTCTGCACAGCCCAGGACTTACTCTTCCAGTGCGATGATCGGGGCCGCAGCTGACATCAGAAACTCTCCCTTCAAACGCTTGGACCCTCCTGCGTTTCTCCGGACACTCCCTGAAAACGGTCAGTTGCCACCCACAAATGCCCTCTTCCTGTCAGTCATCTTGCAATCACCCGTTCGATCGCTTTTCTCGTACATCCCGTCGCTGCCAGGAGCTCCCCGTCATTGCGGATCGACACGCACGTGCAATTCAGACCTGATCGCAGACTGTACGAAAACGCAGCCATCAGGTCTGAATTAGCCCCAAGGCCAGGTGCAAATACATGCAGATGGTGGTCACCTGCTATAACCCAGGTTCATATACTGCCCAGGCAGAGGTGAACAAATCTCAACATTTGTATGAGGGAAATACTCTAAGGGGGTTATTCAGTACGGATTGCAGATTCTGCTCAAAAGCCATGTAGAATGGCCTGCCCAGCTGCTGCGACCGCAATTTAATTGCAGTCGCAGCAACTGTGGACGACCTCCTGCAGCTGTAGCTAGACTGTGTATGCAGGAGGTCCGCCTCCATTTTTAGATCGGAGTGGCTGCATGTGACGTCATGCAACCACCCCGAAAACACAGCTGAACCGCCCCCATTTTTGACACGCCGCCCCCGCAACTGTCCAAGAGCAGTAGATCATGGCTTTCAAAACATAATTAGGCCAATATTGAAAGGTTACTCTAATGAGACCTTTACCATACATTTGTGCACTGAGAATCTCCTGATCACTACAAACAGGCCCAATTGGTTTTTTTCCCTAAAGTTCAGCTGTTACTTCTAGACTGCTCAGCCTGGGAATAATGCCTGGCCCTCTTCTGTAATTAGCAGCTGGTTGTAAGTAGACTAGAGGAATATTACCCCGTTCTGATCTGAGATACTGCGCAATGTCAGTGACCAAAGCCAGCACATTCGCAGGTCGGCGTACCCATCACTGGACACTGCTGGGAAGGCAGCCAGGGTGACAGTGCCTGTTGTTAGATGATTATCCTTTCCCTGTCCAATGCTGTTCTCATTGATCTAGTGCTGAGCACGGAAACGTTCCCAATAACAGAAGAAAATGTTCTAGAAATGCTTGAAATTATAAGAAAAATTATTCTGTTATAGGCCCTACACACTGGCCGATTTTCAGAAAGATATGAACGATCTCGTTCATAAATGAACGAGAACTCGTTCATATCTTTCAGTGTGGAGACTCCAGCGATGAACGATGCGCGGCCCCGCGCTCGTTCATCGCTGGTCTCCCGTCGGCTGTGCATGCAGGCCAATATGGACGATCTCGTCCATATTTGCCTGCACTTCAATGCAGCCGCGTGACGGGGGGAGTGAAGAAACTTCACTCCCCCCGTCACTGCCCCCCCGCCGCCGGGTCGCTCGTCGGCCGTATCCGCCGTCGGGCAGCTCGGCGGCGGGTCGGCCAGTGAGTAGGGCCCTTTACACAGAACATATTACGTAGAGGTGGCCAGGTCATTGCCTTATGTCTACTGATCACACTTATATTATTGCTAAGAGAGACAAGTTTCTTTGCGTACTTCCGATAGTCTAATGCTGTGCTTTAGGCACTTTACCTGTAGTCACCACTGTCGCCATGCACACTTAGTCTCCATTTACAATTTAGAGGTTACCCAACATTAGCTGTCATAATATACAGTCAAGTGAATATTCCATATTATTGCAATAAGAAAACATTAACTGGGAATATGAAAGAACAATTTACACACAAAATGGCTCTTAGAAGGTAGAAGAAGAAATAGCGCCTAAGTCCACTCAAAGGCCGGTTAAAAAAGAAACAGTTATCTTACTGAGTCCAGTAATTGCATAATGGTGGGGTCCAGGCATGGGGCGACACCGGATTTTCACTAATAGGTGAAATATCGCAAGAGCTTCAGAAGAAATGTAGAGTCTCGCATCTTCCAGCTTCTCTCTCTCTTTACACAGGGCATTACTACCACACAGTCCTATCAGACTGAATTTGGAGAGCTAGAGGTTACCACTGCAAGAAAGTAGGAAATAAAACGGAGACGTTTAGTTATTAGAAGAACAAAGCAGTCAAGTAATAAGGAACTTCAAATATGGTGCAAGGTTTTATATGGTGTTGGTATACTCCGCCCCCAACTTTCCACCCCCAGGCGAGACTTATCCATCTATTCTGGTCCAAATCTTCATACAATACGTATTGATAAACAGGCTTCTCTTGCCAGATGGCGTGGCTCAGGCATTAGGATGCGTTCCATGAGACAATGCGCAATTGCATCAGTGGAACCAAGATCTGAGAACCACCAGAAACATTAATACAGTATTATGTGTATACAAGGACAACTAATCTTAAAATAGTTTTGTTTTTTAAACAGAATTGTTACTAGTAAGAATCACAAATATATTCTATATATGTAAATGGTAATGAAAAATTAAGATACTTGCAATAATAACCCAAGGAATAGAGATTCTGTCCTAATGTCTTTTGAAGGACAGAATTTCTCAACGTAAAATGGTAAGAGAGAGCAATAGCTCCAGCCGCACACCATTCAGCTACACACTACACATACATACATACATACATACATGGTCAAACAACTCAAGATCTGAATCATGGGTGTAATTATTGGGGTGGCAGCTGCAACAGGACATAACAGCGAAGGTTCCTATTGAGGTCCCTCAGCTGCTGGGATCCAAATGCTATTCTGCCCAGAGGAGAGTGGCTGTTTCCTTTCTCTACGAGCAGTAAGTACAAAGCAGCATGCAAGGGAACCAACCGGCCTGGTCAGCAAGAGATGGGATAGGGTGAAATGCCTGTCTTCTGAGAAATTTGGGGGGCACCTTGTAACTTTTTCTATAGGGCCCACAAATTATCACTTTAACTACTGTCTGCCATGGACTGAGAACACTTACATACAGGTTGAGTATCCCATATCCAAATATCCGAAATACGGAATATTCCGAAATACGGACTTTTTTGAGCGAGAGTGAGATAGTGAAACTTTTGTTTTCTGATGGCTCAATGTACACAAACTTTGTTTAATACACACAGTTATTAAAAATATTGTATTAAATTACCTTCAGACTGTGTATATAAGGTGTATATGAAACATAAATGAATTGTGTGAATATAGACACACTTTGTTTAATGCACAAAGTTATAAAAAATATTGGCTAAAATTACCTTCAGGCTGGGTGTATAAGGTGCATATAAAACATAAATTCATTCTGTGCTTAGATTTAGGTCCCATCACCATGATATCTCATTATGGTATGCAATTATTCCAAAATACGGAAAATCCCATATCCAAAATACCTCTGGTCCCAAGCATTTTGGATAAGGGATACTCAACCTGTATTACGTATTAAGACGCACCATAGGAGACTGCACCGGTCTTATGTAGGCGCGGAATCTACATCTAAACATGGCTGCCTGAGTCAGTGCACGTGACATGCACGCATCTTGCTAGCCAATCCCCGTTACCACCCACAAACACCACAGAAACGGCATGGATCTGCATACAATGTAATCTGCGTTTCTGCAGTAATAATTGGGATCCATGCGCAGTGCGTCTTGGACGCATGCAGAGACTAAAAAGATTGCGTCCCATGTCACCTCTGCGTCCATCTCTGGATCAGGTGTCTCTTTCTTCTCCATATGTTAGATGGCCACTAAATGAAAGAGAACTTGAGGAACCTATACAAGCATAATGGCTATGCATCCACTATCTAGTGCAACTACAGTAAGCATAACCCACAGCTCCACTGACATGCGCTCACTTTGTCTAAGTATGTATGCCCTGTTACCACCCGGTTACAGTCATTCAACCGTAAATGGAGATGAAACAGCGTTTCGCAGGCATTTCTAGTACTGTAGTTGCACACGCTTGGCTGTAGCGCATCCCCAGTACTAAAATAAACAAGTGTTCATATATTCAGTCGTACCAAACAGTGGGCTTGATTTAAATATGAACGTAAACCTGAAGGGTGCACTGTGCATGCGCAGGACTCATGCACGCAGTGCCTCTAAGCTGCAAACTGATTGACAGGCCGTTTGGGGGTGAGGTGACACCATGCAGTGTTATACAAAATAGTGGCGTATTGCGTCTGTTTTATAGGCATACTGGGCCGTGGCTCTGCGTCACTGGATCTAGCCTTCCTGGACCCGGCAGAGGAGTTCTGATGGACAGTCTTACGCAGAAGGCAGATGGTCACAATGGTGATGTGATGCTGCATCTTCGGACACAGATGCTGGCAGAAGGCGTCTTTTTCCCGCACACACCTCCTACAGCATTAGCATTCTATTTGTATGGTGCTTCCTGCGGCTGTGCAACACTGTGCACATTGGATTCAGACCCTGTGATAACATACAGAAGTAGTACTGTGCAGTGCAGCTTTATACTGTATACCCCACATTCAGACAGATTTCCCAGTTACATTCATATGCGGCAAATTTTTATCGAACATATTTTGAATGAAAGCAACAGACGCTATGCTGCTCCCTCTCAATTATAACGGTTCTATACGTATACAAGTTTTCTTACATGAATGAGTTAGAAACACTCACAATAATATACAGGAAAAGTATATATAATCTGACAAGACTAGCAATATTTAACACTGAATTTAGGTTTGTTATACACAGGGGTGGCAACGGAAATCTTGGGGCCTGGTACACGTTTTTGAGGGCCCATCCCTCCTCGGTCGGTACAGGATGGTCATTACACCTGTGTCTCTCCTGCCTCATACCCGTCTCTCCTCCCTCAATTCCACCTATACCACTTTGCTTCAACCCCTCTCTGTGACTCTCCTGCACCACCCCGCTGTGTCTCCCCTGCCATGCCTCTTTGTCTTCAGCACCATCCCCCTGTATTTCGCCTGCACTTATCTGTTTTTCCAGCCCCATGTCTTCAGCGCCATCTGCACCCGCGTCTCTGCATCTCCAGCCCCCTATACCCTACTCTCCAGCCCACACCTACCTTCTGCTACTTGCTCCTTTTGGTGGCTCCCCTGCCATCCAGCAGAAGATGGCATGACATCATGCATGCTGCATGGGAATCATAAAAAACAACAACCCTTTATTGCTTCGGCCACCTGACTGGTCCAAGGGGCAGATGAACTTAACTCCACAGAATCAATCTGGTAGGAATTGCTGATGGGACGGTAATCTCAGAGCCCGGTATAAGTGTTCCCCTTGCACCCCCTGTTGCCTAGCCTTGTTAGAGGTAGTACCAGCCTTCCAAACCTGCATACTTCCACTTTGCAGTTGGCGGTTGGAGGTGAATCGCTTCATCTCTGTTGGCGAGACCCGAGCATTGGGGTACAGAGCCATGATTATGCTGGCTATTGAGACGCCTATCAGCAGCAGCTGTAACCTGCAGCCAACAGCCACACCATAAACCGTATGGTTCCTCAGAACGTCTGGTGGTATTTGGCTACCGGTGTCAGAGGAACTACTTCTGACAACGTCATACCCCAGACATGCCCGCTGACTCGAGCCAACACCTGTCACCAACCAGTATTGTGTCTCGGAACTGCATGGATGCTGGCAGTGACCACTGTGATGAATGATAGTGCATTTCGGACATACACATATTGGGCACTTGTTTTACTTGTGTCCACCTCCGGATCAGGACCTTAGGGTTACCGAATCTCTATGTTTAACACACAACTTGCCTTTATGGCAAAGTTATCTTTATGTGGATTATACCCCTTTTACACTCGCAGGCTCGGGTCATTCCCGGGATATTTCCCAGGACACATTCCCGGGAATGACCCTTTTACATTAGCGGCCCGACCCTCAGAGGCGCAATCAGTAAAGATCATCAAATTCGCAGATGACCCCACCGTCATCGGCCTCATCAAGGACGGGGACGAATCGGCCTATAGACGGGAAGTAGACCGGCTGGCCCAGTGGTGCATCCACAACAACCTTGAGCTCAACCCCCTCAAAGCTGTCGAGATGATAGAGGACTTCAGGAAGAAGTCATCTAGTGCACCTCCGCTAACGATTGCTGACAGTGTGGTATCACTAGTGGACTCCTTCAAGTTTCTAGGGACCACAATCTCCCGGGACCTTAAATGAGGGTCCAACGCTGACGCCACTGTTGGGAAAGCACAGCAGAGGTTGTTCTTCCTCAGGCAACTAAGGAAGTTCAACATCCCTCCTCGATACTCGTATGGTACAGCTCCGCCAGCGCGAGGGACAGATGCAGGCTACAAAAGGTGGTCAGAACCGCAGAGAAGATCATCGGGCCGACCTTCCCTCAGTCCAGGACCTGTACCTGTCCAGAGCTAGAAAGCGGGCAATGAAGATAGTAAAAGACCAGCTACACTCCGGCCACAGTATGTTTCACTTGCATCCTTCAGGCAGGCATTACAGGGCTGCCCCCGCCAGGTCCACCAGAAGCCTCAAAAGTTTCTTTCCCCAAGCGGTCCGCCTGCAGAACTCCTGAACATTGACTGACTTGTGTCCCTACGGTAACTAACTTGTGTCCCTACGGTATACCTATCTGTGTGACTTTACTTGCCCCCCCCCCCCCACCTGCTTATCTGTTACCTACTTGGCTGTTGTATAGCAAACCGAAGACAAATTCCTAGTATACGCAAGTATACCTGGCCAATAAAGCTGATTCTGACCTGTTCCTTTCCTGCCCCTTCTCTTCTCACCTGCTCCTTTCCTGCCCCTTCCTCACTCACTTGTTCCTTTCCTGCCCCTTCTCTTCTCACCTGCTCCTTTACTGCCCCTTCCTCACTCACTTGTTCCTTTCCTGACCCTTCTCTTCTCACTTGCTCCTTTCCTGCCCCTTCCTCTCTCACCTGCTCCTTTCCTGCCCCTTCCTCACTCACTTGTTCCTTTCCTGCCCCTTCTCTTCTCACTTGCTCCTTTCCTGCCCCTTCCTCTCTCACCTCCTCCTTTCCTGCCCCTTCCTCTCTCACCTGCTCCTTTCCTGCCTCTTCCCCTCCCGCCTGTTCCTTTCCTGCCCCTTCCTCTCTCACCTGCTCCTTCCTCTCTCACCTGCTCTCTCTTCTCACCTGCTCCTTTCCTGCCTCTTCCCCTCTCACCTGCTCCTTTCCTGCCCCTTCCTCACTCACCTGCTCCCTTCCTCCCTCACCTGCTCCTTCTCTTCTCACCTGCTCCTTTCCTGCCCCTTCCTCTCCCACCTGCTCCCTTCCTCCCTCACCTGCTCTCTCTTCTCACCTGTTCCTTTCCTGCCTCTTCCCCTCTCGCCTGCACCTTTCCTGCTCCTTCTCTTCTCACCTGCTCATTTTCTGCCCCTTCCTCTCTCACCTGCTCTTTCTCTTCTCACCTGCTCCTTTCCTGCCTCTTCCCTGCCCCTTCCTCACTCACCTGCTCTTTCTCTTCTCACCTGCTCCTTTCTTGCCTCTTCCCCTCTCGCCTGCACCTTTCCTGCTCTCTCTTCTCACCTGTTCCTTTCCTGTCCCTTCCTCTCTCACCTGCTCTCTCTTCTCACTTGCTCCTTTCCTGCCTCGTCCCCTCTCGCCTGCTCCTTTCCTGCTCCTTCTCTTCTCACCTGCTCCTTTTCTGCCCCTTCCTCTCTCACCTGCTCCTTTTCTGCCCCTTCCTCTCTCACCTGCTCCTTTCCTGCCCCTTCCTCTCTCAACACTTCAAAATACTTCCATTTTGATTGTGCCCATTACAATTGCAAATTGTGCAGCCTCCTCCTTCCTCCCTGGTCCCCCATTCTCTTCCTCTCTCACAGTCTCTCTCCCTAAGTCTGACTGCAGGAGAAAAGAATCTAATGATGCTGAAAATTGATTCTGAAGCGTACTGACAATGCTGTACATCTTTCCCCCTCCTCGCCTGCCATCTTTATGGCCTCTGGCTGTAAAAGTCCCTTTTACTCCCACTGGAGGGAGGCGGATTTATATCACTGCGCAGGCTGCAACACTACTCTGCCGTGCGCTATTCCACAGCGAGGATGGAAAACGTTTCCCAAATAAAACCTGGACCTTGCCTTGGAAAGTTCTGAGGAGCATGGATATTATAATCCTGTTCTCATGTACCTTATACAATAAAATAATCATAGAACACAAGTTACACTTTTCTTTGTATGACAAGCATTCTCTCTCATTTGCATTCTGTTTAATCCCTTGTGTAAATCATACTAATTCTATTGCTTCTTGCAGCCCCTTCTGCCTCTAAAGTACATATTGACTGATATCAGCATCAGGCTATGCAGACCCAGATGTTTACAGTACATTCTGAGTTTGGCAAGCTAAGTGTATGTGAATGGATGTAACAATGAAAATAATTGTACGGATTAATGCCCAGATTTATCAAGTCTTGGAGAGTGATAAGTTGCACGGTGAAAAAGTACCAGCCAACCAGCTCCTAACTGTCATTTTTCAAACCCAGCCTGTAACATGACAGTTAGGAGCTGATTAGCTGGTACTTTATCACCGTGCTATTTATCACTCTCCAAGGCTTGATAAATGAGCCCCTATGTTTTTAATTTTTGTGTTGTTTTCAATGTTACATTTCAATGTACATTAGAACATATACTCATCTCAATGGGAATGCATTGAAAGCACAATGTAGAAGCATTTATGTGTGTGTTCCCTGTGCGTTTGGGATCTGAAGAGGCACTGCGCATCTGCATATTTGGGCCTGCAATGCCACTCACAGTGTCCTAAACACAGCAGCGGTGTCAGGCAGCATTGCAGAAAATAAGAATTTACTTACCGATAATTCTATTTCTCGGAGTCCGTAGTGGATGCTGGGGTTCCTGAAAGGACCATGGGGAATAGCGGCTCCGCAGGAGACAGGGCACAAAAGTTAAGCTTTAGGATCAGGTGGTGTGCACTGGCTCCTCCCCCTATGACCCTCCTCCAAGCCTCAGTTAGGATACTGTGCCCGGACAAGCGTACATAATAAGGAAGGATTTTGAATCCCGGGTAAGACTCATACCAGCCACACCAATCACACTGTACAACCTGTGATCTGAACCCAGTTAACAGCATGATAACAGAGGAGCCTCTGAAAGATGGCTCACTACAACAATAACCCGATTTAGTTAACAATAACTATGTACAAGTATTGCAGATAATCCGCACTTGGGATGGGCGCCCAGCATCCACTACGGACTCCGAGAAATAGAATTATCGGTAAGTAAATTCTTATTTTCTCTATCGTCCTAGTGGATGCTGGGGTTCCTGAAAGGACCATGGGGATTATACCAAAGCTCCCAAACGGGCGGGAGAGTGCGGATGACTCTGCAGCACCGAATGAGAGAACTCCAGGTCCTCCTTAGCCAGAGTATCAAATTTGTAGGATTTTACAAAAGTGTTCTCCCACGACCACGTAGCCGCTCGGCAAAGTTGTAAAGCCGAGACCCCTCGGGCAGCCGCCCAAGATGAGCCCACCTTCCTTGTGGAATGGGCATTTACAGATTTTGTCTGTGGCAGGCCTGCCACAGAATGTGCAAGCTGAATTGTACTACAAATCCAACGAGCAATAGTCTGCTTAGAAGCAGGGGCACCCAGCTTGTTGGGTGCATACAGGATAAAACAGCAAGTCAGATTTCCTGACTCCAGCCGACCTGGAAAACTATATTTTCAGGGCCCTGACAACATCCAGCAACTTGGAGTCCTCCAAGTCCCTAGTAGCCGCAGGTACCACAATAAGCTGGTTCAGGTAAAACGCTGACACCACCCTAGGGATAAACTGGGGACGAGTCCGCAGCTTTGCTCTGTCCGAATGGACAATCAGATATGGCTTTGTGAGACAAAGCCGCCAATTTTGACACTCGCCTGGCCGAGGCCAGGACCAACCGCATGTTCACTTTCCATGTGAGATATATCAAATCCACAGATTTGAGTGGTTTAAACCAATGTGATTTTTGGAATCCCCAAAACTACGTTGAGATCCCCCAGTGCCACTGGAGACATCAAAAGGGGTTGTATATGCAGTACTCCCTTGACAAACTTCTGGACTTCAGGAACTGAAGCCAATTCTTTCTGGAAGAAAATCGACAGGCCGAAATTTGAACCTTAATGGACCCCAATTTGAGGCCCATAGACACTCCTGTTTGCAGGAAATATAAGAATTAACCTAGTTGAAATTCTTCCGTGGAGCCTTCCTGGCCTCACACCATGGAACATATTTTCACCTAAACTGTGATAATGTTGTGCGGTCACCTCCTTCCTGGCTCTGACCAGGGTAGGGATGACCTCTTCCGGAATGCCTTTTTCCCTTAGGATCCGGCGTTCACCCGCCCCTGCGTCAACGCAGCTGCGGTAAGTCTTGGAACAGACATGATTCTTGCTGAATCAAGACCCTTCTTATCTCTTGAAGTTCCGGTTACCAAGTCCTTCTTGGCCAAACCGGAGCCACGAGTATAATTCTTACTCCTCTCCTTCCTATAATTCTCAATACCCTGGGTATGAGAGGCAGAGGAGGGAACACATACCCGACTGGTACACCCACGGTGTTACCAGAGCGACCCAGCTATTGCCTGAGGGTCTCTTGACCTGGCGCTTCAGGTGGGACGCCATCTTATGACCACCTTTGGTCTTTCCCACGGTTTACAATCATGTGGAAACTTCCAGATGAAGTTCCCACTTTTCCGAGTGGAATTCATTCCTGCTGAGGAAATTCAGTTTTCCACTCCCGGAATGAACACTGCTGACAGTGTTATCACATGATTTTTTTTTTTTTGCTCAGCGAAAAGTTCTTGCTGTCATTGCCCTCCTGCTTCTTGTGCCGCCCCGTCTGTTTACGTGGGCGACTGCCATGATGATGTCCGTGACTTTGAAGCAGAGGTCTTCCTAGGCTCAGAGCATTGGAAATTGCTCTTAGCTCCAGTATATTCATGTGGAGAAAAGTCTCCAGACTTGACCACATTCCTTGGAAATTTCTTCCCTGTGTGACTGCTTCCCAGCCTCTCAGGCTGGCATCCGTGGTCACCAGAACACAGTCCTGAATGCTGAATGTGCTGTCCTCTAGAAGATGAGCACTCTGCAGCCCCCACAGAAGAGACACCCTTGTCCTTGGAGACAGGATTATCTGCTGATGCATCTGAAGATGCGATCCGGACCATTCGTCCAGCAAATCCCCCTGAAAATTTTTTGCGTGAGATCTGCCGAATGGAATTGCTTCGTAAGAAGCCACCATTTTTCCCAGGACTCCTGTGCATTGATGCACTGATACTTGGCCTGGTTTTAGGAGGTTTCTGACTAGTTCGGATAGCTCCCTGGCTTTCTCCTCCAGGAGAAACACCTTTTTCTGGACTATGCCCAGAATCATTCCTAGGAACAGCAGACGTATCGTCGGAAAAACGCTGCGATTTTTGGAATATTTAGAATCCACTCGTGCTGTCATAGAACTACTTTAGATAGTGCTATTCCGACCTCCAACTGTTCTCTGGACCTTTCCCTTTTCAGGATATCGTCCAAGTAAGGGATAATTAAGATGCCCTTTTCTTTGAAGAGAATCATCTTTTCGGCCATTACCTTGGTAAAGGCCCGGGGTGCCGTGGATAATTCAACGGCAGCGTCAGAAACTGATATTGACAGTTCTGTACCACGAACCATAGGTACTGAGTGACTCCATCTTGATTTGAACCTTTGTATGTAAGTGTTCAAAAATTTCAGATTTAGAATATGTCTCACCAAGCCGTCTGGCTTCAGTACCACAATATAGTGTGGAAGACTAATACCCTTTTCCTTGATTGTAGGAGGGGTACTTTGATTATCACCTGCTGGAAGTACAGCTTGTGAATTTTTTCCCCAATACTGCCTCCCTGTCGGAGGGAGCCTTTGGTAAAGCAGACTTCAGGAACCTGCGAG
The DNA here is from genome assembly GCF_028390025.1 of Pseudophryne corroboree. NCBI lineage: Eukaryota > Metazoa > Chordata > Amphibia > Anura > Myobatrachidae > Pseudophryne > Pseudophryne corroboree. Next base: position 187,769,777 of record NC_086445.1, read on the forward strand.
GAAAAGATGTCTCGAATCTCCAAACTGTACCCCTGGGATAATACTTTGTACGATCTAGGGGTCAACTTGCGAGTGATCCCACTGCACGCTGAGACTCTTGAGACGACCCCCCACCTCACCTGAGTCAGCTTGCACGGCCCCAGCGTCCTGCTGAGGACTTGGCAGACTCGGTGGAGGGCTTCTGTTCCTGGAAAGGGGCTGCCTTCTGCAGTCTACTTCCCTTTCCTCTATGTCTGGGCAGATATGACTGGCCTTTTGCCCGCATGCCCTTATGGGAACGGAAGGATTGAGGCTGAAAAGACAGTGTCTTTTTCTGCTGAGATGTGACTTGGGGTAAAAAGGTTGGATTTCCCAGCTGTTGCCGTGGCCCCCAGGTCCGATGGACCGACCCCAAGTACCTACTTTCCTTTATACGACCATACTTTCATGTGCCGTATGGGATCTGCATCACCTGACCACTGTCGTGTCCATAACATCTTCTGGCAGATATGGACAACGCACTTATCTTGATGCCAGAGTGCAAATATCCCTCTGTGCATCTCGCATATATATATATATATATAGACTGCATCCTATTAAATGCTCTATATCACTAAAATATTTTCAGTCAGGGAATCCGACCAAGCCAACCCAGCACTGCATTTCCAGGCTGAGGCGATCGCTGGTCGCAGTATAACCACCGTATGTGTGTATATACTTTTTAGGATATTACTCCAGCTTCATATCAGCTGGCTCCTTGAGGGCGGCCGTATGATAAGCGTGTGAGCGCCTTATCCACCCTAAGGGGTGTTTCCCAACGCGCCCTAACTTCTGTCGGGAAAAGGTATAACGCCAATATTTGCTATCGGGGTAAACCCACGCCTCATCACACACTTCATTTTATTTTATCTGATTCAGGAAAAACTACGGTAGTTTTTTCACAGCCACATAATACCCATCTCTGTGGTACTTGTAGTATCAGAAATATGTAACACCTCATTCATTGCCCTTAACGTGTGGCCCTAATGAGGAATACGTTTGTTTATTCACCGTCGACACTGGATTCAGTGTCCGTGTCTGTGTCGACCGACTAAGGTAAACGGGCGTTTTAAACCCCTGACGGTGTTTTTGAGACGTCTGGACCGGTACTAATTGTTTGTCGGCCGTCTCATGTCGTCAACCGACCTTGCAGCGTGTTGACATTATCACGTAATTCCCTAAATAAGCCATCCATTCCGGTGTCGACTCCCTAGAGAGTGACATCACCATTACAGGCAATTGCTCCGCCTCCTCACCAACATCGTCCTCATACATGTCGACACACACGTACCGACACACAGCACACACACAGGGAATGCTCTGATAGAGGACAGGACCCACTAGCCCTTTGGAGAGACAGAGGGAGAGTTTGCCAGCACACACCAAAAACGCTATAATTATATAGGGACAACCTTATATAAGTGTTTTCCCTTATAGCATCTTTATATATATGTCTAACGCCAAATTAGTGCCCCCCTTCTCTGTTTTAACCCTGTTTCTGTAGTGCAGTGCAGGGGAGAGCCTGGGAGCCTTCCCTCCAGCCTTTCTGTGAGGGAAAATGGCGCTGTGTGCTGAGGAGATAGGCCCCGCCCCCTTTTCGGCGGGCTCGTCTCCCGCTCTTCAACGGATTCTGGCAGGGGTTAAATATCTCCATATAGCCCCCGGAGGCTATATGTGAGGTATTTTTTGCCAAATAACAGGTTTCCATTGCTGCCCAGGGCGCCCCCCCCAGCGCCCTGCACCCTCAGTGACTGCCGTGTGAAGTGTGCTGAGAGCAATGGCGCACAGCTGCAGTGCTGTGCGCTACCTTAAGAAGACTGAAGAGTCTTCTGCCGCCGATTTCTGGACCTCTTCTCTTTTCGGCATCTGCAAGGGGGCCGGCGGCGCGGCTCCGGTGACCCATCCAGGCTGTACCTGTGATCGTCCCTCTGGAGCTAATGTCCAGTAGCCTAAGAAGCCAATCCATCCTGCACGCAGATGAGTTCACTTCTTCTCCCCTAAGTCCCTCGATGCAGTGATCCTGTTGCCAGCAGGACTCACTGTAAAATAAAAAACCTAAAACTAAACTTTTCTAAGCAGCTCTTTAGGAGAGCCACCTAGATTGCACCCTTCTCGGCCGGGCACAAAAACCTAACTGAGGCTTGGAGGAGGGTCATAGGGGGAGGAGCCAGTGCACACCACCTGATCCTAAAGCTTAACTTTTGTGCCCTGTCTCCTGCGGAGCCGCTATTCCCCATGGTCCTTTCAGGAACCCCAGCATCCACTAGGACGATAGAGAAATTGGGGTTGCGACAGTCCCGTTTTCTGGATGTGTTGAAGCCAGTGGCTGTTTCCTTGGATACAGCTTCATTGGCTTCAGCCGCGGGAATTTCCCGGCCATCCTTAGTCACCCGAGGGTTACTCCGATGACCAATAATCACGCAGATGATCCGTCCCTGGATGCAGCAGTGGATCAGGGAAGCCAGCAAGTGGAATCTATTTACATAAACAGCATTCTGTGGTATTAGCATATTATCACACAGCCCGTTCAGAGACGCAGCTGCTGTGTGATCTGCGTCCTTCACTGAATCCGGCCCAAGGTGATAACTGCCTGTTTTGTGACATATGTTAAAAATACTATTACTACTAAAAGATTGAATGCATTTGTAAATGTAAGAAAATGCACATGAAATACAAATAAAACACATACTATAATCCTACAAAAAAAAAAAAAGATTTTACTTACCGGTAAATCTATTTCTCGTAGTCCGTAGTGGATGCTGGGGACTCCGTAAGGACCATGGGAAATAGACGGGCTCCGCAGGAGACATGGGCACTTTAAGAAAGAATTTAGATTCTGGTGTGCTCTGGCTCCTCCCTCTATGTCCCTCCTCCAGACCTCAGTTAGAGAAACTGTGCCCGGAAGAGCTGACAGTACAAGGAAAGGATTTTGGAAATCCAGGGCAAGACTCATACCAGCCACACCAATCACACCGTATAACTTGTGATAAACTTACCCAGTCAACAGTATGAACAACAGCAGAGCATCAGTTCAACCCTGATGCAACAATAACATAGCCCTTATTGCAGCAATAACTATATACAAGTATTGCAGAAAAAGTCCGCACTTGGGGCGGGCGCCCAGCATCCACTACGGACTACGAGAAATAGATTTACCGGTAATTAAAATCTTATTTTCTCTAACGTCCTAGTGGATGCTGGGGACTCCGTAAGGACCATGGGGATTATACCAAAGCTCCCAAATGGGCGGGAGAGTGCGGATGACTCTGCAGCACCGATTGAGCAAACAATAGGTCCTCCTCAGCCAGGGTATCAAACTTGTAGAACTTTGCAAAAGTGTTTGAACCTGACCAAGTAGCAGCTCGGCATAGTTGTAATGCCGAGACCCCTCGGGCAGCCCCCAAGAAGAGCCCACCTTCCTAGTGGAATGGGCTTTAACTGATTTTGGCAGCGTCAATCCAGCCGCAAAATGAGCCTGCTGAATCGTGTTACAGATCCAGCGAGCAATAGTTTGTTTTGAAGCAGGAGCACCCAGCTTTTTGGATGCATACAGGAGAAACAGTGACTCCGTTTTCCTGACTCTAGCCGTTCTGGCTACATAAACCTTCAAAGCCCTGACCACATCCAGTAACTCGGAATCCTCCAAGTCACGAGTAGCCACAGGCACCACAATAGGTTGGTTCATATGAAAAGATGACACCACTTTTGACAGAAATTGTGGACGGGTCCGCAATTCTGCTCTATCCATATGGAAAACCAGATAGGGGCTTTTATGTGACAAAGCCGCTAATTCTGACACATGCCTAGCCGAAGCCAAGGCTAATAGCATGACCACTTTCCACGTGAGATATTTTAACTCCACCATTGTAAGTGGTTCAAACCAGTGTGATTTCAGGAAACTTAACACCACGTTAAGATCCCAAGGTGCCACTGGAGGCACAAAAGGAGGCTGAATATGCAGCACTCCCTTACAAACGTCTGAACTTCTGGTAGAGAAGCCAACTCTTTTTGAAAGAAAATGGATAGGGCCGAAATCTGGACCTTAATGGAACCCAATTTTAGGCCCAAATTCACTCCTGACTGTAGGAAGTGAAGGAAACCGCCCAGCTGGAATTCCTCTGTAGGAGCATTCCTGGCCTCACACCAAGAAACATATTTTCGCCATATACGGTGATAATGTTTAGCTGTCACGTCCTTCCTAGCCTTTATCCGCATAGGAATGACCTCGTCCGGAATGCCCTTTTCTGCTAGGATCCGGCGTTCAACCACCATGCCGTCAAACGCAGCCGCGGTAAGTCTTGGAACAGACAGGGCCCCTGTTGCAACAGGTCCTGTCTTAGAGGAAGAGGCCACGGGTCCTCTGTGAGCATTTCTTGCAGATCTGGATACCAGGTCCTTCGTGGCCAATCTGGAACAATGAGGATTGTTCTCACTCCTCTTTTTCTTATTATCCTCAGCGCCTTGGGTATGAGAGGAAGAGGAGGAAATAAATAGACCGACTGGAACACCCACGGTGTCACCAGTGCGTCCACAGCTATCGCCTGAGGGTCTCATGACCTGGCGCAATACCTCTGTAGCTTTTTGTTGAGGCGGGATGCCATCATATCCACCTGTGGCAGTTCCCACCGACTTGCAATCTGCGTGAAGACTTCTTCATGAAGTCCCCACTCTCCCGGGTGGAGGTCGTGCCTGATGAGGAAGTCTGCTTCCCAGTTGTCCACTCCCCGGGATGAACACTGCTGACAGTGCGCTTACGTGATTCTCCGCCCAGCTAAGAATTCTGGTGGCTTCTGACTGAATCAGAACCGGTTGGTCGCGAAGCAGGGTCTCCGCTTGCTGTAGGGCGTTGTATACGGCCTTTAGTTCCAGGATGTTGATGTGAAGGCAAGTCTCCTGACTTACCCACAGAGCTTGGAACTTTTTTCCCTGTGTGACTGCTCCCCACCTTCGGAGGCTTGCATCCGTGGTCACCAGGATCCAGTCCTGAATGCCGAATCTGCGGCTCTCGAGAAGATGAGCACTCTGCAGCCACCACAGGAGAGACACCCTGGCCCTGGGGGATAGGGTGATTAACCGATGCATCTGAAGATGTGATCCGGACCACTTATCCAGTAAGTCCCATTGAAAGGTCGTCACATGGAACCTGCCGAAGGGAATGGCCTCGTATGATGCCACCATCCTTCCCAGGACTCGAGTGCAGTGATGCACTGACACCTGTTTTGGTTTTAATAGGTTCCTGACCAGTGTAATGAGCTCCTGAGCTCTCTCTATCGGGAGATAAACCCTTTTGTCTAGAATCATGCCTAGGAAAGGCAGATGAGCCGTAGAAACCAACTGCGACTTTGGAATATTTAGAATCCAGCCGTGCTGTCGTTACACTTCCAGAGAAAGTGATACGCTGTTCAGCAACTGCTCTCTTCATCTCGCTTTTATGAGGAGATCGTCCCTTTACGGGATAATTGTGACACCTTGCTTCCGCAGGAGCACCATCATTTCCGCCATTACCTTGGTGAAGATTCTCGGGGCCGTGGAGAGATCAAACGGCAACGTCTGAAATTGGTAATGACAATCCTGTACCGCAAATCTGAGGTACGCCTGATGAGGTGGATAAACGGGGACATGAAGGTATGCATCCTTTATGTCCAGAGACACCATAAAATCTCCCCCTTTCAGGCTTGCTATGACCGCTCTTAGCGATTCCATTTTGAACTTGAACCCTTTCAGGTATATGTTCAGGGATTTTAAATTCAATATGGGTCTGACCGAACCGTCCGGTTTCGGGACTACAACATGGTCGAATAATAACCCCCTCCTTGTTGAAGGAGGGGAACCTTGACCACCACCTGTTGAAGATACAATTTGTGAATAGCAGTTAACACTATTTCCCTCTCGTGGGGGGAAGCCGGCAGGGCCGTCGGTGAGGGGGCATCTCCTCAAAGTCCAGCTTGTATCCCTAAGACACAATATTGCCCAGGGATCCAATAGGGAGTGAACCCACTTGTGGCTGAAATTACGAAGACGTGCCCCCACCGGGCTTAGCTCCGCCTGTGGAGCCCCAGCGACATGCGGTGGATTTTGCAGAGGCCGGGGAGGACTTTTGTTCCTGGGAACTAGCTGTGTTGTGCAGCTTCTTTCCTCTGCCCCTGCCTCTGGCAAGAAAGGACGTACCTCGGACTTTCTTGCTTCTTTGTGATCGAAAGGCTGCATTTGATAATGTCGTGCTTTCCTAGGCTGTGCAGGAATATAAGGCAAAAGATCAGAATTACCAGCCATAGCTGTGGAGATCAGGTCCGAGATCCCTTCTCCACACAATCCTCAGCCTTCCATATGCCTCTTAAGTCGGCATCACCTGTCCATTGCATATCTACAGGACACGTCAAGCAGAAATCGACATAGCGTTGACTCTAGAACCCAGTAGACTAATGCTTTTTTGGGCATGTTTTATATATATATATCTTAAGACAGCATCTTTAATATATATCTATATATATATATATACACACATAAAATAAGAATTTACTTACCGATAATTCTATTTCTCGTAGTCCGTAGTGGATGCTGGGAACTCCGTAAGGACCATGGGGAATAGCGGCTCCGCAGGAGACTGGGCACATCTAAAGAAAGCTTTAGGACTATCTGGTGTGCACTGGCCCCTCCCCCTATGACCCTCCTCCAAGCCTCAGTTAGGATACTGTGCCCGGACGAGCGTACACAATAAGGAAGGATTTTGAATCCCGGGTAAGACTCATACCAGCCACACCAATCACACCGTACAACTTGTGATATGAAACCCAGTTAACAGCATGATAACAGAGGAGCCTCTGAATAGATGGCTCACAACAAGAACCCGATTAGTTAACAATAACTATGTACAAGTATTGCAGACAATCCGCACTTGGGATGGGCGCCCAGCATCCACTACGGACTACGAGAAATAGAATTATCGGTAATTAAATTCTTATTTTCTCTGACGTCCTAGTGGATGCTGGGAACTCCGTAAGGACCATGGGGATTATACCAAAGCTCCCAAACGGGCGGGAGAGTGCGGATGACTCTGCAGCACCGAATGAGAGAACTCCAGGTCCTCCTCAGCCAGGGTATCAAATTCGGAGAATTTTGCAAACGTGTTTGCCCCTGACCAAGTAGCTGCTCGGCAAAGTTGTAAAGCCGAGACCCCTCGGGCAGCCGCCCAAGATGAGCCCACCGTCCTTGTGGAATGGGCTTTTATTGATTTAGGCTGCGGTAATCCTACCGCAGAATGCGCCAGCTGAATAGTGCTACAAATCCAGCGCGCAATAGACTGCTTAGAAGCAGGAGCACCCAGCTTGTTGGGTGCCATCAGGATAAACAGCGAGTCAGTTTTCCTGACTCCAGCCGTCCTGGAAAAATAAAATTTTCAGGGCCCTGACTACGTCCAGCAACTTGGAATCCTCCAAGTCCCCAGTAGCCGCAGGCACCACAATAGGTTGGTTCAAGTGAAAACCTGAGACCACCTTCGGGAGAAACTGAGGACGAGTCCTCAACTCTGCCCTATCCATACAGAAAATCAGATAAGGCCTTTTACATGACAAAGCCGTCAATTCTGACACACGCCTGGCCAAGGCCAAGGCCAAGACCACTTTCCACGCGAGATACTTTAGCTCCATGGTTTTAGGTGGCTCAACCAATGCGACTTTAGGAAATCCAACACCACGTTGAGATCCAAAAATTGCCACAGGAGGCACAAAAGGAGGCTGAATATGTAGTACTCCTTTAACCAAAGTCTGAACTTCAGGCAGTGAAGCCAGTTCTTTCTGGAAGAAAATCGACAGAGCCGAAATCTGGACCTTGATGGACCCCAATTTGAGGCCCGAACGTCACCCCTGCTTGCAGGAAGTGCAGGAATCGACATAGTTGAAATTCCTCCGTCGGGGCCTTCATGGCCTCCCACCAAGCAACAAATTTTCGCCAAACGCGGCGATAATGTCTTGCGGTGACATCCTTCCTGGCTATGATCAGGGTAGGGATAGCTTCCTTCGGAATACCCTTTTCCTTTAGGATCCGGTGTTCTACCGTCATGCCGTCAAACGCAGCCGCGGTAAGTCTTGGAACAGACAGGGTCCCTGCTGCAGCAGGTCTTGTCTGAGCGGCAGAGGCCAAGGGTCCTCTGCCAGCATCTCTTGAAGTTCCGGGTACCAAGCTCTTCATGGCCAATCCGGAACCCCGAGTATGGTTTTCACTCCTCGCCTTCTTATTATTCTCAGTACCTTGGGTATGAGAGGTAGAGGAGGAGACACATAAACCGACTGGTACACCCACGGTGTCACTAGAGCGTCCCCAGCGATCGCCTGAGGGTCCCTTGACCTGGCGCAATATCTTTTCAACTTCTTGTTGAGGCGGGACGCCATCATGTCCACCCGTGGTCATTCCCAACGGTTTACCCGCATTTGGAAAACTTCTGGATGAAGTCCCCATTCTCCTGGGTGTAGGTTGCCCATCGGAGAATCCTTGTGGCTTCTGCCATCGCCATCCTGCTTCTTGTGCCGCCCTGTCTGTTTACATGGGCGACCGCCGTGATGTCGTCTGATTGGATCAGTACCGGCTGGTTCTGAAGCAGGGGCCTTGCTTGGCTTAGGGCATTGTAATTGGCCCCTAGCTGCACAATATTTATGTGAAGCGAAATCTCCTTGGAAATTTCTTCCCTGTGTGACTGCACCCCAGCCCCGAAGGCTGGCATCCGTGGTCACCAGGACCCAGTCCTGTATTCCGAATCTGCGGCCCTCTAGTAGATGAGCCCTCTGCAGCGACACCCTGTTTCTTGCTGACAGGGTTATCCGCTGTTGTTTCTGTACATGGGACCCGGACCATTAGTCCCACAGGTCCCACTGGAACGTCCTTGCGTGGAGTCTTCCGAATGGAATTATGCTCCGTACGAAGCTACCATTTTTCCCAGGACTCGTGTGCATTGATGTACCGACACCTGTCCTGGTTTTAGGATGTCTCTGACTAGAGATGACAACTCCTCGGCTTTTTCCACTGGAAGAAACACTCTTTTCTGGTCTGCGTTCAGAAACATTCCCACAGAAGACGTGTCGTCGGGACCAGCTGTGACTTTGGAATATTGAGAATCCAGTCGTGCTGTTGTAGCACTTCCCGAGAGAGTGCTACCCCCACTACCAACTGTTCTTTGGACCTCGCCTTTATCAGGAGATCGTCCAAGTACGGGATAATAAAAACTTCCTTCTTGCGAAGGAGTATCATCACTTCGGCCATTACCTAGGTAAAGACCGTCGGTGCCGTGGACAAGTCCAACGGCCGCGTCTGGAACTGATAGTGACAGTCCTGTACCACATATCTGAGGTACTCCTGGTGAGGGGGGTAAATGGGGACATGCAGGTACGCATCCTTGATGTCCAGGGAGACCCTGTAATCCCCCTCGTCCAGGCTCGTAATAACCGCCCTGAGCGATTCCATCTTGAACTTGAATCTTCTGATATAGAAGTTCAAGTATTTTAATTTCAAGATGGGTCTCACCGAACCGTTGCGGTACCACAACCACTGTGGAATAGTAACCCCTTCCTTGCTGAAGGAGGGGCACCTTGACAATCACTTGTTGTGATTATAGTGTTGAATATCCACCAACACCGTCTCCCTGGCAGAGGGAGGTGCCGGTAAGGCAGATTTTAGGAAACGGCGGGGGGAAGAACGTCTCGAACTCCAGCCTGTACCCCTGAGATACTACTTGAAGGACCCAGGGATCCACGTGAGAGAGCCCACTGTCCGCTGAAATATCTGAGACGGGCCCCCACCGTACCCGGGTCCGCCTGAGCAGCCCCAGCACCATGCTGTGGACCTACCGGACGCAGGGAGGACTTCTGCTCTTGGGAACTAGCTGTGTGTTGCAGCTTTTTCCTCTACCTTTGCCTCTCAGCAGAAAGGATGAGCCTCTAGCCCTCTTGCTTTTCTGGGGCCGAAAGGACTGTACTTGATGATACGGTGCTTCCTTTTGTTGTGGGGTAGCCTGTGGCAAAAAAATTAATTTCCCAGCAGTAGCTGTGGAAACGAGGTCTGAAAAACTATCCCCAAACAGTTTTACCCCCTTATAGGGCAACTTCCATGTGCCGATTCGAGTCGGCATCGCCTGACCATTGCCAAGTCCATAACCCCCGTCTGGCGGCAATGGACCTAGCGCTTATTTTTGATGCCAGCCGGCAAATATCCCTCTGTGCATCACGCATGTATAAGACCACGTCTTTTATATGCTCTATTTTCAGCAAAATATTGTCCCTATCCATAGTTATTTTCCGACAGGGAATCTGACCACGCAGCGGGAGCACTGCACATCCATGCCGAAGCAACGGCTGGTCGCAATATAATGCCCTAGTGTGTGACCATATCTTATAGGGTAACCTCCTGCTTTCTATCAGCAGGTTCCTTCAGGGCGGCCGTACCCGGAGACGGTAGTGCCACCTTTTCTGATAAGCGTGTAAGCGCTGTATCTACCCTATGGGGTGTTTCCCCGCGTGACCTATCCTCTGGCGGGAAAGGGTACGCTGCCAATAACCGTTGTAGAAATTATCAATTTCTTACCGGGGGAAGACCACTCTTCCTCACACCTCATTTAATTTCTCAGATGCAGGAAAAACTACTAATAGTTTTCTCTCACCAAACACAATACCCTTTTATGTGGTACCTGGGGTATAATCATAAATGTGTAATACATTTTTCATTGCCTCAATCCTGTAACGGGTGGACCTATTTGGAGGGTACACCAGTCTGATCGATGTCGACACTGGAGTCGGTATCCGTGTCGACATCTGTGTCTGTTATCTGAGGTAGCGGGCGATTTTAGAGCCCCCCATGACATTTGAGACGCTGGAACAGGCACAAGCTGAGTAGCCGGCTGTTCCGCGTCGTCGACCTTTTATGTAAGGAGTTGACACTTTCACGTAATCCTTCCATAAGTTCAACCACACCGGTGTCGACCCCGCAGGGGGTGACAACATATTTACAGGCATTCGCTCCGCCTCCACCTCATTATCCTCCACATACCTGTCGACACAGCCGTACCGACACAGCACACACACAGGGAATGCTCTGATAGAGGACAGGACCCCACAAAGCCCTTTGGGGAGACAGAGGGAGAGTATGCCAGCACACACCAGGGCGCTATATATCACAGGGATAGCACCTATAAAAAAGTGTTTTCCCTTATAGCTGCATATATATTGTATACTGCGCCTAAATTGTGCCCCCCCTCTCTTTTTAACCCTTTCTGTAGAATATTAACTGCAGGGGAGAGCCAGGGAGCTTCCCTCCAACGGAGCTGTGAGGGAAAAATGGCGCCAGTGTGCTGAAGGAGATAGCTCCGCCCCTTTTTTGCGGACTTTTCTCCCGCATTTTTATGGATTCTGGCAGGGGTTAATGTACATCCATATAGCCCTGGGGGTTATATGTGATGTATTTTTGCCAGCCAAGGTGTTAATATTGCTGCTCAGGGCGCCCCCCCCCCAGCGCCCTGCACCCATCAGTGACCGCAGTGTGAGGTGTGCATGAGGAGCAATGGCGCACAGCTGCAGTGCTGTGCGCTACCTTGATGAAGACTGATGTCTTCTGCCGCCGATTTTCCGGACCTCTTCTTGCTTCTGGCTCTGTAAGGGGGCCGGCGGCGCGGCTCTGGGACCGGACTCCGAGGCTGGGCCTGTGTTCGATCCCTCTGGAGCTAATGGTGTCCAGTAGCCTAAGAAGCCCAAGCTGGCTGCAAGCAGGCAGGTTCGCTTCTTCTCCCCTTAGTCCCTCGATGCAGTGAGCCTGTTGCCAGCAGGTCTCACTGAAAATAAAAAACCTAAAATTAACTTTTATCTAAGAAGCTCAGGAGAGCCCCCTAGATTGCACCCTGCTCGGTCGGGCACAAAAATCTAACTGAGGCTTGGAGGAGGGTCATAGGGGGAGGAGCCAGTGCACACCAGATAGTCCTAAAGCTTTCTTTAGATGTGCCCAGTCTCCTGCGGAGCCGCTATTCCCCATGGTCCTTACGGAGTTCCCAGCATCCACTAGGACGTCAGAGAAATATATATATACATACTAGGGTCTCAATCTCTGCTGATAAGGTACCTGTCCACGCTGCTACAGCGCTATAAACCCATGCCGACACAATCGCCGGTCTGAGTAGTGTACCAGAATGTGCACGCTATCTGCAGGATCCCTGAGGATAGCTGTTAAGTCAGGGCTACCTTTTGGGCAAACGTGATACCCTAGGGGAAGATTCCCATCGTATCCTGGCCCTAGTAGGGGAAGGATACTCCGAGAATTCTTTGTGGGAAACTGCAGTCTCTTGTCTGGAGATTCCCGCTCTTTTTCATCATGAGAGGAGGGAAATTTACCTCAGCTTTCTACCCCTTAAACATGTGTACCCTTGTGTCAGGGACAGATGAGTCATCAGTGATATGCAAATCATCTTTTATTACAATAATCATATATTGAATACTTTCCTGCCATTTTGGCTGTAACTTTGCATTATCGTAGTCGACACTGGAGTCAGACTCCGTGTCGATATCAGTGTCTATTATTTTGGATAGTGAGCATTGAGAGACTCTGAAGGTCTCTGCGACACAGGGACAGACATGGGTAGATTCCCTGTCTGTTCTCTAATCTTTTGTGCAATAAATTCACCTAGCACTTAATTACACATATCCAAACAGGTGTCGGCGTTGTCGACGGAGACACCCCTCACACACATATTTGCTCCATCTCCTCCTTAGGGGAGCCTTTTACCTCAGACATGTCGACACACACGTACCGACACACCACACACTCAGGGAATGCTCATCTGAAGACAATTCCCCCACATGGCCCTTTGGAGAGAGAGAGAGAGTATGCCAGCACACACCCCAGCGCTATTAACCCAGGAATAACACAGTAACTTAATGTTAACCCAGTAGCTGCTGTTTATAATGATTTTTGCGACTAATTATGTGCCCCCCCTCTCTTTTTACCCTCTTCTACCGTGTATCTGCAGGGGAGAGGCTGGGGAGCTTCCTCTCAGCGGTGCTGTGGAGAAAAACATGGCGCTGGTGAGTGCTGAGGAAGAAGCCCCGCCCCCTCGACGGCGGGCTTCTGTCCCGCTTAAATATAAATTTTCTTGGCGGGGGCTCATACATATATACAATGCCCAACTGTATATATGCTAAACTTTTGCCAAAGAGGTCCCAATTGCTGCCCAGGCCCCCCCCCCCCCCCCCTGCACCCTTACAGTGACCAGAGTATGTGAGGTGTGTGTGGGAGCAATGGCGCACAGCTGCAGTGCGCTACCTCAGTGAAGACTGGAGTATTCTGCCGCCGATTTCGAAGTCTTCTTGCTTCTTATGCTCACCCGGCTTCTGTCTTCCGGTTCTGCGAGGGGGACGGCGGCGCGGCTCTGGGATCGGACGACGAGGGTTAGATCCTGTGTACGATCCCTCTGGAGCTAATGGTGTCCAGTAGCCTAAGAAGCAGGACCTATCTTCAGAGAGTAGGGCTGCTTCTCTCCCCTCTGTCCCACGATGCAGGGAGTCTGTTGCCAGCAGAGCTCCCTGAAAATAAAAAAACCTAACAAAATACTTTCTTACAGCAAGCTCAGGAGAGCTCACTGAATAGCACCCAGCTCGTCCGGGCACAGATTCAAACTGAGGTCTGGAGGAGGGACATAGAAGGAGGAGCCAGAGCACACCAGAATCTAAATTCTTTCTTAAAGTGCCCATGTCTCCTGCGGAGCCCTTCTATTCCCCATGGTCCTTACGGAGTCCCCAGCATCCACTAGGACGTTAGAGAAAGTGGATATATGATTTTTGTATTTGCATTTCAACAAGCAATAAAATGCCTTACAATTATCAGTGAGAACATAGCTCTATGCTGAGAAGCAAACCCAACTGTATGCTGATATGCTATGTACAACAGTAGTGGGTAATGTGGTCTTACCAGAAAGTCAATAAAGTAATTGTGTCTGTCATGTGGGCAATGCAATATGGCTCATCCTGCTGCTCTGAAGGTGCATTATGCACCATGATGTCATTATCACTAGGAACATTACCAGGCTTCAGACAACTTTATTTCTTAATAAATGTACTGATTTCATTGACTCGGTTATTAAAAGCAAAGGTAAATATTACAGTCGTCTGTGTAGAGGATGCAGTGACGGCTGAAGATGCTAAATAAGAGACCAGATGACAGAAGACAGAGCAGCCAAGGTATGGGAACTGAGCTTTGAGGAACCACAACCAATGAAGTGATTGGAGGATGTGCCATAAGTGGAGACACGGAAGCAGTGTTTACCAGCAAAGTGCCACAAATACCAAATAGTACAGAATATCCAGCAGGAAAAACTCCAGAGGGTTCAAAGAGTAAAAGTACGGTGAAGTAACTCTTCCACTTAGCATGAGTAGACCATTTCACTGTGGGCAGATGGCTGCATCTCACCCAGTCTGTACACCTGGCATGTGTGGCCATATTGGGCATTAATCCTGGTGTACAGGCCATGGAGGAAGTTACATTTAATAAAGAAACCTCAATCAGTGATGAACCAATCATGCCGGAAATATGATGTTATTCAGCTATAGTAAAAAACATAATTAACATTTCACCTTTGCTGAAATATATTAGGAATTTCTCAGGGGACAAAATAAATTCCTGCAAAAGAACTGTCAACCAAATGCCAACCGTAAGGGACTGTAAACTCTAATGCCCAATTTAACAGACTTGCAGGGTTATTTGCTAACAGCTACTGTGCCAAATCCCATAATAACCAGACATGCTTTCATTGTCTAAAATTCACTAGCTCTATTAAACTTAACTGCCAATTTGTTACTATGGATAACATAGGTTTGTACGTCTCTAATGCGGCAGCCTAATCAGTAAAACGCCAACATGATTATTAGCAACCCATCAATCATATCTGTCAATAATCCGGATTGAGAATGCAAAGTAAAACGTGGCGCATGGCTGGTCGGCCCAAACCGATCTCACTTCTGCCAAGCCCACATCCCATTTGGGGCAAGCCGCACCCATTTCTTCCGATTTCAAGTGGAACTTTTGGAAGGTATGTGAAATAGGTGTTTGCTTTTTGACCCAGGAGCTTTTTAATATAGCAAAAAACCTACGGTATGGTATATGCTCCAGTTACACTGGGCGTTTGTGATACCCCTTTCACACCGCAGCTTATACCCGGTATTTTGCCATTTTAACTGGCTTCCTAAACGGGTCAAGCTGCGATGTGAAAGGGTCCCCTTCAATTTACCGTTTTCAAAATACCGGTATTTTGAAACGGTAAAAAAGCAGGATCTTACCCGTTTCAGTCCCATTTCACTGTGCAGTGTGAAAGGGTCTGAAACGGTATTTGCAAGCCCCAGCAGGTCATAGGCTGTCTCCATGTGTGATGTCAGCAGCCACAACCAGGAAACAGCTTGGAAAACACAGGAGACACATGTGAGAGTGGCTTTATAAACGTTTAGACTGCAAAGCCATTATAAAATGTCTAATTGGAGTGATGAAGAGGTGAGGGAGCTGCTAAGGATCAGAGGGGATGAGGAAATCTGCTGCCAAATTACTGGGACAGTCAAGGATACCCTCATATATAAAAACATAGCAAAAATGCTTCAAGCTGCTGGGTTCCATTGTACGACTATCCAAATTATTAATAATTAATTAATTAATAATTATTGTGTGGGCCAGAAAAGTCCATTTATAATGATAACCACTGTTTTCTATGGGTGAAACGGGTTCAGTGTGAAAGGTACCAAAACGGTAATGAAATGGTAATTTACTGGTTACAACATGAGATGTGAAAGGGGTTTAACTGCTCAGACCCGTTTTAAGAACCGTTTCAAATACCATTTCAAAAGCAGGTTTTGCGATGTGAAAGCAGCATGATAGTCCGTGCATGCGGAATGTGGCCAGCATAAAACATTTCAGACACAGGAATGCCATTATAATAAAGAATCATGGGGCATATGTATTAATCTGGAGAAGGGCTAAAGAAGTGATACAGCAGTGATAAGTGGAAGGTGTAACGCACCACCCAATCATTATGGATTTGAAAAATGACAGTTAGGAGCTGATTGGCTGGTGAGTTATCACCTTGCGCTTATCACTGTTTTATTACTTCTTTATCCCTTCTCCAGGCTTAATACACATGCCCCTCTGTCTTGCTCTTTGAATAATCAGTTCAATAGATGCTGCACTTTTACTGTTAGAGAGACACCTGCCAATACTTATGCTAGATATAAGATGATCAAGTAATTTAAATGTTATCAATTAAAGGTTTTTAGACAGAAAACAAGTAATTAATCTGTGGCTTAAATAACTACTAGAATACACAACAAGTGATGAGTGCAGCAGACTTTGTAGATATTATTTCCAGAGCTAAGGGAACAATCAATAAATCTAATCAAACAAGTAAGCAGCGGAGACAGAGCAGTGTACCTAGTATGAATAAGACCGGCTGCTACAGGCACCTCTGTTACTCAAACAGTCAAGTGTTTCAAAAGCATGCAATCAGAAACGTGTAGCCTGCGATCACACAGAATACTGCTATAACCTGCTTAATGGACCTGCAAACTAACTAGGCATGGTGGTACATTTCCTGTGACCCTTGACGGCTGGTACTTCCACCCCACACTGCAGATTTATAGGCTCTCTGCTCGTCCATATTGTGTGCATGGAAGCAGCCCAAGTACTGGGAGAAATGCGGAAGCTGGCTACCTGCAGCATAGGATGCATCTTTACATACTGCAATGCCAGAGAGGTGTTTTCAGATATAAAGTCCAGCAGTAGAGATCTATAAACAGCAAAGGACCGAGATATTACAGTAGTACAGTGTGTCATAAAAATGATGTGCACAAACTATACAGCAGATGGGTGATAGAAAACATGAAAGAAGCCAGTATGGGCAGATCGATGATTCCGGCTCCAGCTGGAGACTGACAACAGCACATTGCTCGTACCAAAGGCTCCAGAGTGCTTAACTCTTTTTTTCTGGTACAAGAAGAGTAAGATGTAGTGCAGGTGTCTGGCGCATAGCGTTAAACATATAAAGGCGATGTTTTAGGAGCTGTAGTTCATTTTCAGAGCATCTTATTAGGGAGCCTCAGAAAACCTGCTGAACATTAAGGGCTAAAGCGTGTTTGAGATGTCCACACATCAGTGCAATATAATTCACACACCATGTTCTGAACTTTGTGTGCTCGTTAATGGCTGAAGAACTTAATTTGACGCACAGGGAGTAGCTGACCGCCGGCTCTTTCCTGTCCGCTCTCTTGTCTCTGTCTTTGTTAGTTTTAATGTATCTGAAGCTGTGTGCGTATATTGCTTTTGTGATAACTGTACAGTGTAGAAAGTGTGTGTGGGGGAGGGGGGGCTTAGACAGAGACAAGTTTCTGATGGTAAAACTGACAAAGTGCATTGGCAAGCTGTCAGCACTAACCAGGAATACGCTTCCCTGGAGGATATGCGGATAAGGCAAAAGGTAAAAAACAAGCAGCTTGCAATGGCTTACAAAACAGATTAAAAAGATTTGCTAAAGACACTGGATGTATTTGGCAAAACTGTACAATTGGATCAGAATATTAGCTTTTACAATGCAAAGTAATGACACGTGAGATACGGACTATGCTAGGCCTTGGGAACAGGCCCTGAGCCCCAATCACAGTTCCCTGGGTCATTTTGAAAATTACATTGTTTTGCCAATTTATTTTCTATTGATTTACAGAATCCTATTTGAGTTAAACTGTTGGGCTACATCAACACCATTAATCAGACATGTTCTCTTATATTATTGTTCTTTGTCAGTGTAACCTCTTGCTGCACCAGAGAGTAAATGTGTGCCCAGCTTCCCTGAGGTGGGCACTGACTCAGCTGCGGCTCCGGCATCTAAAGAACTGAGATGCCCGCTTGGAGCGTCTTAAAACGTGCAGTGCATCTTGAGATGAACTACTGATTGCACCATGGAAACCTGCACCAGCTCTACGGCAGGAGCAGTTTCTCCATCTGAGTATAGCCTCTGCTGTGAGGGGTTCAGTGTCTTCCAATGCAGCGACTTTAAGAGACACACCTGCAATGGCTTCACCTCACCCCCCATGATTTCCCCGGAATGCCCAGATGCTTTAATATTAACACTAAGATCTACTAATATTTTTGCACATAAATGTAAGCAGAGTAAACAAAAGTCCTCACTTTAGGTACTTCTTTTAAAAAAAAATAACAACACAGTTTTAATTCAGCAGCAAACATAAATGGCAGGTAACACACATACAGGAAATAAAAACATTAGAGCTTATCTGTCCATAGGGGAAATCCAAGGTACAGTATTCAGCCCAACGCGTTTCGTCCTATCTGAAGAACTTCTTCATAGTGCCCCATGAAAAAGTCTTCCAGATAAGATGAAACACGTCTACACATCATTACT